>NC_085898.1:3126135-3438748 GCF_034447905.1 Colletotrichum destructivum | reverse complement strand
TAAATCCTGGCGAGCCGTCATAGTTGTCCTGCTGCTTGATGATGTACATCGACTCCTGCATAGCCTTTTTGGTGGCGCTGATGTGACCCTTCTCTTCCGGGTTGGCCCAGAAGCGTTTTTCTCCACTAGCACTGGTCTTCTGGGAGATGGGACCAAAGGCATGGTTTTCGGGTGCCTCCCTGATGGCAACAGTCTCGGGCTTGTAGGTCCTCCAGCCCCCCAGCTTCTCCATCAGCTCCTTTTTCTTGCCATTGTCGGGCATCTCCCTCATGGCGAGCTGCTCTTTGAGCATAGGGACTGTGAGCTTGGTCAAGTCGGCATCATCAGCAACCGGTCCCGTGTTCACACCGTAAGTACAAAGACCGAGACGCGTCAAACGGGGCACGTCTGGAGGGTACTGCAGGTATTTGGGCTTTTGCCGGGGTGTCGACTTAGCCTGGCTCTGGGCTTCGTCGTCCCGGTTCTCGTCCGAGACATAGCCCAGGAAAGAGGACGGGGCCGACATATCTGAAGACAGAACACTGGATATTTTGATGGGGATAGGTTGTTCTTCCCGAGGCCTTTCAGTTGGTGATGGAACCTCGGCCAAACTTGGTGGCATTTGGCGAGGAGAGGGTCGAAGGGATGGTCAATGAGAACGATAGGACATGTTGGGTAATGGAGGTGTGTGGGAGGACGAGGTGCTTGGTGTAGGGTTTTTCTAGGCGAAGAGAAGAGTACCTATGTGTTGCGCCTTCCTGCTTTTCAGTTTGCTTCTGGAAGGAGCTGATAACATAGGCACGATTGACTTCCATGAGGCAGTTACGTTTCCGAGGAGGTGACAAACAGAGCAAGTAGCATTCTACCTAAGGCAGTTTCTAGCATGCAAATACAATTTATTTAGGGAAGGCAGCGACTGCCGGATCCAACCAAGGGCTCTCAAGCGGTGTGAGTGTCTGGTGTTTCGAGACTTACCTCGTCCTGAGGAAAGCAGCCAATTCTTCCACTACCTTACTCGCCGAGGTATGCCTAGAATCAGGGGCTAGTTCTAAGGATGTTGTTTCATACCTCCTTAGGAAGTGGTGGGACAATGTCTATTTCGGCCCTGCCGGTGTAAGCACGTATCCCACCCACTGCAGTATATGCTCGGTGAGCTCGGTAAGCATGGTGGTCCTCTGGCTCGCTTTTGGTCTCAATGTGTACCTCCGAACTACTTACTCTCGCCAACGTGCGGCCCCACGCGATGGACTTAGGAAACCATCGGAACAGCTGCATGACATGGGTGGGGATATTCATCGAAGTAGGTAAGTATGCATGTCTAAGTAACGATGCCGAAGCACACCCTTTACAGCCAGGGCAACTTTACTAAGGATGAGTCAACGAGAGGGCTTACCCCTGTTGTCCCAATATGGTATTTTGATGTTGGACACCAAGCCTCCGATTGGTTTCACTCAGGTACCCTGTCCAAGTCGCAAAATCGTCCTGCGTGAATGAAATGGCACAAGTGAGTCAACTATGAGCGAGTTACTTGGCCTAAAAACCTCGTTCCCATGTCCTGCTTGGTCCCCCCTCTCTCTACTTTAGGACTTGTACCAACTCTTCTTACGACTTGCCAATTCCGGCAACACAATACTTCCCACCAGCGCCCATAACCTTTTGTTGCTTCTACCAGCCAACATGGCCAGACGAAACATCAGCTCGGGGTCCGCCTTCGAGACACAAATCGGCTACTCCCGTGCCGTAGTCTCGGACGATTTTGTTTTCGTGTCCGGTACCACAGGGTTCGTATCTCACTGTCCAACGCCCCCCCCCCCCCCATTCTTCCAAAATACTCGCCCTGCGTGTCTCGGTCTCCTAAATCGTTGTTGTTGGAGCAGTTACAACTACCAAACCGGCGCCATCTCCCCCGATGTCGTCGAGCAGACGGAGCAAACGATGCAGAACATCGCCGCCGCCCTGGCCGAGGCTGGCGCCCAGATCAAGGACGTCGTACGCGTGCGCTACATCCTCCCGGACCGGAGAGACTTCCAAAAGACCTGGCCCGTCCTCCAAAAGTACTTTGGCGAAGTAAGACCCGCGGCCACCATGATTCAGGCCGGGTTGATGGAGGATGCGATGAAGATTGAGATTGAGGTGACGGCCAAAAAAGAGGGTGTCGGTCACTAGGAACCCCTAAAGCAAGTCGCCTGTAATGCAGGGGTTTGCTGTCCTGGTTTCGAATCGTAGAACAAGTAAAGAAACAGATAAATGTCTAGTTACCTCGTCAGGGTGATCGCCTCCCCTACACCCTCGTCCTATACCATATGGCAAGTGACCTCCAAGTTTTCAACTAACTACTCTGGACGAAATGGTTGTCCTTGGACCATTCACCGCAGCTTTAGTCCCCGAGTTTTGAATAGAGCTTGATTTGATGGGGAAAAGGAGTTCATCGGCGACCATTCAAGTTTCCAAAGAAACCGACGAGCTCCGGGATGCAGCCGTAGCTATTGCCTTTTCCAACGGGGCACTTTCAGACGAACGGGATTCGTGCAGCCTTCCTTATCAAAATTCCAGGTTCGGTAGCGCGGGAGCTACCGAACCACCGGCCCGTGACTGAACATCCACTAGTCTAGGAGGGATCCAAATTATCAAGCCATGCTTGGAATAGAGAACGATGAGGTCTTCAAACTGCGCCAGAGCTATGCAGTATCAAACAAATCCACCCCCTACCACTAGTAAAAACATGGGGCAACCAGAGCTCCAGCACCAAACATGGAGATGACGGTAACGAAGCTGGCCGTCGAGAACACAGAGACACCGCTGAGCCCGTGTCCGGACGTGCAGCCTCCCGCGATCCTGGAGCCCAACCCAATGAGAAACCCACCCGCAGCAGCCAGTGAAGGCGACACAGCCGTGTCAGCAGCACCCAGCGCGAAGTCGGGGTATGCCTTGGCGAGCGCCCACGCCCCGGCGGCCAGGCTCGCCGAGAAGAGGATGTTGCCGTACGAAGCGGGCTTTCCCTTCTCCCCTCCGCCACGGGCCGCCCACCAGAAATACCGCCCGATCTCGTCGTAAGATGTCGACACGCCAAGCATTGACTTGCGTGTGAGCAGGGAGAAGAGCTGCGCGAGACCGATCACGAGCCCGCCGACCGTAGGCGCGACGACAGCATAGGGGCTGGCGGGGGTATACTTCATAGTCGCGTAGACGATACCAGCGAAAAGGGCCTCGAACCCGACGAACGCAACGGCCCTGCTGACACCAAGACGCTCGTAGACAGTGAGCCTCGGGTTCTCGGGCCCCGCGGCGGCGGTGTTGCTGGTAATGAGCTTCTGCAGGGAGCCGGTCCAGGCGATGCCGGCTGCGGCGGCGCCGGCCAGGACATAGACGCCGGACTTGGTGCCTACGGCAATCTGGGCGAGGACGGTACCCGGGCAGGAACCCGAGATGGCCATTCCGGCACCGAGGAGGGCGCCGCCAAGGATGTTGCCATCATACTGGGAGACGAGGCCCAGTCGGGAGGGGCTACGGGGCTTGGGACGCACGTAGCCCAGGTTGTCCAGGGTGAGGACGATGAGGCTGGGGAAATTGTGTTGGTTGTGAGAGATTCGAGGAGGGTGGACTCGGTTGCGGCGACTTACGTGCTGCTGGCGGCTGCCGCGAGAAAGGCCTGGACCATGTGCCAGTTCTCGAACTTGAGCTGGGCGATGATGACGGAGGGCTGGTACACGCCCGCTGCCACAAGGGCGGCACCGAAGGCGGCGCCGGACAGGACGGTCGTTGCCATCGTTCGATCACGAGGAGTTGATTTCAACGTTGCTTCTGGAATGAACGGGTTTAGCCGCGACGTTTGTGCGTATGTGTGTATATGTGTTGAGAGATTTTCGAAAGCCGGTGGGATCAAGACAGCGGCGATGTGTAGTCAACAGTCTTTCGATAGCCGTCAAACCCGCAGGCGTCTCGGATCAACTTATACAACTTTTAGTAAGAACTCCGGGAGACGGCAGACAGGAAGGGCTGTTGCATACAAGACGCCGGACTTTGCCAGTCCTCCGTTGCTTAGTGAATCAAGTCTAGGGCCTACGAGTCGTCGGGGACTACGCATGTAGAAGAGAGGCGGAAATGTGGTTCCGGTAGCAGGGCCCAGTTATTAAATCTCCAGTGTTAAAGGTCAAACCCCTTGAATGACAAGAGGGGAATCCCCTGCTAACGGATCCTCCATATGCAGTAGCTCATCCGCATCTGTACTCTGTATCGCATCCAAGATATGGAATTACTACGACCAGCTCGTTCGGTTTAGCTCGTTGAAAAGGATGTGCTTTGCTAATCACTGGCGGGAGGTGGCGTAGACTAGGCTCTTCTGGACGCGATGACGCCTTTGCTGAGCTCGCTAGCAACATGGCGCTAACTATGTACTTCCCAAATCGCAATGGTATCGGTGGCGAATGCTTGAGGCTGTCTCCAAAAGGGGCATGATCTATTGTAACGAAGGGGTGAGAGAAAAAGGAAGAAAAAAAGGATGGAAAAGGCAGGAAAGTGATCAAGTCTTCCACAAGAGGCTTGAACGCTTTTGAAGACAAACACACGGCCAGAGAGGGAAAGAAAACAATACGAAGGACGCATGAGCCAATCACCCAATATCGAAAGATGACGGGGTCAACATCTTGACTCCCTGAAGCGACGACAAAGATTGACGACATGGAGGGATCATTAAGGTTGCAGCAACCCGCATGGGGATGAAAAGGAGCCTCCTTTCAGGGATGCTTGTCCCCGAAAACCAGGGGGAGGACGGCGACCTCGAGGAGAAACGGTCGCCGACGTCAGGGAAGGTGCTGCTGCTGCTGCGCACGGGCGTCGCCGGGGACTCAAGACCGGGCTTGCTTCACCTTCACCAGATATGCTTCATCTCCGGGGGGTGAGATTGCTCGATGCTGCTGGACTTCTTGGTGACTGCTTCTATGACCAGCAGGGCCCTTGACGTCCATCGTCCGGTGGCATATTGAACGGCGAAGGCGAGATGGCATGTCGCGGAATGCCGAGTATAAGACTCGGGCTAAACCGGTAGATTGGTAGAGATAAATATCGTCTGGTGAACAATAACCGTAAGTTTTATAACGAATTGCTCCCCAGACCCTCATAGCATCATCCAATATGGCCTATGAGCCCACCATTCACGACATCTTCGAGCCGTCGACAGGCACGTGGCAATATATTGTCGCCGACCTCCCCACCAAGGCCGCCATAATCATCGACCCAGTCCTCGACTTCGATCCGGCAACGAGCACCATCTCGACGCAGACATCCGATGGCCTCCTTGAAGTTATTTGGGAGTTGGGCTACAAGGTCGTCGGTATTCTCGAGACACACGTCCATGCCGACCATCTGACGGCGGCCAAATACCTCCAGTCCCGTTTGCGGGAGGCGCAGGCCGGCGCGGCTCCAGACATCTGCATTGGCGGGCGCATCAAGGTTGTTCAAGAGAGGCTCGGCGAAAAGTACGGCATCGAGAAGGAGGAGTTCGCCAGCGCCTTTGACCGTTTATTTGGCGACGATGAAGTATTTGAGATTGGAAAGCTCGAGGCCACAGCTCTCCATCTGCCGGGCCACACTCCTGACCATATGGGATACTTGATCGGATGTGAGTGCCCGCGACGCTTACAAAAGTTGATCAGAAAAGGGGCGGGGGCTGCTGCTGACTTGAAAACAGCAAACGTCTTCGCAGGTGACTCCCTCTTCAACCACGACGTCGGCTCCGCGCGTTGCGACTTCCCTGGTGGCAACGCACGAGACCTCTTCGCATCTACCCGGCGGCTCTTGAGCCTACCTGAGGACACCAAGATATGGACTGGGCACGACTACCCGCCGGCGGGGCGCGGCCCTATGGCGGCGACGAATGTTGCTCAGCAGAAGACCCAAAATAAGCACCTCGCGCAGAGTGCTACGGAGTACGAATTCGTCAAGTGGCGCGAGGAGCGGGATTCGGGGCTCGGTGAACCCAGGCTTATGCATTGGGCGTTGCAGTTCAATATAAGGGCCGGCAACATGCCTGCTCTGAACAAGAACGGGGATCGCTTGCTGCACGTGCCTGTCAGAATACCGGGTGCGACTTGGTGAGAAAATGTTTGCCGCCGAGGATTGGCAATAGGTAGGTAGGTTCCTTGTTTGTAGAGGTGTATGGAGTTGTAAGAAGTTGCCGTTGCCGTTGGTGGGTGCCTAGTTGTTAATTGGCAGATGTCATAGGCCATATTCGAATGTTAGCATGACCAAAACCTCTGTCTACAAAACCGAGTCTCCGCGTGGGCTATGTAAGGTTTTGCCATCGGGTCGGAGAAGTGATCCCAGTGTTGGTGTTTTGGGGAAGTGCCGTGTCCCGTGGCTCATGTCGCGCTTCTCAGCCCAGAGAAAGTACCGAGGTTCAGGCGGCCGCTATGCATCGTCATTGAATGCGGGGAGGGGGGGGGGAGGAAGGCCGATCCCCGGCTGTGCGGAGGATGACGCTGAACCCTGACGCCGGGGGGTGGACGACTCCTTCCCCACACAATTATGCCGCCTCCGTCGGCGTCGGCATATGGCTTTCCACCTTAATAATACTCAACCATCCTCCGTTGTATAAGCTGGCGGAGCCCCGTATTGCTATCGGTTGCCGGTAGTATGCTTGTTCGCTACATAAGCTACCATATAAACCTCGAGGCAGCAGATATAGAAACACTTGACAATGCCTCACTCCATCACCGTCAAACAGATCGAGGGGAAACCCGGCGCTGTCTACTATCCGTGAGTCCCGTCCCCCGTCATCACTGCAGACTGGACTCCCAGAGACTTACCCTTCTCAGCCTCCAACTCAATGAAGTTCCCAAGCCGTCTCCAGGGCCCAAAGACGTCCTGATCCGTCTGACTGCCGCGGCTCTCAACCACCGCGACCTCTTCGTCCGACGCCATCTCTACCCGGGCATATCATTCGACCACCCGATGCTCGCAGACGGCTATGGCATCGTCGTTGAGGTTGGGAAAGATGCAAGCCAGGACCTCCTGAATAAGGCGGTTCTCATCACGCCAAGCCGTGGCTGGGCCTCCAGCCCTGACGGGCCCGAAGACATCCGCAAGTTCAGTGTCATCGGCGCCACAAAAAGCTATCCCGACGGTACCGCGCAAGACTACCTCGCTCTTCCCGAGACCGAGGTGGAGCTGGCCCCGGAGCACCTCACGCCCGTCGAGGGAGCTGCCCTCCCCCTGGTCGGACTGACCGGGTGGCGCGCGCTGGTGACCAAGAGCGGGAACGCTGAGAAGGGCAGAAACATCCTTGTCACCGGCATTGGCGGCGGCGTAGCGCTCCAGGTCCTCCAGTTTGCAGTCGCGTTCGGCTGCAACGTCTACGTGACATCCGGCGACGAGGCCAAGCTTGAGAAAGCCAAGAAGCTGGGTGCCGCCGGGGGTGTGAACTACAAGAGGGTCGGGTGGGAAAAGGACCTCCAGGCCCAGCTCCCCAAGTCGCGGCCGTATCTCGACGCCGTCATCGATGGTGCAGGCGGCGATATTGTAGGCAAGGCGGTCAAGGTGCTCAAGCCAGGCGGCGTCATTAGCCAGTACGGCATGACGGTGTCGCCGCAGATGGACTGGCTGATGCAGGCGGTGCTCAAGCATGTGGAACTCAAGGGTACGACCATGGGGTCGCGGGAGGAGTTTAGGGACATGGTTGCCTTTGTGAGAGAAAAGAAGATCAGGCCGGTTGTGAGCCGGGTGGTCACTGGGCTGACGAATCTGGAGGGTATTGATGGGCTTTTCAAGGACATGGACGCCGGGACGCAGTTCGGCAAACTTGTCATCAAGTTTGAAGAGGAACCGGCTTCTCCCAAGCTATGAGAAGCAAGTCTATGTCTGGATATACAACCGACGGATCCAGCTCAATCGCCATGGTCCGTATCACATGTTTTGACGTGAGCCAAAAACCTCAGCAAGTGAAGTTGACTTTGCCGTACTGGGTTGCAAGCACTCAGGAAAAGGAAATGTCCGGACTGGGTTGATTTTTGACCGGGGCCAGCAATAAATCTTCACTTGTATGGGGCTTTTTTTTCTTCTTCTTTTATTTTATTTTAAAGAGACAGTAGTATAGCTAGCTACCTAGCCATCCAACTTCCCCTAGATAACGAGTAGATGGACATATACGCCTGATCCAGGACGATTCCAAGCACTCGGTGAATTGATACTTTGGTTATGCAAATTTGAGTCTCGCCCAACCTGATTTGCAGAAAGCCGCCGAAACTCTGGCCTGCTCTTAGTAGTATGGCTAGGACATGTGGCTATTGGTGTTCAACTAAGGGGCAACTATGAGCTTACTGATGCTGAAATGCAGGGGCAAGATGCTTCTTTGCTGTCAAGCTGTTTGGTTCAGCGCTCTTCATCTCTGCCCTTTCACAACTCCTGAGGCTTTCCTTGTTAAGTCGGACAGTGGTAGCATTTAAGTGTGTAGAAGAGTACACATGTGACGGACTCGTTTGATAATACCCATTGCCCCCCCCCCCCCCCAAGTCCTCAGGGCTATCGATAAGATAAACCATACTCATACTAGCTTCACCTTCGTCTTTCGCCTTCTCACTCATGAACTCCCACATCACTAATGTAAATCAAGTCTGAATGTTCACACAAACGCTTTGCAGAAGCAATCTGAGTCTGGTCTCCCTAGTATGTCATTAAAACCACACTCATCGTCTCAGCACTCATGTGGGCGCTCCTTGCGAGTGTCGACCTCGCCGCTCCAATGACACTATCGAGACCCCTCACCCCACGGAAGTACACATCGCCAAATTGTTCTCCAACTCGAGCGCTCCAGCGGCTCTCACTCGGCCCCGAGGAGCTTCCCTTACGACAATCCTCTGGACACCACCGAGGAGGATGCACTCCGGTACGGCCACACGATTATCCCCATCGAGCGCGACCTCTGTTACGAGCTTGTCGAGAGCGCCGGCATCGACCGCGACCGCCATCTGAACACCTCTGCTTCAGCCGACAGTTCACTCGCCCTGTGGCAAGAAATGGGACGAGGGCTGATATCCGCCCACCTACCACTGCAACTGCTCGTCCGCATAGGCAAGCGACATGGGCCTCGTCCGAGAGATGCCCCCTCTTTCAACTGAAAGTTTGGCCAGACAGATCAAACCCTTTGCCCTATGGCGGGAATTTGGTGTGCTTGGTTCGGACACGAAAAGAGAAAGGCCATGGAGAGGAATCAGGCAAGAAGAGGACGGACGCTGATGTAGCCAGTTTGGTTCACCCAACATCGGTACTTAGGTAGTCGACACTATCAGTCTCTCAAGGCAACCGCGTTACACATCAGTGCTTTCCCATTATTGTGACATTTCGCTTTTGTTTGATATACAGATCGCGAGGCGGTGTAATTTTAAGCAGATCGCCACTGTACATGTGAGAAGGCTCCTGAACTCTCAATGAATGGAAGGGTATCTTGGGTGAGCTAACACCTCACCTATGTACGTGACGACCCCCTTTCTGCTCGCAGATGCAATGCAGGCATCTACCCGGGTCTACAACACGCACACGCTTTCCTCCACGCCCTCGTCCCGCATGCCTTCTCTGGCCTGCACCCTTCACTCGTCGTCCTCGCTCTTCTTTCTCTTCTTCCTCTTGTGGCCCAGCTCTTCGGGCGGTATGTACTCCTTTTCCCTCTCGCGCAACCTCTCGACCTTCTTCTGCTTCTGCTGCTCCATGCGCTCGGCCTGGGCGGCTTTGGCCTTGGCCTCCTTGCCCAAAAAGTACTCGCCCGTCTCGATCTGCTTGTCGACCTTGCTCTTCTCGGGAGCGGGGGGGAACGGGGTGTAGACCTTTTTGGTCTTGTCGGTGACCTTAAGCGGCACGCGTCTGCTGCTGAGCGTCTTCTTCTTGAAATTGGGCAGAAAGCGGTCCCAGCTTTCATTGGCGAGCTCCGGGTCTTTTGCAAGCTCGCGCTTGATCATGAGTTCCTTGATGTGGTAGATGGGGTGAATGTTGGCCATGCAGTCTTCGACGACGCGGCGCACCTCCTTGAGACCCTTGAAGGGCCCCATGACGGAGACGGTGCTGCCTTGCACAAGGATGTAGGTCTGAGTGAGAAGCTCAAGCGCCTTGAGGGTCGAGCCGTTAGGGCCGAGGATGCGCTGGCGGCGCTTGACGTAGCGCTCCTTGTTGCGCACCAGGTTGCGGATCTTGATGACGTCGCAGGCGACGCCGTCTTCGAGGATCTTGAGCGCCTGCGGCGCGGGAACGCTTCGGGCGAGGAGCTTGATGAGGTCACGGGCATTGAGAATTGCAGCGGGGTCATATGTTTTTCTGAGGGCAACAATTGTCAGTTTCTCCGTGTACCAAGATCAAGCCCGCGCTTCCCCAGCAAGGCAGGCGGGACGGGCGCGGATAGACTTACCTTGTCGTCTTGACGGTCATGGAACCTTCAATAAGGTCAAGAGAGCAGGCGATGCCCGTCTTCTCGAGGGCCTTTGTGACGAGAGGCCATGCCTCCTTGAGGTAGACTTCGCGGTACTTGGGGAAGACGATCGCAAAGGACGATTCTTCAGCAAAGGTGCCTCCAGCGTTGTCTGCGGGGGTAAATGTGTCAATCTTCCACTTGTCGATGTCGTCTGTATCCCATGGCTTTTCTTTCTTGTATGTGGAGGGCATCTTGGCGGTTATCGTGTGTTGAGACACAGGTTTGGCAGCTGCCCCTGTTTACCAGGAAAAAGAAGTGCAGGACGACCGGTGGTGTAGGTAGTGGCGCTGGTCGTCGAATCTTTTTTTCGGAGCTTATCGATACGGGTGGGGGCTTTCCTCGACCGTGGCTCTCCGAAACCGATATCCACCAGAGGGACGGACACCATAACCCCAGTTCCTGATTCTACGTTGCCAGTCTGTTTCTTACTTACGGATGCAGTACCTAACTATCTGGGTAGGTTTCACAGGATTTGGGAGGCACGAGAAGGAGTACAGACGACGTGACAGATGGACAGATAGGACCATTCAAACAATAAGGCGGAGTCCAGGAATTTGCCTAAATGTGTCAGGTTGCCTCCTACGTAGGCTGTCTTTCACGATTTCATCATTGCCGTTGGCCGCCACATCCTTCTATATAAGCCCCAGCTCAGAACGATCGGTGGCGGACGAAGACACTCAGTGAGGGGAACACTGCCATGGGTTAGGTCCCGGATGTGAGGTTCCGGTGACAGCAATTGCATTGTGTGCGGAGGAAGTTGACAAAGTAGCTTACCTACCTGGGTAGACTACCAACCTATCTACCAACTGTACCTGGGTACCTAGGTATGAAGGTTAGTACGCGCGATCTGGGGTTGAACGTGGAACTGATGGATTCCTCGCCAGCTACGGCAAGTGCTACGTACGGCATAACACGGAAAGAATCAGATAAGCATTGCCGCTTTGAAAGAGCGACTGATAAACCCCCGACCGAAGTACGTTGTGAAATGCAGCGGGAAAGAAGAAAAAAAAAACCCCATCTCATGAGTCTCTCGCCCCAGCGCAGTCGCCTGTGCCATAAGGCTGACTGGGCTTCAGTAGCCGGTCCAATCACAACCCACTTACAGCCATGAGTTCCAGTGGAAGCCCCCCCTCACTCCCCAAAACGACCACTAGGTAAACAGTGGCACTTGATAGGCCCGACCAAGTCGCCAGTTATCGCGTAGTAAAATTGTCAACGATTAGGGGGATGCGGGTTCGCAATCGTCCATCTCTCTGCTCCTTTCACCTTTCTCCAAAAGTACCTACGCATTGTAATGCCCAAGACCTCGCTGTTACTTCACATCAGAGCTTGACCTCTCACCCCCTCGCGCAATTTCTGTTTGACTCTGCAGGGACCGTGTCTGCCCTGCGACCAAGTAGTCGCTCCCTCTGCCGCGCCTTTCCGCAACAATTTTTTTCTCCTTCTCCCCTTCCTCACGACCTCGCCGTCATCTTTCATCCACCCACTGCCTCCCCCGACCGCCCACTCTGTCTCCCGCACCCTTGATCTTCGGCGCATTGGCATGAATAGCAACACCTGACGATACTCTTGGCCAGCACGTGAATATTGCTGTTGCGAAAAAGTTAGACTTCAAGCGACCGCCTACCCACAGACATCGCAAGGGCAGCCAGCACCTTGAAAGCTCGCCTCGTTTATCTCCTTCATACGAAAGCCCGACTACCCCCCGCGACGAAATCGCCGCAACCGCCATCCTGGCCGCCATTCAAGACTCTGCGCCTGCTTCGGCTTTGGACAGACTCGCAGACCACGATTTGCCCTCCTTCCGATCGGTCATGGAGGAAGCTACCGCCCTCGCCAACCTCGCGTTGCCGCAGACCAACATCGAGCCCATCTCCCGACCCAGTTCGACCTCGACCTCGGAATCTGCATCCGCGTCTCTGCCCCAGTTGCCAGGCATCTCGGCACTCGCCCAGGCCAATTCCGCGACAAGTTCGCCACAGATGCGGTACGTTGATACATGATGGAAGGATTTACGAGCCAGGCTCTCGTCATCCTTTTCGCATTTTCCCTTCTCGGACACCCCTCTTTGTCCTGGTCTTGTCTCGTTTGGTTCCCGGCGGAGCACAAGCGATGGGGAGACGAGACGGTTGTGAAGTCGAAGGCGACTAGAGGGCTAGAAAGGCATAAACTGTGTCTTGTTTGTTGCTGCTGTTGTATACGGTGCTCAAATCGCCCGCGCCTTTCGTCACCCGCACTACTGATCTCGCAACTGAGAGACCTTGATGGACGTGCTTGCGCAACATGCGCAATCCGTCCCGGCGTTGCTGTGGAGGCCCGACGAGCGCGCGCCAATTCCGCGTTGCTTTGTTATCACAGAAAGAGTGGAGGGATAAGGACTGACATATGATCCACAGAGAAGCGATTCCCGCGACCGCTCCCGCCGCATCCACACCGACACACGCGCCCGCGCCCGCGCCTGCACCAGCGCCTGCACCCGCGCCGACGCCGACCTACGCCTCTGGCGGAGGCTCCACTACCGTATGTCGTCTCTCCTTTCCTATCGTTCCCCCTGAAAAGCCAATCCCGAAAGCGCCCAAGAGTATCCGTACCTAAGCGCACATGACGAAGTTGCAATTCCCGTTATCGCGTGAGCGTATCAGTGGCTAGTTTGGCTTTCGTTATCTCCAACCCTGCCATCGGTGGGGGAAAAGCGGGACGGAAAGATAAGATTACTCTTTGGGTGGTTATCAGAATATTTCTCGTTTCCCTCATCAATCCCGCATCGCCAGCAGCATCCGCGAAAAGCCGCCAGAATCACTTTTCTGCGCTTCCTGTACCGCTGGGCAGTTGCGTAGATTAACAGAGGACCTGTTGTGTTGTTTCTTTCTTTTCAAGGGGTCTGAACTTTTGTTTCGAGAAGACTATCATGATGGCTAGCGGCGCTAACGATCGGGACTCGACACAGCCAACATGTCAAAACTGCCAAACCTCAACTACGCCTCTATGGCGCCGCGATGAATACGGAACGGTTCTTTGTAATGCATGCGGTCTCTTTCTCCGTCTGCACGGTCGACCTAGACCGATTTCGCTCAAGACCGATGTCATCAAGTCCCGGAATCGCGTCAAGACCATGCGCCCCGGAATGGCCTCGAAGAAGAAGGTTTGTGATGCGCCTGCGAATCCCGACCTCGATGTCACACTTCCATTTGGCTTACATGATGTTTTTGAGCAGCAGCAACAGCAACAGCATGGCCACAACTTTACAGGCGCGACTGACCCGAACGGACTCGACCTTCACGGACAGACGCCCGGCTCGGCGCAACGAAGACCCTCCCAGAAGTCCACGAACGGCAACGCTGACGGTGACTCCCCTGGCTCTCGGAATGGGACGCCTTCTTTGTATAACCCTGGCCTTCCCGTATTCCAAGGCATGGACGACGCGCAGCTCCAGGCAGGCCTGCAAGGCTTCTCAGAGAACCGCGCCGGCTCCCCTTTAAACGGCGACCGCCACCTCGACGTTCCCCAGACCCACGAGCAGTTGATCGCGACCAACTCAGCCCTCAAGACTCGCGTCAGCGAATTGGAGTTGATTAACGAACTCTTCCGCGGCCGTCTGAGCCAGATGGAACAAGACGAGGCAAGCGCAAGACGTGGCCAGGAGATCAGCGGCAAGGCCGAGGCCCAGCTGCGCATGCAGCTTGAAACAAGCAAGAAGCAGTTGGAGGAAAGCCACCGCAGGGAAAACAATCTCAAGCGGCGTCTTGACGAGCTGGAGCTGGAGCTGAAGGAGGCCATTGACATGTCGGACTCGGGTCGCGCAACAAAGAAGCTCAAGGCTACAGTCACAGACATGGTCGGCGAATCCGAAGTCTCGACGCCTCAGTCCACCACTTGATATGTCAACGATGCGCAACAACCGCAACGATGGCAGCATTTCCTCGGCGGCCTGGATGCGGCTGCCCATGTGCTTATGACCCGAGGAGCAGCAACAACTACCTTGTGTCAGGGCCAGTGTATCACCAACTCACGCCGAATTTCCTTTTCCTACCTCTGGACAGAGCGTTCGCACAATCCACCAACCCCCCAACGAAAACACAATTAAGGACCGGGCAGGCGTTGCTGACTTCACCACGCTTATACCTATAATGCTGCGTGTTTTCCTCGTCTCTGTTTTCCTTTCTCCATTTTCTCCACATTGGCGGTTATGCCTGGGTTGCGTCCTAGGCCCCACGGGGACGAAGGCTATGAAGGTTCGGCTGTTAGAGGAATGGGCGTTGCGGCCACTTTCGGACTCGGTCCCAAGAAGGAAGATGACCTTAATACAGGAGAGCAGAAGATGAATCTGAAGGGGGAAGTGGGACTGGTGTCAATCATCACCGGTGATAGCCACACACTAAAAAAAAAACTTTGACGAAGATTTGAGGGACGGGGGCTCTTTGCGATGGAGTACATAGGACGTTGCTCGAGGGCAATCCCCTGGAATATGGGATACTCAAAAGTCATTTTTCTTTCCGCGACCGAAAAAATAGAGGCTTGACGCTGTTGATGACAACCATGTTGCCGCCATGTGTGATGGACGCACGGGCGTGCCGCAGCAGGTTCTGGGAAATTGCCAATGCCTATACCCAACTCTACGTTGGCAAGTTTCTGCTTCATTTCGATGTCCTCTTTTAACGCCGACCGAATTCAAACTGTCGAGTCACCAGGCGTCTGATAAGATGTCATGATAGGGCATCATCCCCCATCCCAATTTCTCTCTGGCCGGCCGGCCTCCTCGCTCCGGCCCCAAGGCGAGACGGGAGACGACCGAGGTGGAGGGCAGCAACGAAAAATAGGCAGTGAAATAGGTGACAAGATGGATGCTTCTTTGTCTGTTGATGTGATCGTCGATCTCTCTCAGAAAGCAAGTCCGTCTAGCATGCGCGCTTTCGCAATGGTTACGGTATCTATCACTCTAGCTGTCGTGTATGCAGCTGCCCGAGTCACAGCAATGGCTCGGTATGAATGCATTCAGTGCATACGATTTCGAGAATGACCGGGCGGGCAGATACGGGGGGAGGGGAGGAGAGACCAGGGCCCCGGCCTTGAGTGGATGCTGGGGGGAGGAGGGGGAGTGAGAAGATTAGCTGCTCCCCACTTGCCCGCCCGTCCATGTCGGCGCTTCCCGCTGTGCTGCCCCCCAATTTTTAAAAGGGTTTGGTGCACGGCGTTGCCAACTGCGGTAGAGGATCGTTGCAAAAACCCATGAGGCTTAACGTGAGCCGCGCGATTGATGCCGTGCATATATATCTACATACCTACCCTGTACAATGACGAAATTGACGGCGGTGATCTTCTTCTTGACAATACATGTAACCCTCTCGGGATCGTGCTTCTCTCCCACTCATTCAATCCCTGACCGAAGTACGTGCGTATTCGTACATCCTTTCGCCCCCAAGCATGGGCGGCATGGGCGACAGGGATAAGGCGGGAAGGTGATGGGCAATCGAGCAATCTGATGTTTCTGTACATGCGCGTGCGCGCGTGCGGCACACAGGAAGGGAGGGAAGGAGGGGAAGGATAGATAAGGAATTTTGTTTATCAGTAAAAGAAGAGAACAATATCCGGATGTCGACAGGGAAAGGGATGGGGGACAAATAAACCCAGGTGTTTCAGTATCCCACATGTTCGTTCCCCTTGGATGGCGGCGCGCAAGGATATCATTGCCCTGCCCACATTGCAAAATTCCACATGGCAGCCAATATGGAAAGATGTGTCTAATTGTCTGATGAGCACGACCAGCGCGCCCGCCTACATAGTAAGCATTGGCATTAGCAATCGCAAGGCGCAGCAGACGCAACCCGTCCTTGCCCGGGTGGTGAAAATGGAAGACTCTGCAAGGTGGCGAGTGTGACTTCTTAGCGAAGCGAGAGACGGGAACACCCCCCACCTCCCCCACCTTACCAACACCTCCATGGTAAGAAAGAGATGTTGGATTTTCCTGGGGAAAATGGGAGACGAGCGGGAGAAGGAAGAGGGAATGGGGGACGAGGAATGAAGGAAATGCACTGTTCCGAAGTTTCGGGCAAGGATGGCGAGGCGCCAGATTAACGCGGATTCCAGCTCTGCCCATCGAGGTTTGCTCTTCTGTTCCTTATCCCTCTATCCATACCTAGCTACCCTGTCTTGTGTTTGTTTCTCATGCCCAAGTGGGAGAGGCGGGAGGATATGGGAGAATCTAGTCGCTCGATGGCGAAAAGCACACCACACGCCCGTCCACTCACACAACTCTCACCAGCGTCCCCCAGGTCCCAAGCTTTCGTACACTGGGTCCCTCGGTAGTCTCCCTGCGGCGTTGACGGTGGCGCGGCCTAAGATGGGTTTGGGAGAACGAACATCCACGGTGAGCGAAAGAGCAAGGGCAGAAGAAGCTCGGACGCCTAAAGCCAACCAACATCGCCCACAGATTGGATTAGATCCCACATCCCCCCTCCGCCCCCATGCCAACAACAACGCCTTTTCTTCGAGACAATCCAGCAAATTCCTTCCACCCTCCTCAGATAAAGAGGGACGAGCTGCGTTGCGCTGCAAGTCTACACCATGCGGGGGCCTAGGCCAAGGCCTGGGCTACCGAGTTACGTTGCCGTCTCCCTCCCCCCTAGCCCACCACACTCTCAGTTCAGGTTGCTTTCGCAGGCCTTGTCATTGGACGATTGGGCTTGATGCCCGTGCCCGAGCGGACGCTTTAGGCAAGTTACTTCCCACGGCCCACGGAGAGAATCGGGGGAACGGACGGCAAGCTGAGAAGGGGAGATGGACACCCTTGGGCTAGAGGGAGGGACGAAAGAGAGAGAGACAAAAAAAGGCCTGCTTGTATGCCGTCCAACATGATGTTTAGATCTCACATCAACAGCACACAAGGCACCTTGCCCCCTCCGTGCCGTTCACCCGCACTCTCACCCAAGCTGCCATTCGGCCAATCATCGCAATCTGGTTCTCTCGGCTTCTCATATTTGTATTGTGTTTCTGTGTTTGTGTATATGTGTGCGTGCGTGTGCTTGGAACATTACAGTTACAGGGTCATCTCTCCGGCTGACACTAGGGAGGAACGTCTGCGTCTATCCCTCTCGTATCTGGGGATCCCTCGCGAGACATTCCAGAGTGGTCCAGCTCCATACCTCCCACACTCTCGCCCATACCTACTACCTATCAACACACTCTTTCTGGTGTTTACAAGATAGCAGAACGCACCCTTTCGGTTTCCGCCCTTCCCTCCGAGCAGTCCCCGACAACATTAACCTCGCGCCATGTCGAGTACCAGAG
Organism: Colletotrichum destructivum; assembly: GCF_034447905.1. Lineage (NCBI taxonomy): Eukaryota > Fungi > Ascomycota > Sordariomycetes > Glomerellales > Glomerellaceae > Colletotrichum > Colletotrichum destructivum. Next base: position 3,421,035 of record NC_085898.1, on the reverse strand, counting down.
GAAATTAATCATCCACGTCCCTCTCGAAAGTGTCCTTTCCACTACCAACAAATCAACTAGCGACTTCTCCAAACCAGACTCATCATCATCGTCACCAAAAACACTTTCTTTCCATCGTTACAAGCCTCGAAAGCAAAAGCAACAAAGAAGAACGAGATGCTTCAATTGTCGACAATATCAAGCCGGGCTGGCTACAGCCCCCTTGTACCCTCTCCTCTGAACCCAGAGGTCCACACCATCGCGCCGCAGCGTTGCCAGAGATTGCGGGAGAAGAGACGCCAGCAGAGCCGTGGAGACGTAAGCCCGACCCAGAGGCTGCTCCGTCACAAAGCCGCCATGGCCTGGAAGTCGGAAGCCCTCACACGTGAGAGTACAATGTACACCCGCGAGGAGATCCTCGACATCATCGCCGAGTGCGACCGTCAAGATGCCGCGGCGAGGGGCACCCCGGTCATTACGACAACGTCCAGCGACAAGCAGACGGACAAGCCGCACCCTCGGGTGCACATCCGCGCGGCGCACTGGAAGGAGCACGACGGAGAGGAGTATGACTTCTTCTGCGAGATGGACGAGTTCGACGCCAGTGATGCCGACGAGAGCTCACGTCAATGGTCCTCGCTCGTCCCTAGGCTGCGCAGCCCCTTCTCCAAAGACACGGCACGCCGAGTTGCGCTGGCATTCGGATTGATGTGTATCTGCGGGTGTCTGCCGGTGCTTCGAGCCCACGGCTTTCATATCTACTCGGTCACCGAGGCGCCATAGGTGCTGCAAACCCACCCTATCACCGCAAATAATCCATGAAAAGCTACAACGTCGCCGCCATTCATTGTTCGGAGAGGAGAATGCTTCTGGCGGCAGCAAGTCGAAAAGTTAGAGAGGAGTCTATCCAAAGCGGGGCTCGCTCGATCGTCGCCCCTAAACCATATCGAACCGGCTCTCGTCTATAGAGCACATATTACACACCGTCTAAGCGGTTCTGGAGTGCCCCCTGCTGGGACTACTTTTTCTCGTCATCGTGCGAGGGAGCGGGTTTTTCTTTGTCTTTCGGGGTTTCGGCGTTGACTTGCCTCGCAGCTTGTTTGGCGGCTTCGTCCGCGGCATTGTCCGTAGCCTCCTCTTGCTTGGCCTGCTTGGCATGGTTGACCTGCCATATGGCCCGTTCGATCTCGACGCCCAACTCGGGCACTTCGAGCGCTTTGGCGATATGCTGACCATTGGCCTGCGACAGCAGGATGGCGTCATCCTTTGCGTTTTCCTCCTTGGCCTGCAGAGGCTCGTTGGGGCCGAGGGCTGGCTTTGACGGCATTTTAGTTGTGCTTTCCGGAATCAACGGTGTATAGATGTCGTTTAGCAGCTTCGACGGGGACAGGGCCAGGAGTTTGTTGTCTATAAGGAATCGGAGGTGCTTGCCTCCCTCGAGAGCGCGCCAATGCGACCAAGCTCTGTATACCAGGTAGAAGAAAGGCAGGTTAGGGATCCTAGCGGATCAGATAATGTCAGTAAAAGTTTTCTCCTAATAAGAAAACGCTCTATGACTTACACTGGCACGAGAGCGAAGGGCGCCGAGATGGGCATGCCAATCAAGCACCAAATGAGTTTCCTCTTGTGCAGCGCGTCGCGCTCAGTCGCCAACGTCTTGACAACCTGCTCTGCCTTTCCCGCGGGGATGACCGAGTCTGGGAAGACTAGCTCAATCTTCTCCTTGCCCTTGAGCTCGTCGTCCTTGCGACGCGCTGAAATGGGTGGCACCGACTTCAGACCCCATTCTTCGTAGGGGATCCGACGGAGAGCATAGTTGCCGTAATTGACGACCTTTTTCTGCCATCCGCTTTCTCTGGCCTCCCAGCCGGCCCACAGCTTTGCAGCTTTCTTGCCGACCTTGTCCGCCAAACCTTGCTGGTTGTTCGTCGCAATGTTCAGTCGCTGTGAGTAGAGAAGAGTCCGGCTTGTGGTGAGTGGGAGGAGATAGAGGCGCATGATGGAGACCGAAGCTCAGATCAGGTGGCAACCCGAGGGAGGAGAATAGAGGCACGGCCGTCGTGGTCAATCGGGGTAGCGTGATGCAGAACCCGGCGGTAGTTGCGACAGGAAGAGGTGACACAGTGCTCTTGGCTCGGAGTCGAAGTGGTTCAGCTGGTCGCGGCTTGCATATCGATTTATATAGTGGAATCGGCGAGAGGAGGCGAATGGTGCAAAGAAAGACGCGATGCCGGGCGGCCTCTCTGTCCTTGTCTTTCAGCAGGAGGCAATTTCGATGTGTAACGTGGAGTCCGAGTTTGGTAGCTCTGAGCCTCTCGGGCCTGTGAACGATAGAGACTAGCACGGCACCCCCCTGTCGTCCATCTTAGCTTCTGGGTCAAGCTTCCTGGATTGAACCTGGGCCAGAGGCTGTGACGCAGGCAGGCGTCATAGGCCGTTGCGGTGTTTTAAGTGGTGCGCTGGAATCACGATCCGCTGTTAGGGCAATACCTCAAGGGATCCCCCCGGGGCTCAAGAGCGACTGCATCTGGACCAGTTGGGGCCCCTTGTCGGGCGGTGCGACACCTAGGGGAAGAAACGGGAAGCCATGCTGCCAGAAGCGTAAAGGAATGGACCCACCAAGACATGTGCCCCTCTATCCTGTCTGAGTTTTTTTTACTGGCCCCAGATCGCGCTCACGCAAATTAGCTTTCGAAACCCGCTAAAATCCGACCAACTCGAGGTGCTCCCGTCAAATGTCCGCAGACTCAGTGTTTTGCAGGCCGTCCAGGATCCGGAAGTACGTACTCCTTCCTCCCTCGCCGCAGCCTAACAACCCCCTGTCGAGTGTCCACACGTTGCTCCAGTGCTACCGCACTCTGCCTGTCACCCAAGCACGCTCCATTGGGTCTCCCATTCCCTCCCTCCCGTTCCCCAGCCCTCCCTCCGATTTCGTCTATTTCCCTCCAACTCGCCAACTGCTGCAGTCTCTCTGCAAAAGTCCCCCGGTTTGCTGGAACGCCCGGGCGAGAGGCATCGTCACAGACTCAACCGTGGGTCAACCGGAGTGCCGTGTCGTGTCGTGCCGTGCCGTCGTCTGCTCTCATTTCGGTGTGTTTTCTGAACTGGTAGACATAACATCGCGCAGCTGAACAGCGCCATCGAAATCGAGCCAGCCAGCAGCGCTAGCTTAATCTCTCTCCACGAGACGCAGCCGCCACCTCCGCCGCCGTTGAGAGAACGCAGCGCACCCAACGGGTTGCTGTCCATCTGCTGTCACGCGCCCTCCTTTCTGACCTTACTTTACTTTTTACTCGACCTTATCTTGCTTCTGCCGTCCTTACTTGCTTTTCAGGCCATAATTCTGCCTTCTTTCGCTTCTCTCGCTCCTTTGTCGTCACCTTTCCCTTTACCCTTTTACGAGTGTACCGACTTCGACTATACATACGTGCACACAACGCCACATCACCAACCGCGATAGCATCGATAACACTCGCATCCTACTGCTTCGGCCGAAAGGCAGACTGCATATTAATATGCGAGCCTTCCCTTACGCCATTAAGAAAGCGTTGAACCTACGACGCTATCGATCACTACCCACATCGAAATAGCCCACATCTCAGCCCTAACGGGTCCTGCTTCGGCCGCGGCTGCGACCGCGATGAGCACGTCCAGTCATCCGCCTGGCAGTTCTGGCTCGCGGGACTTCAGAGCATCGGTTGGCACAAGCAGCACTGCTATAGACACTGGCGCCCCACGACTGAGGGGACCGCGGTCGCTTCCCCGTAAGATTGCTACCTCGGCCCGTCCGGGTCACCGCTATATAAGAGCCTTGCTAACCACTCCATCGTGATAGCCTGGATCGATTCGTATGAAACACGTTACGGCGCGCCAACAGAGGACCAGCTTCAATTACTCTCACCCCCGGCTCGAGCCGTTCAGCCGCAGCATAACCACTCACCCAACGAACCAGACCGCCGCGTATCAAAAGACGGTTATGTTGACTGGGCCGGTGATCCCGTTTTGGAAAACGCCCGCCCGAGGCCCAAGGCCAGGCTTACAGACGTCTTTCGCGGCAAGGGCGCACAGCACGGTAGAAAATGGGATCACTTACGAACCGCGGAGCCCGTCATCGTCTCGGCACACAGGCCCGCAACCCAAGGCCCACCAGCAGCATGGAGAGACTTTCTCCAGTCGTCGGCCTACGGGCACATGGAAGGCGAAGAGTCGGAAGTTGTAGATGTCGAGGTGTTGGATAAGTTACAGCCCGACTTCAACAAGCGGTATGACGAAACCGTACATCGAGATCTGGAAAAGGCGTCGTCGAAGCAGCGACGATCCAAGACTATGTGGCAGAGGATGTGGTCTCTCATCCTACGTCATTACCTGGTACCCCTCGTTTTTCGACTAACCGTTATGCTCACTTCCATCGTTGCGCTGGCTATCGCGGCACGCATTTACCAAAAGGAGGATGCCAAGAGCAACACCAGCCCGGAACGCGCGCAAAGTATAGTCGCCATTGCCGTCGATACAGTCGCAGTACCATACATAGGCTACATGCTTTGGGACGAGTACACGGGTAAACCGTTAGGTCTCCGGCCCGCCGTCCAAAAGATTGCCCTCATCCTGCTGGACCTCTTCTTCATAGTGTTCAAATCCGCCAGCACATCACTGGCTTTCGAATCCCTGGTCTTCCACAATGTCGAGGCAGGCCAGGTGAGGCAACTCAGCCAGGCGTTGGCATCTTTTATGCTAGCCGGTCTGCTGGCATGGATCATGAACTTTATGGTTAATATTTTCCGTACAGTTCAGCGGCTGGGGGGCGGGGAAGACGAGAGCTCTCGCGACCACATGTAGCTTGGGGAGGGGAACTGTCTTGGTCTTGTTTGTTGGGTATACCCGGTGTATTAAAAGCCTGTACTATAGCTGGAGCGCGGTTTGTTCATCGCGGTTGTTTCTTCTTTGTTAACCATAAATACTCCATGGCTTTCGTCACGTCTTGCTGTTTGTTCCTAGGGTTATATTGTAGCAATTGGTTGTGATCTGTGCCCTTTGCAGTCATCTGTTTTATTGGTTTTATAAGAAATGTCTCCTTGAACATCTTCATATCCAAAGACTCTAACCAGAAACTCACTCTTTTCTTTGGGATGCATTTTCTATATCAACCGGCAGTCTGTATGCTTTCAGAAGGCCAGTTTGTGAACTCTTTGAGCCCCTGCAAGGACGGCATTGACCGAGGCCCATAAAGACAAGGACAATGCTGCAAGGAAAGGGGGTCAAATGTTGCTCTCCCCGTCTACTCCAGTCAGGCTGGGCAAGGAAGCGTGCAATAGTCCCCGAGGAACTGTAGCCAGTACATGATACAGTTGGGCAATTAAAGGAAGCAAAAGGCTCTGGGAAACGCGCAGATAGAAAGGTAGCGACTGTTCATTGTGCTAGTCAATAGTATGGTATATCATAAACCAATAGATGATTGACAGTAAAGGGGAGAAATCGACTGAATCGTATAAGAATGTAGTAAGCATAAGCAAGGCCCATTGTCATGAAGTGCAACTTGGCAGTTGAGCACGCCTTTTTCCCTATTGCAGATTACCTACCTATCTATCTGTAAACTGTGTGCTGGGGCGGTGGCAGGCGGCAGTTTTCACACTAGACTATTCTAGGCAGGTTACCCCACTTTCTTTCCGGCAGCCAGTCCCAGACTCCAAGCCTTGACCACGCTGCTCAGGGCGCTCTGTATTGACTGAGTTCCAGGTTGGTTGAAGGTGGCCCATAGGCGTCAGTGTCTGGTACAGCAAGGCGTGGTCGTGTTACCTACGTGGGTCGGGCTGGCCGCCTCCAGACCTCCACCACTGAACGCCTCACACGCACCTCATTCGCACTGCTGCAGCACCTCGCCCAGCAAGCAAACCCGCCCAGGCAACCTTTCTTTCCACTTACAACCTACTCATATCTGCCTGATCGCGTCCAGCTCTGCATCTAGACTACGAAATCGTCTTCTCTTTTTCCTTTCCTCTTCGCGGCGCCATTTGACGACTTCCTTCCCCTTCCGCTCTGACTCAGACAAAGGGCGCTACGTTCCTTCCCTTCCCCAGTTGCGAGGTACAGTATTACCCCCGTCCCCCCGTACGGCAGCCTCTCCCTCTCTCAACCCTTGCGACAACGGCCTCACGTTTCCATCTTTCGCACTTCAACGACGATTTCTGGAGCCGTCGTGGTCTGTACCACAAACACATTACTCTCTTCCTGCAAAAACGGCTCGACTCTTCACTCTTCTGGCCACAAGCAGGGCAGGCTTGGAGACTCATATACTCATCACTCCCCCCGTCTGAAGGCGATTTTTCTAAGTCCGTCATCTTTCGCAGGAGGTCCTCCCCGCTTCCCCCACGACAAGTCGCCCCCGAACCAACATTCTATCCACCCACCACCACGACGGCCACGACGGCCTCGCCGATTCCCTCTGCCGACCGCGTACTTGACCCGAGATCCTCGGATCATGTCAACAGCCAAGATGGCGCCCGCTGTCCAGATGCCCCCGGTCCCTAACCGTGAGGACATTGGAGCCACGTGAGTGGACATCTGTAGCCTCGCGACGGCACCGTCGTTGCCCGACACCCCGCGCTGACCGAACACAGATGGAAGTACTTGGAAGCCGGCATTCAACGCATCATGCTGGATCTTGAGCGTGGTATCGACATGCAGATCGTAAGTCACATTACCCCACGCCGCCTTGTCCTCTACTGCTGGTGGTCCGATGAGAAGTGCTGACCGTCGCTTGCTGCAGTACATGGGAGTCTACACGTACGCTTTACCTGCCGACCGCTTCCGATGTCTTCTAACAGTGTTTAGTGCCGTTCACAACTTCTGTACCTCCCAAAAAGCCGTCGGGCTGTCGGTTCCTCAAGGAAGCATTGGGTCCGGTAACCACAGGGGAGGTGAGCCAGACAAGACCCCTCCCAACGGCATGTACGGTCATCATACTGATCTGTGTGGACAGCTCACCTTCTCGGAGAGGAGCTATACAACAAGCTCATCGACTATCTTAAGCTACACCTCGGAGGACTCGTCCAGCAGTCCAAGACGCACACCGACGAGGCGTTGCTGACATTCTACATCAAGGAGTGGAACCGATACACGATTGCCGCCAAGTACATCCATCACCTCTTTCGCTATCTTAACCGCCACTGGGTCAAGCGCGAGATGGATGAGGGGAAAAAGAACATATACGACGTATACACGCTCCATCTTGTGCAATGGCGCCGGGTGCTTTTCGAGCAGGTTTCGACCAAGGTCATGGAAGCCGTCTTGAAGCTGGTCGAGAAGCAGCGCAATGGCGAGACCATCGAATATGGCCAGATTAAGCAGGTTGTCGACTCCTTTGTCTCTCTTGGACTGGACGATACCGATCCCACCAAGTCGACGCTTGACGTCTACCGCTTCCACTTCGAGCGCCCTTTCCTGGCCGCCACCAAGGAGTACTACCAGAACGAATCCAAACAGTTCGTTGCCGAAAACAGCGTTGTCGAATACATGAAGAAGGCGGAGACACGGTTGGAGGAAGAGGAGGAGCGAGTGCGCATGTACCTGCACGCTGATATTATCAATCCGTTGCGTAAGACGTGCAACCAAGCCCTCATCGCTGACCACTCGACATTGCTCAGGGACGAGTTCCAGGTGCTTTTGGACAATGACCGAGAAGAGGACATGGCCAGGATGTACAAGCTTCTCTCACGAATTCCAGAGGGTTTGGATCCTCTGAGACAGCGATTCGAGACGCATGTCCGCAAGGCTGGCTTGAGCGCCGTGGAGAAGGTGGCGTCGGATGCCGAGAAGCTGGAACCTAAGGTCTACGTCGATGCACTATTGGAAATTCACTCTCAGTACTCTGGATTGGTGACTCGCGCGTTCGAGGGCGAGGCCGAGTTCACGCGGTCTTTGGACAACGCCTGCCGCGAGTTCATCAACAGAAACGAGGTCTGCAAGTCAGGCTCCAATAAGTCACCGGAACTTCTGGCCAAATACACCGACGTGCTGCTGAGAAAGAGCGGCAGCGGTATCGAGGAGGGCGAGTTGGAGAACACCCTGACGCAGATCATGACCGTCTTCAAGTATATTGAGGACAAGGACGTCTTCCAGAAGTTCTACTCCCGCATGCTCGCTCGTCGCCTGGTGCACAGCAACTCTTCGTCGGACGACGCGGAAACCAGCATGATCAGCAAGCTCAAGGAGGCGTGCGGTTTCGAGTACACGAATAAGCTACAGAGAATGTTCCAGGACATGCAGACCTCCAAGGACCTGAACGTCAGTTTCAAGGAGCATGTCACCGGTCTTGGTATCAACAAGAACGCTCTCGACTCCCAGTACTCCATCCTGGGCACTGGCTTTTGGCCCCTGACTGCGCCAAACACCAGCTTCACCCCTCCAGCTGAGATCAACGAAGACTGCGAGCGATTTACTCGGTTCTACAAGAACAGGCACGAGGGCCGCAAGCTGACATGGCTGTGGCAACTGTGCAAGGGTGAGGTTAAGGCGGGCTACTGCAAGAACAGCAAGACGCCCTATACCTTCCAGGTGTCCGCCTATCAAATGGCCATTCTACTCATGTTCAACGACAAGGACAAGCACAGCTACGAGGACATCTCGGGCGTGACTTTGCTGAGCTCAGAGGTTCTAGACCAGGCACTGGCCATCTTGCTGAAGGCCAAGGTTCTCATCGTGTCGCCTGATGGGAAGCCTGAAGCCGGCAAGAGCTTTCGGCTCAACTACGATTTCAAGAGCAAGAAGATCAGAGTCAATCTGAACATCGGTGGCGCTAAGGAGGCGAAGCAGGAAGAGGTGGAGACCAACAAGACGATCGAGGAGGACCGCAAGCTTCTGCTGCAGGTATATCATTCCGTTCCAATTATACCACCATTGCAATGTGCTAACAAGTCCACGCAGTCTGCCATCGTGCGCATCATGAAGGCGAGAAAGAAGATGAAGCACACTCAGCTCGTCAGCGAGACTATCAACCAGATTCGATCGCGCTTCGTGCCGAAGGTCTCGGATATCAAGAAGTGCATAGAGATTCTCCTCGACAAGGAGTACTTGGAGAGACTCGAGGATGACGAGCTTGGCTATCTAGCGTAATTGGAAGCGAGCTTTCCTCTCGAGAGGAAGAAATACCCTCTTGCCTCCCTCGAGTGTTTATGTATTACAACACCCTCAAAACCGCACACACAATCCACCTCCAATCTTACCAGACATCGACTTGACTTACACGGGCACACAATAGGCGTGTGCGGGTTCTTCGACAACAGGACGGAGGAACACTGATGAACGAACGGTGTTTATTTGCTTTGGGACCGGGGTGATTGGTAGGCGGACAGGGTTAGATAGCTGCATGCTGATTCATCTTGACTGTTAAAGGGCGTGTGCTTGCACATTTCAGGTCGTGAGGGAAGCGGAGTTGGGTGGCATCTTTGAGTGAGCCCCTCATGGACGTCGTTTTTCTCAACGCATGTACGCTCGAATAGGGCACAGAGACCCTGGTCATCACGATCAATCAACGGAGCTTCATCTTTCCGCGGCCACTTTTTCCTGAACATATGCATGTGCTTGCCATGCCTGCGGCACCTAACTCCCGTGATCTCGTGTGCTGTAGCTCATTATTACGTGCCTGAGGGCTTAATGGTCCCAAGGGGCATCCTTCGAGGCCTGAACACCGTCTTGTGGTTACTTATGATCCCTAAATCTCGTCATCACTGCCAGAACAAAAAAGGGGCCAAGGGATAAATGCATCATCAGTTCACACCCGTCTTTCAGTCGGCCTCTTGACAATGTACCGCATCCTAGCCCCTCAGAGTGGCATAGGAAAATAAATATGGGTATGGTCGTTTGTTAACTTCCTCTGTTGCGGTACACCTGCGTTGGGATATGCCTAGGCTCTGTGAATTCGGTGAACTCGGAAAATCGTCTTTTTAAACACAGGCTTCGTCCAGTCTTCGTTTGGAGATGCATGGTATTTTTACTTGGTCTTCAAAGGCTAGGCAGGCATTGGAGCACGATCTTGTTTGCTAAACCTGATAACGAATCTCTTAACTCCGAGTAGCATATCGAGACACTCCCCACCCCAACCCCCTCAAGCCATTCTGTTTGTAGTAAAATATGCATAATCCCGAGATTCTATTCTCCCGATTCAACGTTGCCGATGAGAGCAATGAACACGTTGATAGGAGAGGCGACAATCGCTGGAGGGCATCGACGGTCCTGGGTGTGATCAAGCACGGAGTAAACGTCAGCATTAGGTCACAAAAAGAGAATAGTTACACCGTCTCTGCTCGCTCGACCACATTGATGGAGGATACCCTTGTGGTGCTGGTGGTGTCTATGGAAATGGATACAGGCCAGGTCAGGCCAGCGGCCATATCGAAGATTGTCAAAGGGTGGACCCGCGCAGGACGACTCTCAAGACATTGGCAGGTTCTATTTTGGCTTTTGAGTTTCATTGCTCGCGAAAGTGTTCTCAGCGAGGCCTCGACCTTTCAGGCTCCATGCGCTATCTTCTCTTGTTCTGAGGTTTGCCTTTCAGGCCAGGCGGGTAGGTCAATACTGGCCCGGATGAATGGGACCACGTTTGGACGCGAAAATGTTTCCCTGCGTTTTCCATGACTTGGCCGAAGTCAAAAGCTTGTGCTCGTAATGATGGCCGCCGGGGCTTCCGTCCGAGGAACCTTACACTTGCATACCTGCCCACGTAGGTAGCGATAGAAGGCAAGTGCTATGACGCGGCCGCCTTGATCCGATACAGCCAACTTTGCTACCTAGTCGTTTCTCGACTGACGCCGGCAATTCTGCCCCCTCTTCTATCAAGGCCACCGCGCATTATCATCTCTGTCCACCATGCCTTGATTTTTCCTGTACAGTGAGACGTCTGAAACATAGGTACGTACTCAAGAGACCGAGTTATTGACAGCTCCACCATCGATGTCGACAGTAAGCCAGAACCCCGGAGATACCAGCATTGCCACCACTGCCACAACTTTATCATAATATGGGGTTGTGCCTTTCATATTCTACAGGCGTGTGTGCGGTGCGTGGTAGACATGGTTGGCGCAGCTGAACCCGAGTCACGCATCTCACGCAGTTGGTTCAGGCGCCGATGATTGGCCACAAGCAACTGTCGAACTCACGGAGCCGCCTCCGGAGGGCGAGAATTGGCTAGTATTCATCCAAGCCGCCGATGACGAACCCGAGGTTGTCAAACCCCCTTTTTGAAGGACCCTTTGGGCCCGCCCAATGGCGTGGGCAGGCCAGGTCTACCATGGGGAAGATTTAGAATGGGCGCTTCCATCGGAGTCCTCGTGTCTCCCTCCGCGGCCCTTACGCCGGTCTGCCCGGGTTCAGCCCAGGCTCTCCCACGCCATGTTCTGGCCCAAAGTCGCACGTTGGCAGGATTCCGGCTCGATGCAGCACTCGATTGAAGATGGGGTTTTGGCTCCCGGAATCTGTGTTTTCGGGGGTTCGATTTGGGTACTGGGTTCCGATCCGTCGCGGTCTGGCCAGCTGCTCTGAATGCTCCCTCCATCGCGAACCCACACCTTGCAGCTTCCTCGCCAAAGCACTTTCTTCACAATACAGTTTTCTCTATTGATAAAAGGTCAGTGCTATCCGATGGCGTTGGAAGGACACACTCGAGGGTCCATTTTTCGCGCCCGCATATGGAATTCATCGCCACTGCCCAGCTAGGACCTCACCGTTCATCATTGCAAGTCCCATACGAACTTACTCAACCGGCGGCCATGACTGCCACCGAAAAAAAGACACCCGACCATGTTCCTGATCGATCGAAAGCAGAGCTCGTTCGCCAGCGGGAGGTTTTTAAGTAAGCTTCCACAAGTCGCTTTGATATTCATATCTGTCCACGATTGTCGATGAGTTCTGATATGCAGTGCTAATCGCAACTGAGCGCAGATATGCTTCGTCCTTTCTTCCCAGTATTGCTGTACAGGAGGACAATGGTACAGATTCACTCAGGCCACGAATTGCATCCAGTAACACGACTTTGACAGCCTTTTCTCAACTCTGTGCCTACCAGACGGGTACAGCTCGCTCCTTCATCTCACTCTTCGATGAGACGTATCAGTATGTTGTTGCCGAAGCGACCCCGGCACTACCCCTCGTCCCCAGAATACCGCATGGAGACCTCTTATTCTGTGGCGATGCTTTCCCTCGTTGTTACGGAGCATGTGAGAGTGCTCTGTTCCAACCAAATAAGACTCGCGGCAGCTCCAATGGTGGCCTTTCCGACATTCCCGTTGTCGTCGTCCCCAATCTCGGGGTCGATGCGCATCTCAATATTCACTCAAAACCCTGTGTCGTTGGCGACCCAAAGAAGCCAAGGCGCTTCTACGCTTCAGCTCCTATCCAGACCGCCAAGGGAATCAACATTGGTATCGTTTGTGTCATGAATCCTCAGCCCATTGACAATTGGTCCGAGGCTCAAAGCCAAATATTGCGAAATATATCGTCTTCCATTATGCACTACCTCGAAGGGAATCGGACCAGTGCTCATTTTCGTAGCGAACGGATGAACAAGGGAATCTCTGCTTTCATGGAGGAGAGCTTCAGCCTGGTTGGAAGCCACTTGGGCCCCAAGGCTGCTGATCTGGCGAATCCATTTTTGCCTGGCGAAGCTTTCGACAGTGTGTCGGACGAACCCCGTGGCAGACAGAGTGTTCCTTCGCTATCCCGAACCCCCTCTTCATCAGACTCGGATGGCACTCAACCAACGCCAGTTTCTGAGTCTGACGGCAGCCAAAGTACGGGCTCTGTGGCACCGGTGGCAAAGCCGGGGAGCCAAGACCCGACGAGTCAGCCCGCCGCCAACTCGGCCTCCGAGGCTCAGTCGGGGCCATCGTGCAAGACCACAAACAATCTCATCTTTTCCAACGCGGCTGAGAAGATTCGGCAAGCCACGGACACGGAAGGATGTCTCTTTCTCGATGCTGCTCCTGCGAGTTTTGGTGCTCTCAGAAGCCCCCTGATTGAGGATCCAGTCAGGCCGGTGCTGGACGGATCCTCCGCCAGCAGCGACGACGGCACAGACTCGTCTTCTGGTTCTACAAAACGGCTGCCGGCTCGCGTTCTTGGGTTCTCGACCTCCGAAGGTGATGGGGTTGATGGGTATGAGCACATCACACGCCATGCAGCTGTGGCGGAGAAGCTCCTCGGAAACCTTGTCAGACGCTACCCCAAGGGCAAGTTGTTCACCTTCCATGCGGCACACGACCTCAATCCCACCGACTCGTCAGAAGAGGAACGACTAAGACATCTCTCGACACTTCAAGACAGCTTGTGTCCGGATCGCAGCGTCCCGGGGCGACAGCGCCAGAGACCTCATGTCAAGGCTTGGGCGAGGCAGAATGAAGGCAGAGACATTTTGCGCATCTTCCCAGGGGCTCGCAGCGTCGCCTTTGTCCCTGTTTGGGACCCGAGGAAGAACCGCTGGTTCGCTGGTGGGTTTATCTACAGCCGCCAGCCAACGCGCACCTTCACAGTAGAGGGAGAGCTTAGCTATCTGCGCGTCTTCAGTATCCTGGCCGTGTCGGAATCCTTGCGTAACGAGCTCATACTGGACGAGAAGTCCAAGTTTGACGCTTTGAGCTGCATGTCTCATGAGTTGCGATCGCCGCTTCATGGGATCATTCTTGGCGTCGAGCTTCTTACCGACACCGACCTGAATGCTGACCAGAGGGACATAGTCCATACTCTCGAGGCATGCGGGAGAACTCTCGGCGATACTTTCGATCATCTCCTCGACTACGCCAAGGTTAACAATTTCCAAACCACAAGGAGACCAGTCCATAGAGGCATTCGACAAGGCAAGCCGCATTCTCTCGAGATCGGCATGATGACGCTTAGATCCAATGTGCAGATCGACCTGCTTGCTGAAGAGGTAATGGACAGCATATTCGCCGGCTTCACCCTCCAGCACCTGTCTATTGCTCGGCTCAAAACTCAAGACAGGACTCGAGATCCCAATGTCACCGCCGATTTATATCTCGACAGTTTGAGGGCAAAGGAGGATCTTAGTCTTAACCAATCTACCCAAGTCGCCGGAGTCGCCTTCAACGATGTCTTGGTCGTGTTCGATGTCGACCCCGAGTGTCTTTGGGTGTTTGACACCCAACCTGGCGCGATCCGCCGAATCATCATGAATCTCTTTGGCAACGCTTTGAAATACACGCAGCGCGGAATTATCAAAGTAGCTCTCAGTCAGAGGGCTCCCAAGAGGGAGGGCGCCAACCGGGAGCGACAAGTAACCATCACTGTTTCCGACACTGGCTCTGGAATTGGCGAAGACTTCTTGCAGCATCAGTTGTTTAGGCCCTTTTCACAAGAGAATTCGCTAGCTCCCGGAACTGGCCTTGGGCTCAGTCTGGTCAAGCAGATGGCTTCCAGGCTTCGAGGTCGCATGTCGGTGCAGAGCCAAGTTGGTAGTGGAACATCGATCAGCGTGACACTACCGCTCTCCGTACCCCCAAACGTTCCTACCAACGAAAAGCATCCGGCTGTAGATGACGCGTTTCATCAGCAGCGAATGGAGCTTTCGGGGTTGCGTATTCGCTTGCTTGGCTTCGACTGCGTCATGACATTAGTCAATGGCGAGAAACACGACAGCCATGCAAAGATTGGGGACATGTGCCGCAACTGGCTAGGGTTGGAAGTGCTCCCGAAGACCCCGGAGGCACACCATGCCGTCCCTGACTTTGTACTGGCGTCAGAAGATGCCTTAGAAGAATGGTCAACGGATCCGACCCTTTCCATGCTGCCATGTGTGGTTGTGTCGGCCAATGCGCTGGTCGCCTACCAACGTTCGAAACAACGGGACGGATATACAGGAATCATGGAGTTCATTTCACAACCGTAAGACTCCGATAGAACCACCTTATACCGGCCAGATTCACTAACTTCGACTAGCATTGGGCCCCGAAAACTCGCCAAAGTGGTATTGCGGGCCTTTGATCGATGGTCAGCACTGCAAGCAGGGAGGATGAGCCCTGGAGCGGAATCGTCCACGTCGGAGATATCTCAGGCCATCATCGAGCCCAAGATAGACCACCATGGGTCGGAAAAGCAGCCGACAAGCACCTCAACGATACGGTCCTCGGCCTCGGACGACTTGGACAGTCAGGCACAGCCAATGCTGCAAGGCAAACCTGCGCCGCGACCGAAGATTTCGACGACGCCTTCCATCCGTAATGTGGCTGTTCAGTTTCTACTGGTTGAGGACAACCCTATAAACCTCAAGATATTGTCCACCTACATGAGAAAGCTCGGGTTGGGGTTTAACACGGCGATCAACGGGCAGCAGGCCGTTGAAGCCTACAAGCGGAATCCTTCAGAGTGCAGGTATATCCTCACCGACGTTTCCATGCCAGTCATGGATGGTTTTGAGGCAACGAGACACATCAGGGCCTACGAGAAAGCATCGGATCTGGCACCGGCGACTATTATTGCGCTGACGGGGTTGGCATCGAGCGCATCTCAGAACGAGGCGTTTGGGAGCGGGATGGATTTGTTTCTCACGAAGCCAGTCAAGCTCAAGGAGCTGGGAGCTATCTTGAACTCACTCTAGGAGGCCTGGCCGGGCGAATCGTGGTTTGTTTGGCAGCGCACGCGACGTTGCTTAGCAGGATGAGCGAGCACTAACCATCGGCAACCAGCAGGATATGATGTGAACGTCTATTACAGTTTGAGGGCTTCAAGTTTGAGGGCGCCACGGTCTCTGGAGAAGTCGAAGTACAAAACTCGACGCAGCACCAGAGGGCAAAGAGAGGATCAGAGATGAATTGCTGTCACCAGATTATACCCATTCTTCTTATTAACCTCTCCACACTACATCGCAGATCTGACGGGAAACGGAACCTACCGCTGCTACGAATCAGTTTTGTTATTTGTTGTCTCGACACAGGTTGGTGTTTTTTTCTATAACCCTCTGTAAAATTGATAGATAGAGAACGTTTTCGAACGAAAAAACATCTAGACTCCTCGTCTTCGACCGATTGTTGTCTTCGCCGTAGAAACCACTCGCGTTACCTTTGACAGCTAACCCCTTCGATGTGAATGCACACAACGCCGGTGCAATGAAAACACACCGAAAAGACATCGTAGGTTGTAACTTGAGATACAAAGTGTGCAGACAGACTCATGGTCTTGACTTCTGCATTGTTCCACTGCTGCTTGGGTAACAGCGAGGGGCTTCGTATAATATATGTCGACGAATAACGTGCTGTTAGCATCGTAGCGGTACCATTGAGCTATGATAATTCATCCGGAGTTAGAGACGCCAGGCCCGTAGCAGTACCCCTTGAGATTTGTTAGCCTTTCCCGAGTTAACAACGCCAGGTCCGTAGCATCAATGCCGAAGGGCTCCTGGAATGGGTGGTTTACAGCACAGCTTCAGAATACTTCAATCTCCGCTGCGGAGTTGCCGTGATGGTCTGCTGTGTTGTCCGCAACTCCGCCTTGAACAAAGAGCAATCCGCATATATATACCTCTTACAAGATTCGAACTCTGGCCTTATCTGTGGCAGTCCATCTTTCAAAATCGTAAACATGTCGTCGTTCAACCCGGACAGAGATATACCCGACCTTTCAGGCAAAGTCATCCTCGTGACTGGAGGAAACGTCGGCCTGGGGAAGCAGACCATTCTGCAGCTCAGCAAGCATAACCCGAAACATATTTTTCTTGCTGCTCGTTCCGAGACCAAGTCAGTAGCCGCCATTGAGGAGATACGCAAGGTCGTGCCAAATGCGGCGCCCATCACCTATATCAACCTCGACCTCACGTCCTTTGATAGCATCAAACAGGCTGTCAAGGACTTCCACTCCCATTCGGAAAGTCTTCATATCCTCGTCAACAACGCCGGCATCATGGCTACGCCGGCGGGCGTCACCAAGGAGGGCTATGAGATCCAGTTCGGCACCAATCACCTCGGTCATGCGCTGCTCACAAAGCTCCTTCTTCCAACTCTGAAGAAGACAGTTACGGCTAGTAGCCCGCCTCACGACGTCCGCATTATCAATGTCGCCTCCTCCGCAGAGGCCTCCTCGCCCGCCACTGACACCTACAAATTCGACAAGCTCAAGACAGATATGGCCTCTACCTCGACAGTCACCCGCTATGGCATTTCAAAGGTGGCCAATATACATCATGCCCGCGCCCTGTCTCGTCGCCACCCTGAGATTCGATCCATCTCTCTACACCCTGGCGTCGTCAACACCAACCTTACCAATGGCGTAGTCGCCAGTTGGCCTATCATGAAACCTTTTATGTCCGTGTTCAAGTTGTTTTCTACCAGCGTGTGGAACGGCACGAAGAATCAGTTATGGGCTGCTGTCAGTCCCGACGCCAAGTCGGGCGAGTTCTACTTTCCCGTTGGTGTTACGGGCAAGGGGTCCAAGCAGTCGAGAGACAAGGCTCTCGAGGAGGCACTCTGGGACTGGACCGAGAGGGAGCTTGAGGGGCATATTTAAGGTGGTTTTGTAGGGATATTGATTATTCTATTGTGTGTAATGACAAAACCAGAATTTTAGTTATGAAGATTTCGGGGTATCAAGTGAACTGGATGGGAAAAGCCTTATGTTTGACATGGTCATCTAATGACCGGATCGGGAGACAAGGCTACAGATTTCGAAGGACGATACTGACCTGCCTTACAGACTCCTTATGAATGTATTTGGAGGAGTTCAGGCTCTTACCAAGACATAAGGCAGAAAAGTTCCACAGTTGCATACAACTGCTAACAAACAAGGGTTGGCTTTTGCTCCTTGGATCCAATAGTCTAGTGCGGAGGGTTTAGAAGGAGACTTTTAGATTGCAGGAGAACATGATCAGGTATAGAGCGTAAAAATGAAACTGCATCTGCTGTTCAAAAAGGTAGGCAAATGCGCTGGCCCAATGAGTGAAAGCGGAGAAGGAAACCTGAGATGCCAGACGCATAACTGGAAACTTACTCATTTGAGGCTGGTGCATTTGCCCGCGGCTTTAGCATACATCAGACCGAATGCTCGTGGATGGATGGTCCTTCTCCGGCATAAAGCTCAAAGCCTAGACACGTCCGTCTTGGTAACACTGCCAACTCGCTTGCCGTTGTACGTCAAGACAATCTGCGACTTGTCGTCCCCAGTTTCAGCATGGCGCATGGCGACCCCAAAACCTCTTAGCCCCTCCTCCTCCGCCCGCTGGTTCCAAAGCATTTGCTGCACGAACCCGTCCCTAGAGCACGAAACAAAGCCCATGGGCCAGCGGCTCCGTCCCAAAGCCTCCCGAACCCCCTTGCTCGCCGTATTCTGGCTGACCAGGAACGCGATGACGCCATCGCCGCGCCAGCCGACAGGAGCGCCGATGAAGGAGCCCTCCAGCTCCCGGACCAGCGAGGGGCCGATACGCTGAGTGCCTCCTTTGCATTGGAGGATTACTCTGACAGGTTTGGTCCGAGAGGGGATGTCCCATGTGCCGAGGAGGTCTATGCCGTTGTCCGAGGCTCCACCGACCCGGACGGCCTGGATGCCGTACTGGGAGAGTGTCAAGGAGACCGTGTACTCATAGTGGGTTCCGACATAGACAGTCGAAAATGTGTCGAGACCGGTTCGTTCTGCGTACGCAAGAAACGACGCGAGGTCGTGGTGGTGTGTTGTTGGAGGCTCAGGGTAAAGCAGTTCGGGGCGTTTTTTCCGACCCTGTCTTAGTGGTGGCCATGTTGAAATGAGATCTGAGTGGACCAAGGGGAGGAAGGTGAGTTGTGAGCAGCGGGGCCATTGCTGGAGTAAGGAGCGCCGTAAAGCGTGCATGCTTTTGTAAGGTGAAGGTTAAGATTGTAGAAGAAGATAATTAGTCGCTACATCTCATTGTTTATTCTGAACGAGTGCCGAAATTGGAAGCCGCGTTACTAACTAACATTAGTTGAAGTTGAGATTAGGTAGGTACCTAGTGAGTTGAAGTACCTACCTACGTACAGACACGCTACAGTACGTACCTATAGAAGTCGTTGGACAGTGCGTCTGCAGCAAACTACAGTGCCCCGACGTGCTGCGGTACCTGGGCGGATCAGATCGTCGAACAGTAACCAACATTTCGACCAGCGAAACCACCACCACCGATCGCAGCCTTGTCTGTCACTCCACGGTCCAACGAATCGCTAGTCAGACGAATCACCGCAGCTGGCGTGATGGGTGATAGACTCACTCAACTGCAAGATGCTGTGGACCAGGTACGTCAACACTTGCCCCTCCTCCGAAATGGCATCTGCAATCGCTGACATCGTTTCCAGCTCGCCCAGCAGTTCGTCGCGAGCTTCCACTTTGTCCATCGACGCCATGATCTCGAGCTTCTCGGTCCCAATGATAAAATCAGAGAGGTCAAGCAAGATCCCGAACAGAAGGAAGGTACGCATAGCCTCCGAATCCCGATGCGTTCGTCTGTACAATTTGCTGACAGACACGCAGTCGACCCCCTCCCGCCCGATGAATTCAAGGACGGCCTGGCCGAACTGGCGCGCGACTTAATCATCAAAGAGCAGCAGATCGAAGTCCTCATATCCACCCTTCCGGGTTTGGATAGCAGCGAGGCCGACCAGGAGCGCTATATACGGGAATTGGAGGACGAGCTGAAGGTTGCCGAGGCGCAGAGGCAGGACGCGATCAAGGAGAAGGACCAGATACTGGCAAAGCTCGATGAGGTGATCAGGAGCATTCGGCGGCCATGAATTCAACAACACCATGGGTACAGAAGGGCTTTGTGCGACTGGGTGGTTACATGGTGGTGTTTTGGGCGTTTAGAGGGTATAGAAAACGGGGGTATGTATAATGATATATCTATGGACTCAATGATACCCAGTCCATCAAAATCAACGGTTCTACGTCTTCAGTCTCCCCCCCTGTACATGAATGTCTTTTCGCTCTCTGCCACCTAATCGTGTTCATCTATGGTCGTTCAGTCATTGTCTCTAGTCAGTGATGCGAGTCTAAGCGTTTTTTGACTTGAAGAATTGAGGGAAGACGTCTCGGAGTTCCCTCAGGTGTCGGATCTGGTGCGCGGATGCTGGCGTTTGTGGCACTGGCAGATCCTCCTCTACTAGGTGTGCCACGTTCCAGCCATAGCCCTGGGCTTTCTGGCAGTTCAGGTATGAATCGTCTAACACGTCAGTCAGGGCAGAGGTCGGCAAACGGTGGCCGTGCTATCCACATACCAACAAAGTAGCAATCCTCCATCTTCTCGACGCCCGACTCCCGCATGGCTCTCAGGTACATCTCCTTGGCAGGTTTGCAGACCAGTGGCTGTTGTCCGTAGTCGCAGAATGTCAGGCCGTCGAATAGGTCCTCGATACCCAGCAGCTTCAACACGCGCTTGGCGTGGTTAACGTAGGCGTTGGTCAGTAGCCACATGGTGCACTTGCTCTTGTCGACATCTTCAAGAAGTTGCCGCAGCTTGAGGTTGGGCTTCAGAATGTCTTCAAGGGGCAGCGCGTCGTCGACCTTGGAGTTGTACTCCAGAGGGTCAATCTGGTGGTGCCGCACGAGGCCCTCAATAGCGAGCCCGTAGTTGGTGTAGTACTCCTTATGCAGCTTGACCGCATCTTCCCAGGAGAGGGAAAGATGCTTCGCGAAGTACTCGTCAATCAGCTGTGCCATGTGGTCTTGGACCCTTGAGCCTGGCCGGGTGAGTTTAGCTTCGATGCGCCTGGGGTTTATCTTCGCAGTACTCACTTCTGGGGTACAGGCAGTTGTCAATGTCACTTTACGAATATCAGCTCATTTGATCCTGACTATAGTGCTTTGTAGTTGTCGACTTACAAGAAAAGCACTGGCTTGGGAGTCAACACTCCATTTGCCTGGGGTTTGATGGGATCCATGGATGAGATCGAGGAGTATAATCGGCTGGGTCGGTACTGAAAGGAAGGGCGCAACAGCAAGACAGGCCTGGTAGGCTCGGGCGCGCGATTAGATGTAAAATATTTGGTTTTATGTGAATAGAACGACCCGGGAGGCCGAATGGGCGAGGAGAAGCTTCTGGATATGCGAGGTGGGAGTCTGGCGGGCATGAAGCAGACGGAAATAGTGGGACGGGAACTCAGCAGCACTTCAATGCTCCTGTTTCTAGGACTCAGGAGACAATTGCCCTTGTTGTTGGCTTACAAATGCAGCTTGAGACTTTGCGAGGCTGTTGGGAGGCTTTGCACGATAGTTTGGCTGAGGGGTCCTGTGGTTGACTCACGCCGAAAAGGTGATACGTACACGACAGATATGTTGCTCTTCTAGGTCGGTAACTAAGTACAGGGAGCCGTTCCCAGCCAACAACGCTGAGAGAGAGAGAGAGAGAGAGAGAGAGAGAGAGAGAGAGAGAGAGAGAGCGAAGACGCCAGGGCTGTTGTGCACGGTCCATGTGTCTCATTGATGCATCGTCCCGCCCCTTTAAGAACATATCGCCGTAGGAAAGTCAGTCAATCGTGGGTTCAACGACCTATGCAGGCAGACCTCGACCGCCTTGTCTTTTGACTCCGTCACATTCACCATTCCACCTCCTTTTCTTCTCCTTCCACAGCACTGCAGGAAACACCACCCTTCCAAGGATTGCAACATTGCTGGTTGATTCAACAGTGTAGGCTTTACTATATTTAGGGTTCCTGTTCCTCTGCTTGGGTTTCCTTCTCTTCTTTTGCGCGTACTTGTTTGATTGCCAATCTCTGCTGCAGAGGATTTCCTCGCGCAGAGTGTCCATCACCATGGCTCAGGGTCAGCTTGCATCCGTACCGCCAATGGCAAATGGGGCATCGCTGGGTATCCCCAAGGATGATCTTCATCATCTTCAGCAGTACGAGAAAATCGTGCAGTTTCGCGATGCAATCCTTACTGGGTCGCATCCCAAGATCAAGGTGCCAAACCCGCCGGCACCAAACGCATCTGCCACTGCAGTAACAGCACCTTCAAACCCTTCTACGCCAGCAAAAGAAGCAACTGGAAACGCAGCGCCGGGCGGAATTGTGCAGACGTTCGCGTCCAACACGCAACAACACGCGTCTCTTCCTGGCCTGGGAAACCCACCCCCTGCTAATGCGAACTTGCCAGCAAGACCTTTCGTGGGTGTTGGCAACACAGAGATCAATCCCATCTTCCTTCAGAAATCTGATGACTTGATCAAGGCCGAGATCCAGCTTCAGAGGCAACGTCTTGAGCGGGCGCTGCGCGACGAAGTTGATCAACGTCGGGCTTCCATGAAGGCCTCGGCCCAGTCGGAGCCTCTCGCCGACTTCGACCTCTCCGATGTCTTGTCCAAGGCTCTGACTCTGGTCCAGGCTGCTGCTTCTTCGTCTGCCACTGCCAAACTGGCTACTGCTGCTGCTGCTAACACTTCAGCTGCAAGTGACTCTTTTGATGAGAACTCTTACTACTCTTCCCAACACAACTCGCCCGATTCCTCGCTCCGCAGTCCTCGCGCTGGTAACGACTCCGATGCTGCAGCCCAGACTTACAAGTCGTCTGCCGCCAATCAGCCACTCGAGGGCCATGCGCAAGTTCAAGCAAACCGTACAGCTCAAGCGGGCCAGCCTCCTTCGCTTCCCCATGCGTCTGCTACTCATCCGCAACAGGGCCAAGCTTCGAACTCTACCCCATCCCATACACGACCGGCCCCTTTCAGAATCGACGCCGCGCATGAATACTCTAGAAACCCGTCGGTAGGGACGACGCAGAGAACTGAAGGAGGTGATAACACCAGAGTGTCTACATCAGGAGGTGGGAGCGGAAATGCCAGTCGATCTGAGGAGTCAGGTGGTATGGACCTTGACGGCAGTGCTGATAGATCTGTTCCCGCAGCAGGTCAACAGCAACTTAGGGAGTCTATGCTTGCCCGCCAACCTTCGCCTCTGATCCAAGTTCGCGCCCCGAACATATCCCTCTTGGCGCCCCAGCCTTCCCATGTCTCGCCTCTGGCAATGGTCGGGGGCTCTGCAGTCGATGCCCAGGGTCTGAGCATCCCCCAAGGAACCACCGCTCAAGTGGCAGCATTGCGGAATGAACCCAATACCGTTTCCAGTCCAGATAGCTCGCCGCAAGGGGGACGAAATGGGGAGAAACGGAAGGGCAGGAAAAAGAAGAACAACAACAATAACGCAAACAACAAGAGGTCAGCCAGGCAAGCGCCAGAAGAGCCTTACATCAAGCCGGAGCCACGCTCGCCTTCCCCTATGAGCGCACCGTCTTTCATTCGACCGCAGAAGCGACAGAGAAGACAAGCAGACGAGGAGCCTCGCTACGCCCAGCCTGAACGTCAATCTTCTCGTCCTTATCGAGAGGATGGTGCTGTGCTGGCGTATGAGCCTCAGGAGTATCGCCCACGACCGGTGAGCCAAGCCGTGACGACTGGCGACTATGGGTACGGAAGGGAATATGTGGAGGAACCGCGCGTCGCAAGTGGCGCTGAATATGTCCGACGAGTACAGTCGCCAGGTGTTTACGCCATTCGCACTACTCCGAGTGAGATATACGCTACATCCCCAGCAGCCAGTGTCGATCGATATGGTAGGGAGCCTACGCGGTATTATCGCGATGGCTACGAAGTGACGCGCATGAGTGCTCGTCCTATGGCAGATCGCGCGAGATCCCGCTCGCCCGTTATGAGAGAAAGAGAAAGAGCATCCCCTTTGATGGGACCGCCGAAAGCGCCGCCTGCAAGAGTCGTAGTTGATCCTACCACCGGTCGGCGATACTACGAGCCGGCAAGCGTTATTCGACAGTCGGTCGCGCCGCCACCGCTCCGGCCTGGCGAACCTGAGATCATCTATGAGAGAGCACTGATGCGATCCGAGTCCAGGCGACCCGGGCCCGACCCTCGGGACGATGACGTGCTCTATCAGCGAACTTCTCCTATCTACGCGGCGCCGCGCAGAGTCGTCACTCAGCCCGAGTACACTGTGTCGGAGCCTCAGCGCGTATACAGACAACGGGAGTACTCAACTAGGCCAATGGCACCTCCGGGTGAAGAATACATCCCTGCGATAGGTACATTAGAGCAGCGAAGGATGATCGAGGACCCGCCACGCGAGTACATGATGCGGGCGACCACAGCTCGACCGACAGAAACAGTGCGGTACGAGCTCCCGCGGGAATACGGAAGAGTGCAGAGTGTGAGACCGGAACAGATGCCTATCCAGGACTACGCATCGGTTCCGATGCACTCCGAAGCTCGTCGAGAGGTCATCCAGCCGGGTCCTCGGTCTTACAGTGTGAGGCCGGCAGAGCCTCAGGTGTTACGCCGGGAGTACAGTGTGCGGCCGGTAGAGCAGCATTATTATGGACAGCCGGTCCCGGCTCGCCCTGAGCCGGAGGTGTCCTATATCGAACGGCCAAGAGTGGCCGCGCAGGAGATGTACTATGCTGAGGAGGCCCCACGCCCGGTGTATCATTGAACGAGGGACGAGTTGACCCTAGTGAATGGAGCAGGTCGGTCGGCGTACGAGACAAAGCTTAGGCCCTCTCGGGAGTCGGAACAGCGGATTGCATCGGACGGAGTCTGGGACACCAAAAAAAAAACAGAAAAAAAGAAGGGGAAAAAATAGTTTGTCAAGACGAGGGAAGGGAGAATCTTTTTCGTTATTTTTTCTTCATTCCCTATGAGACGGAGTTTCGGGTACGATACATGGTGAATGGGACACTACTGTAAAACTACTTGGGTGGTGGTTGCATCCAGCACATCGCCTTGTGCGTCATGTTAAACGGACATTGCTAGTCGAACATTATGATCGCTGAAAGACCCGACCCGAGTGACGTGCACTAGAAGGTAAGTGAACTACCTGATGAAAACATCGCCGATTACTGTTTCGTGAGGCGTTGAGCCACGGCAAACCACGCACAGGGGCAGATTACGGTCCTAAGGGGGCAACGGTCTCAAAAGTCGAAACCTGCGGCGTCTTCAACTCCGCGACTAGACTTCTGCTCGAACCAGAACCCTGTTTGCAAGAGCGAGGAAGGGTGAGAGAAGCGGGAGGACATGATACACGATTGAGTTTTGCCCCAGTCCAGGAGGAGAGTTGGCCCAAGGGAGGGCGCCCGCCATCAACTTTAAACCCTCATGCACAGACTCGATTCTCAAAGCGCGCCGCCGTCTGTTAGCTACGGATATCAGGGAAGGACTTTGTGTCTGTTCGCTTGGTGCTTCACGATGCAAGATGGAGAAGCAAAGGCGGGGGCGGCCCGTGGGGGCCCACCGGACGGCTTGTTGGGAAAAGAGAAGGGGGAATCAGTTAATCAGTGAGAAGAGGGGGAGGGAGGGAGGGCAAGGTAAAAGACCAGAAACTGAGCGTTTGCTTTTCTTCTTTTTATTTTATTTTATCCCAGCGTTTACATCGTTTCTTGCGGAGCCAAGGGGGGTAAGGAAGAAGAAACGGCGGCGGAGGGGTTTCATGAAGTCATTGCTGGGGACTCCTCAGTGATTCCTGTCGGGTTTGCCGCTTCATGTCGGGTTGTGTGTGGGTGGACTCGGACTGGAGACGAGTGAAGATCTGTATCCGCAAGAGGAAGACACTACGTGTATGCGTAGAAAAGGAAAGTGCGGGATACACACACCACTTTGTACACACATGCTGTGAGAATGTTCGCAAAGTGTGTTCGTCTTCTGCGAGGCTTTTCTTTCCTGCGTCGACGCCTCGATAAAAGACACCCTCCTTGACAGACGGATCTTCCAAAAGCCTTTTAACTATTTCCATCGCAGCATGTTCTGAGGATGGCGATAATAAACGGAAGTTAGTTTTATTAATTATCCTGATAACGTCGGATGTGTTCTGCGCAGGGGCGCACTGCCGCCGCGCACGTTACACAGCAGTAAACCGTTGCTCAGGATGAGTCTGTTCCGGCTGGTCCGACACGCGAACTTACTGTGCACACTTCAGAGGCGCCGTCCTCGCCTGGCTCGCCTCGTCCGCAAAAGGTTTGCCAGTCAGTATGGCTGCAAGGACGCACCTGGTCAAGCTGTAGAGGTAGCTCATCGCTGACTTGATCTTGGTCTTGGTCCGAGTGCTGCGCTGTAAAAGACCAGTTCGAGGTTGAAACGTTCATTCCAGGATCATCGATCTATCTACCCAGCTGCTATATCCGAGGGCAAGAGAAACAGGCCAGCTGGGTCGCTATGGGCCCGGTTCGTGCTGCCCATCAGCGTTGGAAGATCAAAACCTGCTCCCGCTGACGCTGGAGTAATCCATATTGAGCACCAACCGACAGGCGTGCCACTCGTCTTTCGGTGAGTAGATTGAGGATAGCGCAAACAGGCAGGTTACGGCCACTTTTTCATGGTTGCAGATCAAGCAATCCGTGCCATCTCCCTGTCTTGTTTCCAGGCGCCGACTGACTCTGCGGCGTCTTCCCTGTCCCAGAAACGTGATCGAGGGCGCGCGCACAACCAGGCAGGGCCAGGTTTGTGTGACCTGCGAGGGAAGCCCTAACTCGCAGCTCTGGTGGTGTTTTCTTGACATGTGTCATCGCCCTTGCGCAGAGAGTCATTCTACCGTACCAGACACCTGCAAAACATTTCAAGATGTCTGCTAGCTAGCGAGACAGACAGAAGGAGGAAGTGAAGCCAATAGCAAGTCATGTGGTCGAGACATGCATAGTACAGTGTCGGTATACCGAAGTACATGGCCCTATCCTATCGATGAGCCAGAGGACTGGGGCACACAGGCGACTACGCTGACTACTGCTAGATGACGGTCTGTGGACCTATGGTGCGGTGAGATTCGGACTCGGGGCTCGAGCTCCCTACCCACTCTGTGAGACGTATCCGTAAATGCGATTTGGTCCAAGGGTTCAGGGATGCTGTTTGACTTCAGGGCAAGAGTCGGAAGTTCAGTTGAAGCTCCAACATGTCGGGGAGTAACATGTTGCGGTGACTATTTCGTACACCCGGCCGGTCTTGCGCTTCCTACAGAGACTCGCGGTAAGAACTGCATTGCTGTGTTAAAGCCATGGTTGATGTCGCAGCAACTGTTGGGAGGGAGACCTGAGTCGATAGAATGAAGAGTCTGGGCCTCATTGAGACTGAATGGCGCCAACTTATGCCTAGATAACCCCACAATGTATCTTGAAAAGACCGGCAACGGCCAGTGATTCATCTGACCAAAACCCGGCGTTGTGGCGGACGGCTCAGAACAGGGCCACCATGTTGCTGGTGATAGACGTGTCTTCCTACGAACGCGTGCAAACCGGACCGCGAATAAGATCGGCCTCTGTGCTTCGTACAAGACGATAACACTAACACGAGGTCGACAATCGACGGCAGCTGGAGCGGCCAGGATATGGATAGGCAGAGTTTTTGAAAGTTGGAGAATGAGGGGAGATGGCTACTTCAGACCCGGCTTACCAGTTGGGCTTCCCGCCTAGCTTCATTGGCCGTGAGGGAATGGTGACGACGATGGTGATCATGGATGACAATGCGAGGCAACAGACCCGAGTAGCAGAAAAGAGATTCCCAACCGCGTTGTCGTACACACCTACAGGCGGTGGTTGAGGTGCGTAGAGGAACCCCGCTGTGACTGCCATAATAGGCTGAGCAGTTCCTTTGCCAGCTCAGATGGCCTGGCCTGACAATGCCCTCCGGCACGCAGGTTCGCAAACGTTCATGCTGCATGCCTCAACGCAACGGCGCAGCGGGAGCAGGACAGGCGACAGAATGGATCCACGTTGGCTGTCAGTCGCGTGCCCATCGCGAAGAATCCAGGATCAAGTTCCTAGCGAAACGAGGGAGGGAACCGTCAGCCGTGGGCGGTGGGCAGTGCAACACGGTGCTGTGCCAGTTTACTGGTGAATGGCAGCAAGCAAGCAGTGGGCGTACGTAAGTCGGGTGAGATTGTGAGCCTGGGGACGGAGTGGATACTTTGCTCGACCCTCGATGCTCATCAACCAAATGGAATCCTAGTCCGTGACCTCGTGCTTGACTTTGGAGAAGAGAAGGGGCTGAGATGTCTCTGAGGCGTTGCGCGGATGCTATTTGACCTTAAGGCAAGCGACCTGATATGAAGCTGGCCGTCGCCATTTCGCCATCCAATCTTGGTCGTCTTGATTGCTTTTGACAGGGGTTTCGCATCTGTCCAGACGAAAACCGAGCTTCAGGCAGCATCTAGTGATGAGAAGGATTTCGAAGCAAGAACCACCTTCACAACAATGGCAATTATTGGTATGACTTTGATAATGACTTGCATTCCTGCTGAAGGCGTCGACGAGTGACGATGGTAAGTAGGTAGGTAGCTAAGGGCTCAGAAAGGGTGGTGGCAGATGGAAATGTCGTTTGTGGCAACCCTCGTACGAACTGCAACTCGGAGTACTTGTGAACGAAGCACAGTACTCTACCTACCCATTGCATAGCTGCCGGGCATCCGGTGGCCGCGGGCCCGTCGTGGTTTCCATCAGGGCTCAACGCACACGCACCTACTTGATCCTTCCTCATCAGGCAGCGACATGCCAGAGTCTTTGGTACCCTCTCCACCCCAAGAATTACAGAGTACTTAGCCGCTACTGTGCTCTCACCAGCTCAGTTGTCAACATGCCTGGCTGAAATTGGCGGGTTCGGGAATCTCGTGATCGCCGAATAGCCCAAGCAGTACGTCATTTAGCGATTTCCCCCTGAGGCTGTGCTTGGGAATGGGAGATTATGAGGTCGGCTCATCCGCAATATCCCCAGGCTTATTTGCTGCGGGCAAAAAAAAAAGTTACTATGAGCATCTATCTGCCCTAAAGTGCATAGGTAGCGGCAACAATTGGAAGCAGGCAGCCGGTCAACGGGCATGGCTCACCGGACACAAGTCAAAGAGGGACAGAAAGCAACAGGACACAAGACACAGCCCTATTTGCAAGTCCACGCATGTCGTGGCTAAGTACCTCGGGGTCGTGGCTCCGGACTGAGGTTGACCTCTGCAGGGAGCCAGGGGTCCGTCTTGTGGTTTGTCGCCGACCCGGGACGCAATGTTGCTCTGATGGGTTTCCGCGAACACATGCGGTCACCATGGCCCGATGCCTTTCTGTCCGTCGTGTCTGATTTGTCTCTTCCACGGCAGCTTGTCTTTGATCCATAGTTGCTGCTGGTTCTCCGCGCGGCTCGAAGGATTTGGTACGCGTGGATGGCATGCACGACGAGGGGGCTTGCAATCAGCCGAGCAGGCAAGCTTCATTGTCTCAGCTGCCGCCATGCTACATAGGTAGGTCGTATGGTCAGAGTCAGGCTAAGACATCCAACCACCTAGGTACCTAGATAGATACTTGGGCATGCTGTACCGACCTTGCCTAGGCACTCTGTTCACCTCAGCGCATGTGCTGAGTGCAGATCGAGAGTCTCAAGTCCCTTAAGCTCGACGCCTCTACGATCACTGTTGGCGGAGTACTCCCAGGGAGTAGTCATGCTGCAATGCCCCGTTGTGATATGGATCGTCGACGTGCGATTAGGTGCAGCATATTCCAACATTTGAGCAATGTTGCGAGATACCTAATTGAGTTGGACATTTTTTTTTTTCTCTTTCTGTTGGATTTTCAAAAGGTGGTGGAAGAGGGTGGAACGAGGAGCAAACGCGGGGGCGATGCCGTAGTCCTTATCATCTCAACCGTACACATTGGCCTGTGAAGGCAGAATAAGGTACCAGCTGCCAGTTTGGCCGGCCGCCGTCAGCATAGGCCCACTTAGGCCGGCCAGCCAGCCAACCAACCACCTCATCCTGTTTGCTCCTTCCGGTACCGCGTCTTTTTCAGTCATCATCGACAGCGTGCCAGATTGCGAGTGAACTGCGGCCGCTGTGAGCGAGCGCATCAAATGCAAGGGTGTGGCCGCCTGTGGGTCAATGGTCCATGGGTGTTCACTTTAGTTGCCGGATGTACTTGGCAGACCACGACGATGTCGGGGGCGCTGAGCGGGAGGAAGCAGCTTGCGTAGTACCGAAGGCAAGTGCCTACAGTACCTGCCTATGCATAGGTAGGTATTTTTTTGGGTGTGCTGACGGGTGTCACGCCAGGCATTGGGTTGTCAACGCTCCCCGCTTCCCCCTCCAGCATTCCATCGTATCTACATGTTCAGTGGTCAAAGGGATAGAGAGAACCAGTCTGCAGTAACTTGGCTTGAGTTAGGGGTCTTGCTGCAACGGATCTGCCCCCAGCTGATCTGACTGTGAGGTGTAAGGTAATGTGCCCTGGACAGTGGGCTGCGTGGGTAATTTGATGGTCGTTTCGCTGGGGGAAACTTTAGTGGTCCTCGCCGGTAGGTAGAGAGTCGAGCCCTGTCACCTCGCTCAGGGCAGTCAAACTGGGGGCCAGGCCCAGTGCTGCCAACCCAGTGTCCAACGCCCGCGGACCCAGAACAGGGTGGGTTCGATGGAAAGATACATCTCCTCGACGCGATGTTGGCGCGAGTGCGGATGTACTAGTACATGTACCTTCGCATCGGGACGGGGAACCTCTAGGAGTCTGGGACTGGAAGAAGGGGGGCAGAGGAGAGGGGCCACACACCATTGCAACAGAGCTACTGGCTGACTGGCTCGTTGGTCTGTCAAGTGGAGTTGGCCTGGGACTGGGACTGGGACGGGGAACTGGGAGTGGCCGGACCATGCCATGCCATGCCTTGCCTGACCTGGCCTGGGCCTGCTGCCGTGCGGCCTTGACCACCTACGACCATCTTTCGCTGTGTCTGAATCTCCCGACTTGACTCCTCTTCTCTTGAGTTCTTCCCACACTCACATCTTCGCCCAATATCTTTCACCCTCTCTTTCCCTCCAACAATCCCCTCTCTACAGGCCCCTCGTCGAGTCTGAGAGAGAGAGCTACGAGAAGCGAGACACCCTCTTCTTTCTTCTCATCTCCCCTTTTGCTTCCCCCCTTCTCCTCCCCCGTAGTTGCGTTTTCGAATACCCTCAATTGTTGTTCGCGGTTCATTCCTTTGGCCTACTGCCCCCTCCGCCCTATCTCCGTCGCCGTCGCCGTCGCCGCCGCCGCCGCCGCCGCCGTCTCCTGTCTCCCGTCACTCGCAATATGAACAAACTGGCAAACATGCGTCACTGGTCCGAGAGGATGAGCCCCAACTTCGGAATGGGTCGTCCCAACATGCCCATGAACCCCATGAACCCGAGAAGAGATACGGCTCCCCAGCAGGCTGCTTCGATAAGCTCGCCTCAGCCTCTCGACGCCCCGACGCCAATCATTCACTACTCGTTCAACGTGCCCTTCGCCTCCGACCTGGCTGGCCCCAACACCGAGGACATCCTCCACGCGACTGCCGATGCCGTTCTACGATGGACACACCCCGAAGACGCGCCCGATGACGTCCAGGTTCACGAGCTGCCCGTTCACACCCAAAACCTTGCCAACCTTCGCAAGGTCTGCAAGGACATCACCAACGGTCCTTTTCAGATCGAGGCTCACGTTATCTCGACGACGCCCAAAAATGCAAAGGGACAACAGGTCACGACCGTATGTCTATCGGGTACCCCGGAAATGGTTCACAAGAGCAGGGAGACGATTTTGAACGACAACCAAACTGTCATGGTAGGTTTCGGAAGACATGAAGCAGGTACTCGGGGCTTGGGTTAACCCGTGCGGATCTAGCGTTGTACGACTGTTGACGTAGAGGGACACCTCGTCTGTGATCTGACTGCGGGCGCTTTGAAACAGCAAGTGACCGATACTCTCGACTACATTTCGAAGTACTGTGGCGTCGACATTTTCCTCCTTGGCCCCAAGCTCACTCCCGTGGTCGACGGCATGACGGGTGATGCCGAGATGCGTGTAGACCAGAGATGGCGAGTGGCCATTTATGGTGATATCCTCTCTGTCGAGCATGCCAAGGCCCGCGTACTCATTCAGATCGACACTCTGGTGAGCTCGTCCAACCATCGATCGGTCCGTGTCGCACGTCGCTAACTGTATAAAAGCTTGGCCGAGTTGTTGATGCCACTAAGCTTGACTTGTCGATCCACCAGCTCGTGTGCGGCCGCCATAGGAAGAATATCAAGCTCATCGAGTCGTCGACCGGCACTGCCATCTACTTCCCGCCGCCCTTCTCCCAGATGTACCGATACTGCCCGCCTGGCGCAAGCCGCCGAGACCCTACAGACATATTCATCACTGGAGAGAGTCCCCAAGCCATTGAACTTGCCAAGCAGAAGCTCCATGAGACTGTCTCGCGTATCCGCCTCTACATGAAGGATGTCACTATTGCGCCTGCCAAGATTGACAGTGTTCTTCTGACACGCCTGGACAAAGTCCGCAAAATTCTTGAGGCGAATGGCACCTACATTCTGTTCCCTCCTCTTGCCGGCCAACGCAATATGGTTCGAGTTCAGGGAAGCGAAGGACTCCATGTTGAACGCACAGTCCGCGAGATCATGGCTTTGGTAAGTCAAGTAAACGTTACGTGCATGCACAAGACCTAATCTTTGGATACAGGCCGGTCAGTTCTACAGCGCAGCCTGGTGGATTCAACAACCCGACAGCCGACAGCTTCCCAACCCCGCTGACGTCAGAACCATGCTCGGTGATGTTTGTGCGAACTCAGACGCGGACTTGTCTTTCGACAAGATGAACTTTTCCATCACTGGCTCTGACGATGCCGTGAAGTCTGCTTTGATGGTCATGTCCGAGATCAAGTTCCTCGTCCAGTCCCAGTACCAGATCAGAGTCAAGATTGAGCTTGCCAATGAGCACAAGGAGTTTGTGAGCGGCAAGAAGAACGGAAAGATCAACAAAATTATGGGCCAGAGCAGCGTCCAGATCATTTTCGACGGCTTCAACGAGTACAATTTCAATATTGATGTCATGGCCGCAAGTTACGACTCGATGAAGCAAGGACTTACCCTTGTTGAACAAGAGATGCCTGCTTCCATCTCGTTCCACGTCCCCGATCAGTATCACAAACGAATTATTGGCATCGGTGGACAGCACATCCAGCGGATTATGAAGAAACACTCCGTTTTTGTCAAGTTCTCCAACGCCATGGACCGTGGAGGCATGGGTCGCGAAGATGACGATGTCAAGGTTGACAATGTCATCTGTCGTACGCCCGCCAGAAACGCCCAGAATCTCGATGCCGTCAAGAACGAGATTCTGGAAATGGTCGACAGGGCTGTAAGTCTACCCCCCCCCCGGTCAATGCACCTACTTACCAGTTTGCTCCAGGATTCTGAGTACACCTCCCAGATTGTTAACGTCGACCGCCTGTACCACCGCCAACTCCTCGCTCGCCTCAACGAGATTGACGAGCTTGAGGGGAAGTACAACTGCAAGATTGTCTTCCCCAGTACCGAGCAGGCCAGCGATGAAGTCACTGTGACTGGTCCGCAGTGGCAGGTGCCTCATTGCGTGGATGAGTTCTTGGTACGTTTTCTTAGTCTACCACGCCCATCCCGCATGTCACTAACGGCCGCATAGGGCATGGTTCCTGACAACCACGAGTTGGTTCTCACTCGTACCCCCGAGTTGATCAAGTTCCTCGAATCCCCGAGCTTCGCTCACGACCTTGTTCCCAAGCTGAAGACCCAGTACGAGGTTGAGGTCACGGTCCACCAAGATGCCGACTCCGAAGAGGGCTTGCCGGCTCTTGCCCTGCGCTGGACGTTCACTCGTAACAATGCCGGCGGCCTGCGAGACGCAATCGACTTTTTGCTCGCTCAGTTTGCCACTGCCGGTGTAGAAGTCACCATCTTGAAGGGCTCCATCCCCCGACCCAAGTCCGATTCGTTTGAGGACTCGCTCCAGTACTTCGATTCGAAGCTTCTCCAGCATGCACCAGCTACGATCGCCGCCGATTCTCCCACTAAGGCCGCCTTTGAGGGCGAGGTTGCTCGCGAGAGAAGCACCATCTTTGACCGCCTCCGTAAGCCTGGCAGCATGACCTCCATTTCGTCCTTCCTTGATCGCCGAAAGAACAGCTCCCACTCGACCAACGGCAACTTCTTCAAGGGATCCAGCAATGTTTCAAAGTCTTCCCTCATTTCAATCGAGTCCACCCGCAGCTTCAATGCGGACAGAAACCCCTGGAACGATAGCGGCGTCAATCTTCCAGACGACGACAACCCTTGGGCCCACCGCCCTCTTGGGAATGGTTCCGACAAGCTGACCATTCCCTTACCCGGTGACGTTACGCCTCGTCACAGCACCCGAGCGTCCGGCGACAGCGGACGCCCTTCTACGTCTCATTCTACGAATTCTGGATACCCCGGTCCCATCGGACCTTTCCGTTAGATTCCCGTCTTAGAAACTCTACGTGCAAAATACCCCGGCTGGATATACCCTGGCGTACAATACCCCCGGAACGTTGCTTCCAATGCATCGGTCGGCCGAAGTTATTGTTTTGCTTGCCTTGCTGTTACTGTTACTGTTACCTTGCTTTTGTTGTTTTCAGTCTGCTTTGATTTTATCTCTCCAGTCTTTCGGGTCTTTCAATGGTTCTCTGTCGCACGATTTCACGTCCACTCTTTATACCCCCGATGTCGAAAGACGGAGGACAAAAAAGAAAAGATACCTTGTTTGCGGTTTGGTTTTGATTGTTTTCATACTAACAGCGCTTCTGGTGGTCACGGTCATCGGGAGACATGAAAAAGAAGAAGGTCGAAGAGGGACATGCGGTTCCGCTCACCGCCTCGATTTTAGCGTTTCAATAGTCGGTTCTTGCGGCTCATGGGTCTAGTCGACCTGTTGCTCTTCTCAATGTCTACTGACGGCGTTTCCAAGACTTGTTTACACATAAAAAGTCTTCGGCCGAGCTGAGGTGTCAACTTGGAGGAAAGATGTGAAGACCAAAAGTGCATTGTCTTGAAAACTGGTTGGCCCGGCGAAGCTGGCAGGCGGCGAACGGGAAAGATTGACATGGAGGCAGGCCAGCGTTGACGTAAGATTCAGCGACTGATTGAACTGCGAGCGGGGATTCGGACGGAGCTTTACTTGGTACCTATACACCTTTTAGGTTGGCCTTGACATGCAATGATACCCATGGTCAATCAAACGAAGTTCCTCGAAACGTGATGTTCATTGAACGATCCTTTGGCTTGTCCTCCAGCGCGGCCAAACGGGTTGTCGAGAAGGAGGCATCGATCATACACTTGAATTCAACGGCTACCTTGCCACAATGGGATCAACTATGTCGACGCCCATCCGTGTCCTTCCCTCTACCGTGCCCCCCTACCTAATCCGACGAAGCCTATGTTGGGCACGGCAGAACCCGCCCCTTCCCAAGAGCGCGTCCCACGCAAGACGAAAGAATGGGGACTGTAGGGCGCTCACGTTGTTGGCTGTGAACGACACATTTCCGAGTCCCTCGCTTTACTGGATGAGAGATTCACTTCCATGTCGGCTTCGCTGGATGGTAGGGCTAGGCAAAACGCTTGTCCATATTGCGGATGAAAACATGTGCCCTTTTCCAGGGTTCTTTTCTTTTAGAGGTCATCGTTTCGTACCAATACAGTCTATCAGTATCAAAGTACCACAATGTCGTGACATCACTATATCTTACAGCCATTGACAGACACCACGGTGAATTAGCCCGTCAAGCATTGGGGCGGCCAGCTCGCTAGCTCCTCACGAATCAACTGGGCCGACAGACACCTTCTCGTGCCGTGCTCGTGCCTCGTGCTGGGAGATCTTGTGATGCTGCCGCTGAATCTTCCGCTTCTCTGTCATGATGCCCGCGAACCGGCCCTTGGCCCCGTGCTTGATCTTGGTGATCATGTCCGTGGCTTTCCCTTTGTCGATGTCGTCGGCCGTCAGGGGCTCCTCCTTGGGGCGCAGCTTGTTGAGAAACTCAATCTGGCCGGGCGTGGGTGGCCCCTTGCGCCAACGCTGGTACCGGTGGATGAAGACGTGCGGGAACGCCTCGGAGGCATACTTGTCGCTGCCGTGGACGGCGTCGGCGAAGGTTGTCGCTTTGAGGAGCTCCCGGGGTGCGGCGTAGGGGGACTTGGCGACGCCGGCGGGTAGGGCGCGAACTTCGACGGCAAGCCAAAGGGGAGGTTGCTGTTCGGTTTTGGAGGCGGCGTCGGATTCGAGCTTGGAGAGGCGGATGAACGATCCGCTCGGGGCGCAAAGCACATATCTGTCGGCGCCGACTTGGACCCAGGCGTACTGGCTGATGGCCCGGATGTGCTTTTCACCCGAGGTGTCCTCGATGAGATCGAATACGGAGTTGTAGTCCGTGAAAGTGACTGATGTAGCTGGTACGGCAGTAGGTTTGGGGTCCCGGGCGTCGGAATAAGTATGCTGCTGCCTGAGCTGCTCCGCCTGCTTCCGGTCCTTGATGTCGTTCAGATCTGCCGATGACGCCTTGTTGACGACCTCCCCTGGGTCGAGACCGAACAGTGTAGGCGTGGTAACTATGCCGGTCTCCAGACTTGACACCATGTCGATTACGTGACAGTCGCGCTTTCCCTCGTGTAGTCTCATTCCTCTCCCAATCATTTGGACCAGCAGGTTTCTGGATCGTGTTGGCCGCGCGAGGACCACGCAGTCGATGTTGGGAATGTCAGTGCCCTCAGTAAACACACCACAGTTCACGAGCACGGGGAACTCTCCCTTTCTGAACGCCTCGAGTATCTGGCTTCTCTCTACTTTGGGTGTGTCACCGGTTACGAACCTGGCATCGTAACCATGCTTCCGAAACGTCTGGGTCAGCCCGGCAACGTGTGCAAGATCAACGCAAAACACAAGGGTCGACTTCCGGTCCGATGCCCTGGCCAACCAGCTCCTGACGGTGATCTCGTTGATCTGATCCGTGTTGACCACACGGGACAGGTCCCCCTGCTGGAAGTCGCCGTTGGCGCCGTTTTTGACCCTGGATATGTCGGCCGTTGACTCCACTGTCGTGAAGACGACGTCCGACAGCCACTTATCGCCGATCATGTCGACGTAGTCCTTGTGATAGACGATCTGGTCGATGGCAGCCCCAATCTTGAGCCCATCGAATCGGGAAAAGGTGGCGGACACGCCAACCAGTGCTGGGGAGTCGGCGCGCTTGATGTCGAGCCCGAAGTGGCGGAGCACGCGCATGTAGCCCGGTGCGACGATGTGATGGGCCTCATCTACGAGTACGAGCTTGAAGCGCTCCGGGGCAAACTTGCTCAACCGGTCACCCGAGGTGATGCTCTGCAGGCTGGCTATAGTAATGTCCGCGGTGCCGGAGGCATGGATGGAGCCCATCTCAATCTCCACAGAGCTGTTGGGGTAGGAATTTGTGCAGTGTCGCGCTGCTTGCTCCACAAGCTCCCGCCGGTGCGCGAGGATCAGGGTCTGCGTAGCGCGGCCTCGCCTCGGTTGGATTCTCTCGATCAACTGAGTGAAAATCACCTGGTGAGGATTAGCCTGAATTCATTTGCATAGAAAGGACAGATCTCACCGTTTTGCCACTGCCCGTAGCTAACGATATTCCCAGTCTCTTGTGTCCATCTTTGAGGGATTGCAAGACAGACTGGATGCACTCTTCTTGATAGTCTCTCAGCTGGACCTTGAAGCTTGTGTATCGGGGGGAAAAGGGAGCAGGTTGCTTAGGCGGAGCTATGAGTGGTCGGAGTACATAACTTGGGGGCCTTAGTCTAAATGGCTTTGAGAACCTCCGTACTGTGTATTGTATCATATTGCGCTGCTTTCCATCCCTCCTTTCAAATTTAAGGCAATTGTTTGAGTCCACCAAGTCTTGAAGTTGTCATCTCAGGAGCTCCGGGGCGTGTACTGCTAGGTAGGTAGGCAGCTGCACCAATCAGGAGCCACAAAGCACTATCCACAGTGGAAGCTCGCAGGTGTGTTGATGTACCGATAGCGCCACACTAACGTGAACCAGTATAAGACTCGTGCACTTCTGATAGGCTAATATCAAGTGCACCTCCATCGAACCGGCTGGCCTCCTACTCTATTAAGGAAATCTCCAATCTTGAGTGAGGCAGGCAGCTTTCATCTCATGGCAAGACCCGACCTCATGTATCGGCAAGGCACTCACGAATAACACCCGCTTCAACCACCCTGTTTAAGGTTAATCAAGTGGGGGTTTTTGGCCTGAATCGGCAAGGACCATTTTTTATGCTGGTGCTCTAATCACACCATGTACGCTTTATACCACCCGGGCCGAATCGTCGACTTCAGAGCACCTGACGAAAATGACCATGGAGCCGGAAGCCGACTACTTGCCCGACGAAGAGGAGATTGGAGTTTTCGAGGAACCTGAGCATTCGCCTTCAAAGCGGCAAAGAACTGAACGCCAAGGATCTGAACCTGTCTATTCAGGCGTATCTTCCGGCGACGATGAGACCGGTGTCCAGGAAGCCCGCTCATCACAGAAGCGGCGGGCCATGAGTATATTTGTCGAGCCGGTTCTCAAACGGCATAAGGGCGTTTTCAACAACAACTACTTAGATCTCCTGAACAGAGACATTGGAGATGTCGCGGGCATCATGCCGGTTGATGGGGAGGACTTGCCTCCGTCGCAAATTGGCTTGACGCTCTGGGCACCGTACGAGAAGAAAGTGTTCTTCGAAGCTCTCTCTAGACTCGGAAAGGACAACATCCGGGGCATCTCCGACCGCATACGAACCAAAAGTGAGATTGAGGTCCGTCAGTACATCAGCTTGCTGGAGGATGCTATTGAAAGCAGAGGACAGGAGCAGGAAGGCGGTCTGAAGTCTTTGGGACTAGAGGAGTACCCCGCGGCCGTCGAGATCAGCCAGCCGTGCTGCTATGCGCTCGATGAGGCGGCCGACGCACTCTCCTTTCGTCAAGAGCGACACGAGGAGCTCGCCGAGCAGAAGAAGTGGGGCGATTGCTGGAACATCAACCTGGAGCTCGCGAAGCGCATCGAAGGCGACCACGGTCTCGAGAGGGATCCCACCTTCGCGAGCGACCATGGCTTGGAGTTTACGGAGATCCTTCGCGTCAAAAGCTTTGTGCGGCTGCCCGAGCGCATCTTCATGAACGCATCCCACGCCGAAAACAACTGGCAGTTTGTTAGCGAGGAGCCGCCAACGATCCGGGCCACCGCCCTTCAGGACTTTCACTCTCTCCTCGTTTCCGTTACGAAAAGGCTCGTCCTCTCGACGTTGTTCATCGCTGAGTCTCGGATCAGGGGTAAGAGGAGGGTAGTGCCGTCTACGAGAAACCTTGTAAGGCGCAAGGATGTCGAAGCGGCGGTCGCGTCCCTAGGGATGAAGCAGAACAGCGACGAGTTCTGGGTGACGTGTGCGCGTCGGCTGCGGCTCGAAGTATGGGACGATGAGGATGAAGAGGATGCGGAGGAAGAGGACAATGACAAGGAGCCGATGGTGTACGACAACGTGGAGAACATCCTTCGGAGTCGATCCGATGGCCCCCAAGATAGGGCAATGAAAGAACGATCTTCGACGCCGGAGATCAAGTTTGAGGACCGCGAGTCGTCCGACTCCGCAGTAGACGAGACCTCAGGCGAGGAAGGATCGGATGATGATGAGGCGGGTGCTGCCGACCTCGACGATGCCGAACGCGAGGTCACCGAGGAGGCCAAAGAGGTCCTTGTCCACTCCGCCTACGATTTCCCCAAGACGCACCGCACGACGGAGGCTCTGAAGAATACAATCCGACACGAGCGAGCGCAGGAAGCTCAAGCAGAGGCCGAGGATGCAAAGACGAGCTACGAGGCGGAGTTGGAATTGTGGCGGCTTCTGCAGCGACAACCCCCCGAGTCGTTGATGATGCCACAGGTTCCGGAGCATGGCCGCAGAGCCCTCCGGGGCGTCAGGGACCTCTACAACGCCGGACGGAAATGGAGGGAGAGGTTGACATACCACAGCGAGTGGGAGATGCTCGGGACGTCACAGGTACAGGACAAGGGGTGGTGAGCCTTTGGTCTCGTTGGTGGAATTACCATCGTTCTTGATACCCGTAGACTTGGATCAATCTGTATGCCTTCTTCTTTTCGCGAGAGCCTTTGGGTTCTATTCTATGTCGGCAGAGTGATAAGTTTTTGATATTTGTGCGGTTGCGGCGTGGACCTTCCCGGGCCGTATCTATAGGTAGGTGTCGCGCCTTGCGACGGGTATCATTCCAGCCTACGACCTCCCCGAATGACAGTCCATTGATCCTCGGGTGCGAAGGTTACCTAACGACCTCGTGCCCTTCCTCTACCCCGGCCTCTGCCTCTTGCACGACCACGAGCGTTCCCTCTGGTTGGCCGCGATACCGGAGTCCCGCTGTCCTCGGCGCTCTCCTCTTCTTCGTCATCGTCATCATCGTCCTCGTCTTCGTCGTCGTCGTCTTCCTCCCCGTCTTCCTCCTCAGAATTGCCAGAGCTGCTGCCCCCCTCTTCATTTCCCTCTTCCTCTTCTTCTTCTTCTTCATCTCTCTCTTTTCCATCGTCATCGTCATCTCCTTCCTCATCCTCGTCTTCATCGTCCTCGTCTTCGGAGTTGGTCGACTCAGCCTTTCCACCCTTCCCATTCTTTCCACCCTTGCTGGATTTCTCTGTCTTACTCGGCTTTCCAGCCTTGTCAGACCTTTCCGGTTTCTCAACCTTTTCAGCCTTCTCGGCTTTGGCCTTGCCGAGAGCCCGTTTCTGGCTCCTGGCCACCCTGGCCGACTTGGGCGGCGGCGATGCAGTCTCGGTATCACCGTCCTCCGTGTCCTCAATAGTGCTGGCGCGGATCTTTGTGACAGTAGAGGCGCGCTTCCTCCGCCTGCTGTTGCTGCCAGTGTTGCTACCTCCAGGAGACGGTGGTGGTGGCGTGAGGTCGAGCTCGGGGGGCGAGGTCGGGGGCTCGCTGCCATTGGCCAGACGACGCTCCATCATCAGGTCGTCGAACTCGTCGTAGGGTAGCGCAAACTCCTTGAAGCGATCGTCGTAGTTCTCGTCCTCTTGCGCGTCGTAAAAGTCCTCACGCTGGTCGATCGTCTTAAGGTCGTAGAAGGTTCGCAGCCTCGTCCAGATGTGAGGGATGCGCGTGTGATTGTAGAAGTCAGGGTCGATGCCATGGTTTCTGAGGTGTTCGCTGATAGCGATCATTCGGAAGTGCTTGTGCATACCTGCGAAGAAGGGTGTCAGCTTCAATGGGTTCGTCCGGGAAGATGAAGAGGGACGTGTGGGGAGCTCACCCGCGGGCTTCCACCGAATGACTCCTTTGAAGAGCGATGAGATTTGATCGTCTGTCCACATATTGTTCGGCCATTCATCCGAGGATGGCTTGACTGCAGGCACGGTCGCGATAGGGGTATCGGCAGCCGGTGTGTCGACATCCATAGCATCTTCATCGCGAGCTGGCGTTGGCGTTGCGACGGCCGAGACGCTGCTACGCGCCTTCTTTTTGGGAGGCATGACGTCGTACGAGGTGTGTTTGACTGGAGCCGTCGCACAGGCTCTGAAAGTAATGTTCCAATAGTGTAGAATAGCGATACACAGTTGTTATGTCAAGGCTGTAGGTTGTCTTGGTCCAATGGGGTGTGCAATTATGTTTGAAAGGCGAAGCAATTCGGTCCAATCTGGAGCTCCAGCAGAGCTTGGTTCGTTGCTTCTAAGTTTTGGCTCAGGGTACCTCTTAGGCTCTTCAGCCATCAGGGGCCGGACTTGCGGGGGCAAGCCACTAATGGTCGGGTGTGTGCAGGGTTCTTTTTTTTGGCGGGGATTGCCTGATAATGCAAGTGTGACGCGCCTGTCGCGTCAGGGCCTTGCCTCGCATCAGTCGTGCCGCTAGGTCCTGGAAAGGCGACAAACGCCGCACGACATCAGGATCTTGCTCAATGCGATGTCAGTGATCGCAACGTGCGCTTTACATTCACCGCCACCAATGGTTCTCTACAAATTAGCTGTATTGGTGCAATCATGTCCAAAGAAGATGAGTCGGTCAATGTCTTCGCGATTCCCAACTTCTTGCAGCGGTCCAAATGGCTGGAAGACCAACTGCCCCAAGCCGATGCTGGCTTCTTTGCGCTCAATTTAATAGGTCTGTATGTTTTCTTGAGACTGATGCCTGTCTTCCTTGCTAATGGTGTATGCGAATAGAACAAGAATCGTCATTTCTTACCAATGTATCTGACCCGAAACCCAGCGAACTCTTCACGCTTCCCGTGATAGACCCTGTGCCTGAGCAGGAGACAACCGCCGCAAATACCCCAAAAACAACTTGTAAAGAACCTCTGGACGACGAGGAAAGCGATGAGGACTACTATTGGCCGATAGTCGACAAACCTGTAAGAAGTAAACCAGAATACAAGACGTGGGAAAACTTTGAGTCACGCAGCGCTTGTTCGACGAAGCCCCTGTTCATAACAGAAGCTGGCCCAGGTGCATTTGATGCCTTGGCAGCGCTTGAGGAAGATCCTTTACGTCTTGGAAGCGCTGGTTTTACCGTGGTAGATGCGGGTCTCTACTGCAGTGCACTGATGGCCCTGGCTCTTGGCCGAGAATCGGTCTTCTTTTCCTGGCAAGACGAAATCGAGTCTCTCAAGCCGACTTTGCCGCAGATCAGAATTCCCGCTTACTCCGGCAAGGCTATCCAAGAGGTTCAGCGTTCCTGCTTAAAGTGTGGGAACACATACCGCCGACTGCGCAAGTTTGTCGACACTACGTATTTGAAGAATCCGACGCCTTGTCGCGTTGCTCTGGCGAGTGCTGTGGACAAGGCCCTCTTGGTCGTTCAGAGCAGCATTGCCCTGAACCACCAACACCCGCGGTCGATTCTTCAGGTCCAATCTCTTGTCACCCATATATACACCATTCTCCGCCAGTTCGAGTCTCTGGTGTCAAACATACGGCGAGGTCATCTGGACGAAGATGTGTTCGTCATCGTGTTTCAGCAAGCTCAGTCTGCCGAGTATGCCGAAACTCATCTCAGAGATATGATGCGGGAAGTTCTTCGCCGGGTGTCAAACCCTTGGATTGAACTGGTCGAAGAGTGGATTGGCACCCGACGCGAAGTTGGCGTGCCTCTGGGCAAGCACGAGGTGGGCAGGCGGAAAGGCTTCATCAAAGTTGAGTCCGAGGCCTACATCGACGACTTCGGCGACGAGGTAGACGAAGTCGACTACCGCTTGGATAAACAGCGGATACCCAGCTTCATGCCGGAAGACATAGTGAAATCTCTCTTCGAGGTTGGACGAAACCTTCGTTTCATCAGGTCGACACACCCAAAGCATCCCTTGGCGCAAGCCAATGTTGTCTCGTCAAGCAAACCTCCTACGCTAGAGTGGCTATTCGACTGGGACTCCATCGTACACTTGGAAAACAGAGTTCGTTCGTATGAACGAGGCTTGCGAGAAGTCGTCAAAACCTATTTCACAGAAGAATCGGCAGAAT
The DNA here is from genome assembly GCF_034447905.1 of Colletotrichum destructivum. NCBI lineage: Eukaryota > Fungi > Ascomycota > Sordariomycetes > Glomerellales > Glomerellaceae > Colletotrichum > Colletotrichum destructivum. Next base: position 3,377,783 of record NC_085898.1, on the reverse strand, counting down.
CCAAGGAGGTACCGGCTTGGCTGATGAGTGATTCGCCAGTATACCAATTACAACTATTCGGTCTGGATGAGAACGAGTTGCAAAGCAAATTGGTGGCATCCATCCACGACTTTGCACAGCCGATCGCCGACTCCACATCAGAGGACCAGCTGGGAATCATCATCAGGGATCGCCTATCCGATGTTACAACCGAAGCCGCGAACGCTGGCACTGATTTCACACCGCACTGGTCACTCCTTCCAGTCCTCTCATTTGGATCGATCATATCTGCACAATCCCGAGTTGTCGGCAGGGAAAGCCTAAGGCTGCTCTTCACGTCCCACAATCTGCGCGAACATTTGAAGCTGCAGAAAGAGTTCCACTTGCTAGGCAATGGCTTCTTTTGCAGTCGCCTATCCCATGCTCTGTTCGACCCCGATCTCGAGACAGCGGAGAGGCAGGCCGGTGTTGCTCGCCAAGGCGGAGTCATGGGGCTGCGGTTGAGCGGCAGAGACACTTGGCCACCAGCCAGTTCGGAACTGCGCCTAGCACTGATGGGAGTTTTGACGGAGAGCTATGAAGGACCTGTTCAAGAAAGTCTCAAACCCCGAGACGGCGAAAAGAATGAGCTTCCGGGCGATCTGAGTTTTGGCGTTCGAAATTTGTCTAGCGAAGAGGTCGACAAGTGTATGGACCAAGACGGACTAGAAGCGCTTGACTTCCTTCGGCTGTCGTACAAGCCCCCGGTCGCACTCGGGGCCATTATCACGCCTATTGTGTTGGTGCAATATGACCGGATTTTCCGGCTGCTGCTCCGGGCACTCCGGATGCAATACACCGTCAACCGCCTCTTCCGCGATGTCACGGCTAGGGAGTCTGGTTGGCACGATGTCGAAGCCGTATCGGTCCGCTTCTGCTTTGAAGCTCGTCATTTTGTCTCCAGCCTGAACTCCTACATCTTTGACACCGGTATCGAGATGCCGTGGCAGTCGTTTGAGAGTCTGCTTGACAGGCTTGAATCTGGTCTTGGAAGCGAGGACCAAGAGACGTTATCTGGGTCGGTTCTCAGCCCCGACCGTCTGCGAGAACATCATTCCCAAACACTTGATCGGATCATGCTAGCACTGCTTCTGCGGAAACGACAACAGCCTGTACTCAAGCTGCTCGACGAGATCTTCCGAGTAATATTGAGCTTTGCCAAATACTCCAGAGTCCGCGCCGATGGGCGAAGGGCTCGCAGCAAGGATGATTCAACAGCGAGAGGCCTCTACAAAACCTTTAGGCGGAATGTTGAGGTGTTCTTGACAGTTTGCAAAGGGCTGAGTGAGAAGGGAGACTATGGACCGAGGAAAGATGCGGTGAGCCGGACTGAAGACTCTGGGAGGGTTGACTCGCTGGACGACAACCCCATTGCCCAGCTCATCCTGAAGCTTGACATGTCTGGCTACTACTCAAAAGTGTGAGGTTTCACGCAAACAGGCGGAACAGTTGGATCAGATGGTAGATTGAAAGATACCCCCTCGGCGTTAAAACAATGATGAAATGCTAGTGTGTGTTATAATTGGCATCAAACGCTGCCAGTAGAGTGTCTCACGACAAGCTCGAGTTCGCGTGACAGAACCCCAAGGTTGACAGCGCCATTCTTTGACACACAATAAACAACAGGGTGTAGGTACCCCGCCGTTATTTACACCCCGGCCCGGCTCCCTAGAATTGCCCCGCATCGCGTGTCCCACCACCGCCGCTCGCGTTTGTTGATTTACTTCCCTCCAAAACAAACGGAAACTCCTCCTGCGACCTACCTACCAGCAACGAATACGACATGTCTCGACCAGGCCCCTCGGCACGCAATTTGACTCTCACTGAAGAGTTGGAGAAGCTGGAGCAGTCCATTACTCTGACCCTGCAAGGTACACAGATGTCATGTGAGCATTGGTCAGTGTGATGAATGCCAGTCCTGATCCATGCGACAGAGATCGATTCGAACTTTAGCAAGGCACACCGCATCGTCACCACCAGCATCTTACCCATCGTTGAGCAATATGGCGAGCACTCGAGAAACGTCTGGGATGCTTCAAAGGTGCGCCAACAACCTAACGATGATTCGACTGCGATGGGCTAACACAAAGCGAACTCCCCTAGTTCTGGAAGCAATTCTTCGAGGCTTCAGCCAACGTCTCGCTCTCCGGATACGAAGAACTAGCCAACGACGACGACGAAGACGAGACGGGGGCGACGGAAGAGTCGACAGCCCGAGATGAGACCAGCGTCGACTACACGCGCACCCCCCAACGACACCAAAGCGCCGAAGACCCAACTCAGGCATCGGTCGCCGATTCGACGTTCCGCGCCGAAGAGTCGGTCCTCGACGACAATGACCTGACAGGAAGCACCCCGCGGCCGCCCAAGACTAAAGCGATCAAGCCTCAGTTTTCGAGCCTCGAGTCTCCTTATGAGGCGCTCAAGCGTGAGCTCAAGGGCGAGCCGCCCGCGCCGCACGAGGAAGACGAAGAGGACGAGGACCTCGGCATCGAGGAGGATTCGACGGTGCTCTTCGCGCAACACACAGCGCGGCTGCCGGACATGTCCATGACGCCTCGGTCGTCGTTTGCGCCATTGTCACGGCAGGAACAGCAGCACCATAAGGACCCGCTTATGCACCGCATGCTCGACAAAACCTTCCGGATCCAAGCCACGCCGCACAAGGGACCCTCCTACCACGTGTCACCTCTTAAGCGCGATGGTAAGGGCAAGGAGACAGAGAGAGAGGCCATGCCTGCGTGGCGGCAAGGCTCGCCTATGTCTTCGCCCGTGATGGAGATGCCCAAGCTGCGCAGCGAGGCCTTTTTATCGCCTGCCAAGAGCAACGCTCGCCAGCGTCTCGCCGCGGCGACTGCGTCCGCGGGTCCGCGTACGCCTGGCGTAAGCGTGCAGACGCCCGGCGCGGCGAGAAAGACCAAGGACGTGTTTGCGACGCGGGGCAACTACGACGATGACACGACAACAACGGACATTGGCGGCGCGTTTGCCAAGGATAAGTACGAAATCAACTGGGAGAGCGACAGCGACGAAGACAAGGCGCTGTATGGCGGCATGAGCCCGCCCAAGACGATCCAGTTTGCGCTACCTCCCTCCAAGCTGCTTCAGACACCTGGTAAGTGGGCGTCGCTCCGACCTTGTCCTGTGGTGGTTTTGCTGACGAGAAACACAGCTCGAGAGGCGAGTAAGCGTATTGTAGATGACATCCTGCTCACGGCGGGCGCCGGGCCGGAGAGTTCGGAGGAGTACAGCCCTACGATGGTCAAGATGAACAAGGACATACTCGATGATAGCTTTTGAGCCGCTGTCTAACTGATAGATATGATGGAAACTAGCTGAGAAAAGGACGAAAGGGGGATACATCCTTTGCCTTTCCAACAATAGATCACACTGGTGCCAGCAAGAATACTCATCAACCCGTAAGATTAGAAAGGAATCGCCTTACTCTAGAGTCATCGGTAGAAGGTCTCTTTCTTTCTCTTCGTTTTATGTCGGTCTGAAATACATAACTGCTCGTCGGCCCGAGTCCCCAAGCAACCCGGCCAACCTCAAAGATGGTTGGGGTTTCCTGCCATAAAATGCCATCTTTGTATATCAGAGTAATTTGTTCCCGCGACGACCCATGGTAACAGCAAAGGGAAGAAGGGGGGAATAAAAAAAAAATACAAAACGCCGACCCGAATAGCAACCGAAAACGTTATCGAGGTGGGCGCCGGGGAGGGCGCCACCCCAGCCTCTCACACCCCAGACCCGTAAACCTGTCATCCAACTTCTATTGTATCATCATGTCGTTCCCCGCCCTCTCATCTACAAGTCATTTCGAATCGAAAAAGCCAAGGAGGCCGCGGATTGTGCTCTCGAGGCCTGTGCCTCGACGTTTTCGGCGGCTCGTTGGCGAGCCACGAGGGATGGAGACTTTTTTGAGCGGGAGGTGGATGATGCGCCCGAGTAGCTAGGAAGTTTCTCCTTGATCAGGGATATGGAGCTGCCGAAGGTTGAGACGGAAGCGGCGTCGGCGTCCTTTCTGTAGGGTGAGGGGCATGAGCCGTTGCCGGTCGTGCTGGTCGTGCTGGCACCCTGTTGGAGGGCAGAAAGGACGGCGTAGCTGTGGCGGTTGTCGCCAGTGACGGAGCTGGAGAAGGTGGAGTGCATTCCCGACATGGCGTGCGATGAGGATGTGGTTACTTGGATGAGTGAGGTGTTTAATAGCGGATGAATAGGTGGAAAGGAAGACGTTTGTTCGAGGAGCTTATACGTAAGAAAGGGAGGGGGGGTGTCGTTGTGTGTAGTAGTGGGTTATTGCTTTGCCTTTGCTGATCCGAGTGATGATACTGATGAGGACCCGAAACGAAACCTGAGGATGGGATGATGAAGTCGCTACTTATACAAGCCTGGCACTCGCGCTGAGTACCCATTCACCACTGGACTTACATAACTTACACGCGCGTACATCCTCGACCCCCTCGACCTCGCATGCGGAAGCGCAGCTCGAGGTTGACTTTCAGGAACTCCACGTATCCATTCGTCACTCGACGAGTCTACAACAACCTGTCGTCGTCTTGCATGACATCGCCTGTGGAAACCAGAGCAGACCACGCACGCGGTTCGGTGTCCCACAGCATGCCGGCCGGTGTGGGTCAGAAGGCGAGGGAGGGTGGTGGACGGGCAAGCCCATCAACATCCGTCCCATTCGGGGTGCCGTCGCGGCAGTGCGGACATAAGGTATGCAAGGATCGTAACTATGCATCCCGAGGGAAGTCGTAAACGGTGTGTCAACAAAAACGTGAGTCACTACGCGCGGCTTACGCCTCCTGCATGTAAGTAGGGGTGGGTGTCATTTGACACAGGCACACGCAAGTCACCGAAGTGGACGTGGTGTTCGCGGTAACTGCTGGTAAGTTTGTGGTTAAAAGGGTGTTTCTTTCGCCGATGACTCAGGCCGTTAGTTGAGGCCCATAAAGGTCAAGCGTGGTGTTCGCGGTGTGTAGGCAGGCATGGAAAAGTGGACCGTGTAAGACGCGCCGGCAGATGTTGAGTTTGTACGGATATTGCGTGATGTGTCACTCCCCGTTGCAGATCCGAGGAGAAGGTGAGGCCTAGCCGCCTATGGGGAGGATTGGTTGTGAAATGTATGCCTGATGAAGAGCCTTGTCCTCGCTGCCTATCTTGGCCGAGAAAGCTGCCTGCGCAGCTGATAGAGGCCTTTCCTTAGCTCGCCCGTTCCTATGGGAATTGGCCTATGGTAATTACGGATCGTCAGGCTGCAGCGACACAACATGTGCACTTGCGAAAGCTTGCCGTTGGTCCACCATCCGTGACATTACCCGTGTAGTGTACACAAGCGGGACTACGATGTGATGTATTTGATGTGAGGGCATCACTGTCGGGTTACCGTAGAAAGCCAGCCTGGAGCCCCGGGCCCGCGGCAGGCGTGAGATGAGAGGTGAGCCGTCGGTGGGATTCACTGCAAAAATACATTCTTTGCTTGTATACAGCCTCCTCACTGGTTTGGGACGTTCATACTACTGCGCTCTCGCCTATCCCCGGATTGAGTCATTCGGCCTGTCTGTCGCTCCGGAAACATACTTTCTGCATGGGAATTGCTTGAAGCGACAATCCCGTCCGAAAAGGAATGCTGTCATCCTCACAACACTGATACCGCGTTGAACCGTGTTCCGGCCGAGCCTGTTCCCATATGGTGGTTCCCCAATTCTTGGGGCGTGGCCACCTTGTTCCCCGTTCGAACCTGTTCGCAGCCCGCAACTGGGAGACCAAGTGACAGGCAGCCGAGAACCCGCCGGGTATTTATTGTCCGAGTTCTGGACTGAAACGGCGACCCTTCGGCGCGGGGCCCGATAAGTCTTATCCTGTTAGTAAAACAAGCTTAATTTTCTGGGCCCCATCGCATCGTGGGCAACTACGCAATCGTTGTTCTCCATATCACAGCCAGCCGTCAATAGACCTTGGCGGGCCGCGTGGCTGGCTGTTGCGGCAGAAACATCACACGCAACGACGTGCAATTCGCGATCCGAGGTTTTCTTTCATTGAAGACTTCCACTTGTGTCCTGTGGTTTGTCCCTCGTCGATTCTTCAAAGGCTGCGGATCCTAAAGCATTACATCCCCGTGTGGCTTCTTGTTGCCATGCAATTCCGTCAAATATGCTTCGTAACTTGGCCTGCATGCTGTGCAACCCTTGTCTGGTCCGAAATGGGCAGTTCCCAAGTAAAGAGGATTTGTACTTGTCACGGTCCAGGACGTTATCGGCCAAGTGATGCAGGATCAACAGCCGGGCTGGGCAGCAGATTTCAGCGAGGCACGATCAAGTCGCTCAGCGTCGCGGCACTCCCAAGCCGGAAGACTATCGCCGGTGCGTGGTCCGACGATCGTACGGGGGTAACAGCCGGACGATGAGACCTGGCTTCCCTCGACAGCACTGAGATGGGACGAATTGGGCATATCCTCTGACGATGAAGGCTGCCTGCCCGGCGTCGCAGCACTCATTCAGCACACTGTACACTACGTCTTCGGTTGCGCGAGCGCAGAGACGGTCTGTGTCCATTCAACCACAGGCACCTCCACAAGACAAACCTTAATTAGAGCCTCACAGGTGGAGTGAGATGACATTCTAGAGTGCAGTCTGGAACGAAATTAGATCCTTGGAACAAGTCGCAAAGGCTGTGGAAGCCAACAAAGCATTACCCCACCGTCGTGGCTGGAGTGCTGCACTACCTACAGAGTACTTGGTCTACTCTGTACGTTGGAGAGGCGCAGAGGAGTTTAGCGTATCGCATATGTATTGTCTTAGACACAGTACCTCGTGGTCCGTGGAAGCCAATGCCTATCACAAGAAGGAGGGGTTAATGAGCCTAACCTCTCGTGTTCGTTTAAGGCATCATTTAATCATGGCACAACGGAACAGCTAGGAGATCGGATGGTGTGATTGGCCTGGTTGTCAGATCACTTTCAGGGGTAACTGCTGTTTTGGGTGCATTGGCCAATGAGAGAGCTACTGTGGCTTGCGAGACAGAGTACGGACAGGCAGGGTTGCATTTGCACAACTCAGTTACTCTGGCAGATCAAATTACGTCGATTGTTTGAGCGGGACCGATAGACGAACAACGGGGACAGAGTACACGCATTGTTGGTCGTTCGGACATGGCTTTATGAAGCAGAAGTTTGCCATACAGGAAGACTGTCTATCGAGGAACCATGATACATTATGGACGATACAACTGGACAAGCGACAATCTAGCTAGCTTGCCCGGCTGTGGGTGTCAGTGATGGGATAAGGAACACAGGGTGCGCGTGACGGTTGACAATCGAAGCCAAGTCAATCGGACCTAGAGTAGAAGTTAGCTTGCATGCTCAGCACCCCACCTTGCTCGCACCAACTCACCAATGCTCAGATTTTCGTTCAACGAGGCGGTCATGGCGGTGTCATCCAGTCGGAAGCCATGCGAATACGTGGAAAGGAAGGGGGGGAAAGACTGATCCAAGAAATTGCTAGAGACATGGTGGGTGTAATCTCGCATAGCTGCGAGGTATGTATTCGTGTGCACGCCAGATTCAGGGTCGCCCCACGCCGAAGGTATCTGTACTCTACGGATACGCTCCTCTCTCTGCTGCGTTGCACCATTCGGACTCTCGCCCCAACAGCGGCGGCCGAGGGATGATGCGCGGCGAATAGGATTTGACAGATAGTCATACAATCAAGGCAGGTTCGGCAGACAACGCCGTGCCATCCGCCGAAAGAATGATGTGTCTTGTGATGAACGCCAGCTGCACATGGGCAAATGCAAGTTAAATGGAATGCGGATGGCGGCCCCCTTCTCTACCTTGACGCAGAGACTAGTCGGGCCCAACAAAATTGATGATGCAGACACTCCTAGCTCGCCTGCACGAGGCGGCAAGTAGATTCTGCTCAGGACAAGACAGCCTGAGAAGAGGCCATGTCGACATTGGCTGCTGGGCCGGGCGGACAGAACCATCTATCTAAGCATATGGCATTAAGTCACCTAGTGGGATTGCTGTAAGTATTTGTCTCTAATTAATGTAGTATCGAGGTGTCGAGGGCTGCAACAGTACTCCACCAAAATCACATAATTCGTACGGTTGAACGTTTCCTATAGTACTACCAAAGAGGCCAAGTTCGGTGCTAAGAGTAGGGTCTGGGGAAGGGCAAGTTTCTCAATATCTCAAAGCTTGAGATTAAGCTCTCCAGAACGACACAGGCGAGATGCACAGCGACGGCAACCGTCCGATGATAGCCCCTAGGTAGCCCGGGGCATGTGCGTGCATGGATGGCATGAATCCCACGAGGTGGTATCGGATCAGATTGGGCCAGGAAAACCCTTCAGAAACCCACCTCGGCCTAAATAGACGAGTTCGCAACCCACAGTGCTATACATTTCTGGTGGTGATTTGGCGTCCGGAAACCGTCTTGGCCGTCGTCTGTTAAAATACTAGCCATGTCAAGGCGCTCGCGCACGCCAAAAGAAGACATGAGGTGGCAGGGAAGAGGAGCGAAGGTACAGGTACATACTGAAAACCTTTCCTGGGGAGACAGAGACCGCTGGGGCACGCCGCTGTGTTCGCGGCACTCATCATTCGCCTACTACTGTAGGTACTAAGGTACGGGTATCCACTCACTCCAACCCCAGTCCTGTCCATGTTTGCCCGTCGTCCGTGATCGACTCGCTTCTCTTCATCTTTCGAACATCCCCTTCCCTCTGACATCTCTCTCCCCGGTGCTTCTTCTTACCCTTCGCCGAGAGAGTTGTCTTTCCTCAGGATTCAGAACGAGCGCGAACCAGTTCTGTTTTGCGCCGCGCCCGAACCGCCAACGACCCCTTTGCGCCCAGGTGTCTTTTCTTCGTTGTCTTGTTTTTTCCTATCGCTGGCCGGCTGAACCGCGTCCTCCGGGCCCATCTTCCCAGGCCGCCGACCACGATGGATTCCAACACGACCACCTTTACCTCGGTGTTGGCCAACGCCAAGCTGGGCAACGTCAACATCCCCCCTCAGATCGACTATGTCATCGAGACGGTCGCCAACGCCAGCGTCTGGACGATTCTCTTCACCCTACTGGCGCTCGCTGTCGCATACGACCAGAGTAAGTGATGCGCCTGGGCCCATTCTCGACGATAGAGCATTGCCTGACAATCACTAGTCAGCTACATCACCTCCAAGGGTTCCATTGCCGGACCTACCTTCAAGATGCCCTTCATTGGTCCCTTTTTGGAGTCCGTGAATCCCAAGTTCTCCGAGTACAAGGCCAAGTGGGCCAGCGGTCCTCTCAGCTGTGTTTCCGTTTTCCACAAGTGAGTGTAGAACTTGGCCCCTCTTCTGTTGGTGATATGCCTAACACCCGCAGGTTCGTTGTCATCGCCTCGACTCGTGACATGGCTCGCAAGGTCTTCAACTCGCCCGCCTACGTCAAACCTTGTGTTGTTGACGTCGCCCACAAGCTCCTCGGCCCAACCAACTGGGTTTTCCTTGACGGGAAGCCTCACGTCGATTTCCGCAAGGGCCTTAACGGTCTATTCACCCGCCAGGCCCTTGCCTCTTACCTGCCTGGTCAGGAGGCCGTGTACAAACAATTCTTCAAGGAGTTCCTCCAGATCACCAACGACGCGGGTGGAAAGCCCGTCCCCTACATGCCTGCTTTCCGCGATCTCATGACCGCCGTCTCGTGCCGCACTTTCGTCGGCCACTACATCTCGGACGAGGCCGTTCGCAAGATCTCCGCCGACTATTTCCTCATCACCGAGGCTCTCGAGCTCGTCAACTTCCCCGTCATCCTCCCCTTCACCAAGCCCTGGTACGGAAAGAAGGCCTCTGACATGGTTATCGGCGAATTTGCCAAGTGCTCTGCCAAGAGCAAGGTTCGCATGGCTGCTGGAGGGGACGTGACCTGCATCATGGACGCCTGGGTCAAGTCCATTCTCGAATCCAAGAAATGGCGCGAGGCCGAGGCCAGCGGCTCGACTGAGGGTCTTCAGAAGCCTCACCCTCTCCTCCGCGAGTTTTCCGACTACGAAATCGCCCAGACCGTCTTCACTTTCCTCTTCGCCTCGCAGGATGCCACCAGCAGTGCCGCCACTTGGCTTTTCCAGACCATGGCCCAGCGCCCTGACGTCCTCGACCGCGTTCGCGAGGAGAACATTAAGGTCCGCAACGGAGACCGCCACGCCGAACTGAACATGGACCAGCTGGAGTCCTTGACTTACACCCGTGCCGTCGTCCGCGAGCTGCTTCGCTACCGCCCTCCGGTCATCATGGTGCCTTACGTCGTTAAGAAGCCCTTCCCCATTACCCCTGACTACACTGTTCCCAAGGGTAAGCCGTGTTCGTTCGTGTGGTGCCGTCTGAATAGTCGTTAATGTGATTACAGGTGCCATGGTTATCCCCACTGTCTACCCTTCACTCCGTGATCCCGAGATCTACGACCGGCCCGACGAATTCGACCCCGAGCGTTACTACACCGGCGATGCCGAGGAGAAGGGCGCCAAGAACTTCCTCGTTTTCGGAACTGGCCCGCACTATTGTATCGGACAGACGTACGCTCAGCTGAACCTAGCCCTGATGATTGGCAAAGCATCCGTCCTGCTGGACTGGGTCCACCATCCCACGCCGAAGTCTGAGGAGATCAAGGTGTTCGCGACCATTTTCCCCATGGTATGTTTCTCTGCGTCGTCCCATAAAGAAATGGTAGTGTCAAATACTGACCAAACGCAGGACGACTGCCCTCTTACGTTCAAGGAGCGCGAGGCATAGATTTTTCATAGCGCTTCTCTCGGACTATGTGCTGGGAGTGGCTCTGCCCGATAAGTAAGCGAGCCGAACCTGTTCTGTCGATGCCGCAGGATCGCTGCTAAAGCGGTCCCGGTTGATGTCAGATGCCGGCAGTATTGGGGGGCTCGACGCAGTGTATGACTCAGAGAACGCGAGTCGAGATTGGTCGAAGCCAACCCTTAGACTAAAACTTGTAATAAACGTTTGTGTACATAATAAATCTAGAGACGTGGTCCTCGAAAGACGGGCAGCGGCCTGCACTACAATTCGGGTTGTTCTCGGGGCCGCGAACCCCGAGATGAGGATATTAAATAGACGGCCAATCTCAACGATGCTGATTGACGATAGAATCAGTCGAGTGTCAAATAGTAAAACAGTTCAAAAATCCTTGGGTGAAGTTGCGGTTGGCAAAGAGGATTTGCCTCGCAGGAGATCGCGTGATAACTGGCACTGCTGAGGGGTCTGATGGCCCTTAGTGTCGCTAGTAATGCTATGGTGAAGGGGTTCTGTGAAATGCCGGTGGAATGCCGTGCTACTATTGAAATAATTTAAATAAGGATGACGGAGTAGTTATTCAGTCGAACCACTTCCTGGGTGAAGCCCAGGTGGCTTCAGTCCTAAACGTAATCTTAGACGGGCGCCGGGATAGAATTCACGTTCCCCAGCGGCCCGGACCCCGCCGTCCAAGCCCACTGTAGCTCACCGTCCGGGACAACCTACAAGCACCAAGCTCCGTGCGGTCCGGCACCTTGCAAAACGTCATTCACCAGTGTTCGAAGCCACCAACCTGTCCTTCGCGTGAGACACCGGAGATACCAGAGCCACAAGAAACCACCTAGAGAGACCGAAAAGAAACAAATGGCTTCGGGAGGACGATTCTGTACGAACGCGCTTCGCGCGGGTAGTAGTCGCGTCGCCGCGCCGGCGGCGGCAGCGGTCTCGAGACGATGCTTCGCTGCTGCTACGTCGGCGGCCCTGATTTCATTCAGACTTGGGACCTCTGCGATCCGAGCGACGACAACAACGAGGACGACTGCTCCATACCGATGGAGGGCCGCGACCGCTGCGGCGCCGAGGTGCTTCTCGTCGGCGTCGGACGACTACCACGAGATGGCGGCGAATGGGAGCAAGCTCTGGAACTACGAGCAGATGGCCGAGTTGGCGAAGAACCCCAGGGGCGTCATTATCATCGGTATGTATTTCTTTCCCGGCCTACAGGCCAGACGGCGACGTCTACACCTACAGCCGTGCCCCCCTCTCATTCCCTTTGGAACCCTCCCTTCTCCAGTGTCCTCACACTAACGCCCGTTTGCCTCTTCACGCAGACTCCCGCGAACCAGGCGAGCTCGAGCAGACGGGCCGCATCCCCTCGGCCGTAAACATCCCCGTTGCGACGGCGCCTGAGAGCTTCCACATTCCTGAGGACGACTTTGAGGACCGGTACGGATTCCCACGGCCCGCCAAGGATACGGAGCTTGTCTTCTACTGCAAGGCCGGCGTGCGGAGCCGCGCGGCGGCGACGTTGGCCAAGGAGGCAGGATGGACCAGGGTCGGCGAGTACCCCGGAAGCTTCCTGGATTGGCAGAAGCACGGCGGCGAGGTCGAGACAGGTGGCAGGGGGCCGGGACAAGAGTGAGGCTGGCCATCCGTTTATGCTAGGGACTATGAGGAGGGCGGTCGAAAGAGGAGGGGACTGAAGCAGGTGTGCGGGATTCCAGGTGGCTGCATGGTACGGCAAAGCACATGATAGACAGGGTGCGCATTCAATCATGACATTCGTTGTACAGTATTGGTACATGGGAATATTTTTCCGCTCTGGCAGATAACACAATAGTTGCGATTGCAAAGTCCAAACCCGACGATCCCCTTCCTTCCTTGGCAACTCTAGCGGCTTTACAGAGTATTCCTCGTCCTTTCCGTCCTTTTCTTATCTTCAGTTTGCGTATGACAAACGGATCAGAAGAATGCGGGCTTGGGAGGCTGGCCGTCGGCCGGGGGCGCCGCGGCGGGCGGTTGCGCCGCTGCCGGGTCCTTGCTCGCAACGGGACTGTTGTGGGCGAAGAACAGGATCTTGATGGCGAGCGACAGGCCGAGGTGGAGGGCGACAACGACGACGAGCAGGATCTTGCTCGTCTGGTGGTCGGTGGCGCTGAGCACAGGGTAGAGGTTGCGCAGGAGGAATGCGATGGAGAGACCGCAGCCGACGGCGACAAAGACCCAGTTGAGGATGTTGATGGGTGACCAGCTAATAAGGGCGACAGGGATCCAGATGAGGTTGGCGTAGCCGTAGAGCGCCCATTGCTCGAGTAGGTTGGCCGAGTCAGAGCCGAAGTAGCGCAGGGCAAGATAGAGCGCGACGGGGACGAAGAGGGTGTAGCCGTAGATGAGGCCGGCAGCGCCTATGAAGCAGAAGCGTTAGTCTGAGTTGCTATCCCGACAAGCGAGCACTTCTCGTGACGAAACCCACCACTCAAGAGCTTGAAGTCGTAGGCAAACGGCCCGGTGCCGGTGCTCGCGAGATATTGGCTGATGGTGCCGCCGAGGAATAGGATCAGGACAACGGTCGTAGCGATCCAGAAGGGTCCGTAAAGGTCCGGGTTGCCCTCGAGGACGTCAAGAAAATTGGCACGTGGATACAGTGCAGCCCAGCAGCGCGAGAGGACAGCCGAGGTGTCGACGTCAAAATACTGGGCGTAGAAGTTGATGCTCCAGAGGAAGCGCTTTGAAGATCCGGACGAGGCCGTCGCGGGCGGAGGCAAACCGGACGCCGGTGCTTTGCGGGCCCCTGGCGTTGAGTCCTGGAAGTTGGAGCTGTGAAACTCTAGGTCATCTTGGAGGTCGGTGTGGCCGAGATCGCCCTGCAAAGGGTATTCAGTCAACCGATCCGTCGATGGGTCAGAGTAAGATATATGTCAAATGGCAAGGGAGCTGCTACCTCGTCGTCGACGTCCACGACAGCGTCGTATCCTGAGCCGGATCGCGACATGGCTGTAGAATGAAGATTAGGTTTGAAATGCTGCAGGTTAAGGAACGATCCGTCTCTGGGTTTTCGTTGACATTCGGCTGCTTCCACTTGGTTCGTTGTCGATGTAGGTGCACCGTAGAATCAGCTTTGTCCAGGTGGCCGTTACGTGTACCTGAAGCTTGGACAGGTGTCGTAATCCCATATATGCAACTTGGCCCTGTAGCTCCCTGATACTAGGGGGCCCACCAAGGGATAAATGGATGCTCATCCCCCCCTGCAGCTACAGCAATGGTTAGTGTTGCACTAATGCGGATAATTGGTGAATCTACCTACTCTATGCAACATGCAGAAGAGGTAGGTGAGATCATCAGTCACTTCGTGATCCGCAACATCTGATAAGATCACAAGCAATCAGGCAGGCTCACACGCAACGACGACGTCAAATTTAGGTCTGCGGCTCTGTATTTCACTACGGTGTTGGTATTTCACTGTAGTCAACGAAGCATTGTATGGCAAGTCAGTCTCCATGCCGCGCATCCATCATAGTACGTCTCTCATGCCCGTTAGCATCTCCAATATGCTGCACTCAGGACGCCCAGGCGCGCACTCTCGCCAAACGATTTTTTTTTTGTTCTCTTCCAGCTTCTCGACATCGAAACCCAGTGATGCAGGACGTAAGTGGCAGTCCCAATATTTGTTCTTTTCCCTGGCTTCCTTTTTTGTTGTTTTGACATTTGAGGTAGGAGGGCGACCAATTCAGTTTTTATTCGTAGAACTGCTTGCCGATGGAATGTAATGCTACCACAAAGCCCAGGAAAATTCGTATCCCTGCCATCCTCTCCAGAATGCCAGAACCCGTGACGCCGCAACCGTGATAAATCGTCTATTTGAGCTTCTTCTTGGGGCGGAGCTGGTTGGTGTGACCGCACTTGCGCTTACGGCAGTTGGTCGCACGGGGAGGGAGGCGAGCCTAGAGATGTGTTAATTTTTCTCATCACGGATGCGCCCACTGGTCGCCCATGAGTGGGAAGAGGCCACTTACGTAGCACTTGCGGCAGATCATCTTGTCGCAGTTGAACTTGGAGGCAAGAGCCTTGAGCGAGGGCTCGATGATACCACCACGGAGACGGAGGACCAGGTGGAGGGTGGACTCCTGTTTCGTATGTCAGCTTCTGTTCCCGTCCCTCATCTGACGTCCGACGCAGTCTTTTATTCCTGTGCCCTACTCCTTCCAAACGTCCAAAACTCGCAATACTCCACTGACCTTCTGGATGTTGTAGTCGGAAAGAGTGCGGCCGTCCTCGAGCTGCTTGCCGGCAAAGATCAAGCGCTGCTGGTCGGGGGGGATGCCCTCCTTGTCCTGGATCTTGGACTTGACATTGTCGATCGTGTCCGAGGACTCGACCTCAAGGGTAATGGTCTTACCCGTCAGGGTCTTCACGAAACTGTAGCCATCATCGTCAGCACCTCGGCGTCTTCGGATATATCGTCGTGTAGAAAGCCGGCGGGAAAGAATGCTGTCGCGCGCGTGGGCAGGGGATTGACTCGGGGGGCGTCTCACATCTGCACTGCGAAAGGAGAATTATTAGCATCACCGTCCAAAGATCATAAACAAAGAGACGCGCCGCATGACGCCGTCAACATGGGGGGGCTAGTTCTCTCATCACTTACTTTTGCCGACGTCCGTGAACTGGCTGTTGTTACCGAAGAGTTCTGGTGATCGCGGCAAATAATCGGTGGGGCGATGCTTGAGAATGGTGTTCAAGCAGCGAAGGCCAGAAAGAAACGGCAAGCCCTAATTAGGGCACGCAGATTGTCGCGTATGGTCCGAGCGTCTGAACAGGTGCGAAAGCTGGCATGCCGAGTTTGCGAAAGGCGGCTGCCCTGTAGGAATGGTACTCCCCGCCTCCGACGGCTCCTGCCCCGCACCTGTCCCTTCACTCAGGGCCCTGTAGATTTCCGATTCAGCCAGGTCGAGGTCACAGTGAGTGAACGAAGCGATGCTTTTGATGCGCATTCTGTCACTTGGTTTTAGTAGCGGTGGGTGTTTGAGACTGCTGAAAAATTGTTTCCATCTTGGGTATCTTTGCCTTATGACCGACGCATTACTTACTCTTGCACTTCTACACTTGCTGTCTACCTACCTAAGCCAAAGCTAAAAGCACTAACATGCCCCCGAAGCACTGAACTAGCCGGCTATGATGAACCCCACCTTCTCTCGACCTCTCGCTCTCGCTCTTACTCTCTTACAGAATCTCACAGAGTGATTTTATTCGGTAAATGTGGGTTGCTCAATCTCCGAGTCCAGATTCATGACCGATCGAGATCTCTCACGGCGTTCGTTTACCACACGGAGTTGCTCCTTTTGCCAGAACGTGATGTGCGCCTCGAGCATGTTGACTGCCCGTACCAACATGGGAACTGACAGCCCTGCAAGTTGAGCTGCAAGCTTGAAAAATTCTCTGCCTACTGGCGGCAAGTCTTCTTCCGACTTGTAAGAGTAGTATCTGCCCTTTCGTGGACTTCCCCCTGTCTGCCTCGGTTGTTCGGTTAGGTCATTGAACGATGCGGCTTGTGCTTGGATGGTGCGCAGGCGTGCGACCGTCTCATCTTCGAGGGTCTCGGAAAGTGCTTGCTTGGGAGGCTGCTCATCGACAGGAAAGTATCTCGCGAGCATCGTTTCCTCACCTGGGTGGGCGCCTATTAGTTCTTGAGCATATTACAGAGCCAGTTTTTCACAGCTGCTTACCTTGCGTATCAGCGAGCAGGGACAAGTGTGCAAAATACTCATCAAGCTCACCCGGCTTCATGGATATTATCTGTGATGCCGTAACATCTGTATAGTCGATGGTCGTCCGAGACGATTCTGGACTTAAAGCTGGCGCCATGATTCTTCTCCACTCTTCCCAGTCGAGTCTTGGCACCGTGAAGTTGTTCTCATTTCGAGCGAAACTCGTGGAGCCTTCGAAAGGGAAACAGTGCATGGTTGCGAGAACGAGAATTGCAATAAGGAGAATCTCCGGCTGGTGTATGAGACGGACTCGGGTCTTTTCAAGCGGGAAGCGAAAGGCCAGGTCGGCAATCGGTGGTATTCTGCGTGCAATGGCGATTGTCTCAACTACAAGCCGTCAGTCAGTCTGTGGGCGGCGCCAAGTTAGCTGAGGGCCTTACCGGGCAAGCCAAGTTCACGAGCATACTGCATCGTCATCAAGACGTCGTTAAGCGGGGGGAAGACCATGCTGTAATTGAGATGATACGACAGGGCAAGGTTCAAGACTGAGGCATGAAGTTCGCCCTGGTCGAACGTAGCCAGATGTGCTGACTTTAGCGGTGCGGTATACCACGGAGGTAATCTGTCACGCATTTCTCGAGGCAGCCGCCGATACTGTCAATCGTCAATAAAGTGTCAAAAACAACAGACGGTGCGACATACAGCTTGTTTGTAGGGGATGCTTCCTACCCTCGCCCACCTCGCAAGATCTCCGATCCGGGTTGGTATCCTGAGAAGAACACAACCAAGGAAGCAGAGACCCAGAGTATCCATCACCCGCGGCGCCGGCCATCCGTTGTCACTTTCCGCGGCCCAGCTCTGTGCCCTTTTAGTCGGCATGTGAGGCTGTTCATCTTGCGCGAGGTCAAGCTGTGAGCTGAAGAGAGATGGCTCCCCCTCCGAGGCCGAATCATCGTGAGTAACGGTCGCAGCTCCGCAGATCCGAAGGTCCCAAAGGTCGCGAACCACCGTTTCCAGTTCGGGTTTGTGACCCTTTTCCGTGACCAGCCAGAGTACTTGTTGTCTCAGTATGAGCTGAAGGCACTCGAGATACAAATCCCGTGCCTGTTGGCCGGTGAGCACCCGTTTCACGTGCTCCTTGATCTGTTTCTCTTTGCGAGATACCCGGCCCTTCTGGCCGAAATCCTCGTCGCCGAGGTCGAATTCCACATAGCCCTGGGTCCCGTGTCAGAAACCTCTCACACCGAGGAGAGCATACTGCTGTCAGACAAACCTCAAGTTGATGGCCTTCCTTGGCACAGTATCTCAGACCGTTCTCGAGGTACCACTTTCGTGAGCCACAAAACTCGCAACGTTCTCCCCGGGGAAACTTGTGAAGCTCCCTTTCCGATGCCATGATGAAGAAGCTAATGGTTTGAGAGCTGTTTAGTACAAGTTGAAGTTGGTTGAGCAGAATCGTCACAGTGTTTGTAAAGTTTTGTACAGTGCGTCGGAAATGGTCCCTCCAGGTTCTAGTCAACTAACCAGGTAGGTAGGCAGGTAGGTTGGCGGGCAGGCAGAACCCGGCAATATTGTTCACGTAACACAAAAACCCGAATACTATATATTAGGTTACCTACCTCGGTAGATATGTAGTTGACAATCTTCAGGAAACGGAAGGCCGCGGCTATGATTATGAAATAGATTGGCTGGTTCATCACTACAACGCATTCAGCACACTCGTCATGCTGTTCGATCAACATTTGCTCATTCTGCACAACTTGGTGCCTAAATCTAGCTGTCTATTAACCAACCAGCTGTCTGGAGCCGTTCGCCCATTCCATTTCCACCTACCTAGCTAGGTAGTTTGACTGAATCATCTTCTCGTTACGTAGTCCATTGGGTTAGGAAGAGTTTCGAACCAAGACTTGGTCACACGTTCACGGTGATCTGCGATACAGTACTTTCACAGGTGTACATAAACATGAACGAAAAACAGAGACGACGTGGTGGAGAAGTGTACCGCTTTTCCATCGGACAAGTCTGCTGCCACCGCGAGGCTCTCCCATTTTTTTCACCTATCCCATTGCTAGTCTGGTCGTCGTAAGAGTCTGTGAGACAGACAAAACAAAGGAAAAAGTCGTGCGACAAGTCTTGCAGTTGTCAAGTTCGCGTACCCAGTATCAAGTCCTGTCCAGATATGACCCTTTACGCAACGACTGACGGGGATACCGTTAATTTCGACGCGCCAAGAAATATCGCAAGAAATGTCCCCAGTCTGCCAACATCTGCCAACAAGGCCGCACGAAGTGAGGGCTTGTGGAAGTCATTGTCTGATGATGTAGTCGAGAATAGCAGCGCTTAGTTCTGCTTGGGGGCCTCCTTGGCCTCAACGGCGGCCTCCTCACCCATGGCGGTGAGAATGACGACGTCTGCAGTTCAAGGTTAGCTCCATTCCGTGTTGCGCGGCTGTGCGGGGTTCGGCAGGTCTCACTGGTGTCCTTCTCGTCAATCTTGAAAAGCTTGTTGATCTTCTCGCCAACCTCGCCGTCGGGAAGACGGACGTCGTCCTTGAGGTCACCGTCGTCGTTCATGAGGGACAGGAAACCATCATCGGAGATGTCGAGCTGGAGAAGTACATTGTTAGCAGGCCGCTGACCTTCCCTGGATGACAGGCGTCACTTACAAGCTGGAACTCCTTGCGGGAGACGTTGGGGACGTCCATGTTGTGGGTGGAGGGAGAGAGATCCTCAAGCTTCTTGCCAGTGAAGATGTCGATGGCGACCAAGTGAACCTTGGCGTGGCCGTGCTTGCCCGTCTTGGAGGTGGACATGTCGACAATCTTGCAGGGGCGGCCCTTGATGACGACGTGACCGTTCTTGCGCAGAGCAGAGCACTGCATGGGGAAGGTGAGAGACGCACCGGCGTCGGTGGACTCAAAGGTCATCTCATGCTGTCGGATTGTTGCGTTAGCAAAGTTGCCCCCCCCAAGAGATGTGCATATATCAACATGGCGTGAAATATGGTTCGAGACGGGGGAATAGGTTCGATTTCGCTAGTCGTATCCGATGCTCGATCGCGTTGCATGTGCGTCTGTCTGTAATGCGCAATGCCGTTGTGCGTCGAGATGCCCGCGGGGGTCTCGTAGACTGTTGTTGTGGGTGCGGGGTGGTAGTGGTGGCGGTGGTGGTTTTTTGCCCAGGCCCAAGTAACCGACATGACATCGCATGCGACCAAGGCGGGAGGGCGGGAAGAGAGAAGAGAGCACGAGTAGTAGAGCTACCGCGGAGGACTCACCTGGGCGTCGTCGTTGGACATTTTGAAGGATTGACTGGAAGATGTCTAAAAAATCGAAGGGGAAGATGTCGACAGGCAAAGGGGAATTACCCAGCAAAAGACGGCTGCTATATTTTTGAGGGGGGAGAGTTGTGAAAGGAAGAGAGCGGGCAGAGGGGGGGAATGGAGGGGAAAAAAGAAGCGAGGCGGGAGTAGATAATTTTTTTCCTGGTTTTATTATTGGTTTTTTCGCTCCTAGGCCCAGATTCGAGCCCCTCCCCTGGCCTCTCAGGCTTCGGCGTGCGACACAGCGACAGGGTACACATTGACGGTGCAAAAAAGGTGGAGTATGGGCGTTTTTCTCTCAGGCCGGCTGCTTGTCTGCCTGTCTGCTGTCTGTCACCCCGCCCCGGACAGCTAGAGTAACACTTAGGCCCGTCCCAGTCACTTATCGCATGCAAAGTACCTCCCTTATCGGACATGTTCTCCTCAACCCCCACTGAAGCTCAAGGTTTCGCCCGCCTGAGTTGTTGTACCAGCTTGCTGACCACCTGTAACGTTTGCCTTATCCAGGTATATCTCCCTGTCTCGCGCCCAAGGTTTCTCCCTCCGAAGACTTAACCGGCGGAGAGCGCCCAAGCCTGGGAAGACTGAACAGGAAGGACTGGACAGGAAGGGAAGGGAGGGTCCTGTGGCAACGGCCTTGTTCGACGCTAATGCCGACGGGCCAAATAGTCGCTAAGGTGGCCGTCGGTCGGCTCTTTCACAGCTCTTCCCCCACTACACTGCACTTGCCCTTCTGCTTCGGGTGTTGGGAGGGTATTTCGACGATACGCGCCTGAATTCCCACCGAAGATGAAGTCTTCCTCCCTTGCCCGCCTGCCCCGGATATGCTGTCAAGTACTACGGCATCCGACATGGGCTAGTCTCAATGCCAATCAATGGTCAGCCGAATAGAGAACGACGAGGATCTCAGGTAAATGGCCTGATCTCGTCCTTACCTCAGCTCAGCCGAGGTCGGGTAACCTCCAACAACATGTTGCACCTCTCTTCCGTCCCTCCCTAATGTTTCTTGTGTGCTCTTCTGCTCTTTTGCATATCCCAAAAGCCTGCCCCGCACGTTTGTTTTGCTGCGTTGACCCTCAAACGCTGCCCTGCAGTTGTTCAACCACGAACCCTCCTCCCCTCCCCACAAAGAAACTGATCCCTGCCGCGCCACTTGCTAGTACGTACCGACCACCGATGTGGCTGATGTAGCTCTACTGCTACCTACCCAATCAGAACACATCGCCTCCCTAAGGCCGTCCAGCCTTGTCTGTTGCGTCCTGTCTATTGACGCAACGTATCTTGGGTCTCAATCAGACAGGCTACTCGCAGATATCCTATTACCACGCCCCATTCGGATATCGAACCCTCGATGACATGGTGCTCAACTCCTCCGACCCAACCGCTTCGTAGCTTCCTCTCATCACAAGTCCACCATGTGGCTTGATCGGCTTGCAGTGCAGTCGAACCCATCTCCCTCCTCGTCGCAACCCGGCAGCCGTCCTTACTCCCCACTCCCACGACGAACATCGAGCAGCCCCTATGTGACCTCGCAAAGACCTGGCCTCACACCGAGAGGCTCACAGCTCTCCCTCATCTCCAACGACTCCTCGACCTCGCTTCTTGCTTCTCGCAGAGTCAATGGCTCGTCCGGCTTGAAGCAGTCCCAAACCACCTATGATGGGCCGGATTCGGTGGAGATTTTGGGCCAGATCCTGGGCACAACATCATTCGCCGAATCCGCTGTGAATAGGACGACGGGCTCAATCGGCGAACAGGACTTGGAGTTGGACTTCGATTTTGATGGGCTGAGTCTTCGACAGCTTGCCAGCTCCAACAAGGCTGGCACGGGAGATGCGGATAGTTACCGGCGGCAAACCACAGAAGAATGTATGCGAGTTCCCGGGACTTGCGACTTGTGTTGGCAGATTACTAACTTGCACGCCCAGTTGAAACCAGCAAAGCGCAGTTTGAGGATCTGCATCGATCCATTGCGGCATGCGATGGCGTCCTCGGCTCCGTCGAAACCAACCTCACAAGCTTCCGTAACGATCTTGCGGCTGTTTCCGCAGATATAGAAAGTCTACAATCCCGCTCCACGGCGCTCAATGTGCGATTGGAGAACCGGAAGGCAGTTGAGAAGGCGTTTGGCCCAGTCGTCGAGGAACTAAGCGTCTCCCCACACGTGGTATCCAAAATATCCGAGGGACATATCGACGAGACCTGGGTGAAGATGCTGGCAGACGTGGACAAGCGAGCCGCTTCTTACAAGAAGAGTATAGCAAGCCAAGGAGAGAGCAAGGCTTGGGCGGATCTTGGGCCACTGTTGGAGAAACTGACGATGAAAGCTGTCGAACGAATACGGGACTTCATAGTGGCCCAAATTAAGGCCCTACGGTCTCCTCATATCAACGCCCAAATCATTCAACAGCAGAACTTCTTGAAGTTTAAAGAGTTATACGCCTTTCTGCACAAGCACCACTCTAAGCTCGCAGAAGAGATCAGCCAGGCCTACATGAACACCATGAGGTGGTACTATGCAAACCAGTTTACGCGGTATCAGAAAGCATTGGACAAGCTCAAACTGCACACCATTGATAAAAATGATGTTCTGGGGCATGAAGAACCGACTCGAAGGGCCACGGTCCTGTCCGCCACGAAATCCACTGGCCCGCCGCATGATGCCTTCAACTTAGGCCGCCGGATTGATCTCCTGAAGACAAGCAATGCAGCCGCCCTCTCCTCTTATCTGGCCGAGGAGGACCAAACCACGCACTATCTGGAGTTTCCTTTCAGGAATTTCAACCTGGCGCTCATAGACAACGCCACCGCGGAATACACTTTCCTAGCCGCCTACTTCTCACCGCCGCTGTCACTACAGGCGGTCTCGCGACAATTCAACTACATTTTCGAACCTACGTTTGCGCTGGGCAGGACGCTGACCAGGACACTGACTGCCGAGTCTTACGACGCTCTGGGCTTATTGTTGTGCGTACGTCTCAACCAGCATCTGGCGTTCGAGTTGCAGAGGCGCAAGGTCCCCGCAGTCGACGGTTATATCAACATGACGACCATGCTTCTGTGGCCAAGGCTGCAGGTGGTGATGGATCACCACTGCGAGTCGGTGCGGCAGCTCACCAACTCTTTGCCCACCAAACCCAGGGCCGCTGACCAGAACAAACTGTCGGCGGCGCCGCATCTCGTCACACAAAGGTTTGGCCAAATTCTCCAGGGCGTTCTGGCGCTCAGCACCGAAGCCGGGGACGACGAGCCTGTGGTTGCCAGCTTGCGTCGCCTACGGTCCGAAGCGGAGGCCTTTTTGACGCGCCTCAGTCAGTCGTTCGGCGACAAACGAAAGCGCGAACGGTTTCTCTACAACAACTACTCGCTGATCTCGACAATTATCAGTGACGTTACTGGGAAATTGGCCGTGGAGCAGCAGGATCATTTCGAGGGACTGAAGTCGGCATTCCAGGAGGGTGTCTAAAAAGAAGGCAAGCAAAGTATTACCACAAGCACACACAATAGCATGTTTTGGGGCAGTGTTTTGAGTAGGCTCGGCGTCGGGTGCTCTTGGTCTGATGGGATATCATCATACGGTGGGCCATTTCCTCTTCCACCAGGATCTAAATTTACATGGAGGCACGGCTTTTCAAGGGGCCCTTACTTTTTCCTCAGCACTGTCTAGAAGTTATGCGTCCAGCTCGTCCCGTTTGTCCATTTGTTGTACAGGTTTGCCAGCGCAAGAACAGGGCTAGGGTTCCGGCGGCCCAGATAGACGGCGACAAGGCCCACGACGACGGCCAGTCCCGCCGCGGCAGCGCCCTTTCTGTACGCCCAGAGTACCCTCATGAGTTTCTGACGGCGTTCCAGAGCCTTGAGCTCGGCTAGCTGTTTCCGAAAATACGCATGGCCTTGGTCCATCGTCTGCTTAGCGCACGATTCGATGGAGCGCGCCGTCTTGAGTGAGCTCGCCTTGGATATCTTGCGCCACGCGGACAGCGACTCGGGCGGGTATCGCTCGTACAGTCCGGTGGCACCGGCGATGAGCGACTCGAGATCCATCTTCTGCGGGACTTTGGAGAGGATGAGATGCAGCATGGAAGGGTCGTCCTCGTCATTGTCAAAGAGCTCATCACGGCGGTTCAGGACAATCTGGGCGAACATGTAGACGCTGAAGACAGGCTCACGGACGAGAAGGATATCGAAGAGGCGGGCGATGTCGCCGTACGCCTGGATGTCGTGGGCGTACATGGTCAGCGTCCCCGCGAGGGCGTAGAAGGGCTCTGTGCCTGCGAGGTGGCGCTTGAGCTTCGGGTCCGCCGCGTGGAGGATGTCGGGGATTAGGCGCAGCTGGGCAACAGTCGGCTCGAGGTTCGTGAGCATGAAGTCTCGTATGCGGAGCACCGAGAGCCGCGAGACAAGCCGAGCGCGCCAAGGCGGCTCAAGAACAAGCATGAAGACTTGACAGATGTCATGATAACCCTGAAAATAGCAGAGATAGGGGTAGCGGCGGAGGACCTCGACGATCAGGTCAGATAGATCGCTCTTGTTCTTTTCGAGCTCGGTATCGTCCTGGTCTACGCGTCGAGTTAGCTTATGTGTCGTAGTTCACTGCTTATACCCCAGTCTGGGCATGGCAGGCAGAAGACGCCCTACGGTTTGGGTAGTAGATGAAAGCCCGGTTGACATCAAGAGCAACCTGTTCTTCATCTCTATGACGCGGCAGGTCTTTCCAAGAATTCCCCTCTTCTCGTCTTGTTGTGATGATGTCTTCGCCGTATTCGCCATCTGTAAGACCGAGGAGTATTGGCCCTGTGACACGCAATGCATCCGTTAGCTTTACAGCATTGTAGAACGGCGGCGCGTGTAATGACCGAGGTATGCGGCACTAACAGGCTTTCCTGCGCAAAGTGTCGGTGAGGAAACCGCCTGTGGTACCGGCGAGAGCCTTAAGGGCCTCAAGGTTCCTCCACTTGCACGCTTCTAGGATATCTTGCGTCTTGCGCTGGGTCGAGTCGGTCGCCTCGTCCTTGGTCTGGGTGTCTGGCGCCAAGTCAGAACCGAGGGGAACTAGCTCGCTAGCTACCAGGTCTGACGCCATGGGTTCGTTCCGGCAGCGGGCGATGTCGCGTCGCTGCTGTTCGAAGGGCTTGTCTATAGGGATTACTGTCTTGGAGACAGCGTGCGCATCGTGTATCGGCGGCGATCTACATGGGTCGATGTTACCCAGCCACTCGCGGGAGAAGCCTCGAAGCCAGACTATCCTTGGGGGTCAACTGGAGATGGGCACGTCTTCAGAGTGGGAGCGGTTTTTGAGAGTCGACTAACGGACGGAAGTTCATTAACGCGTCCTCGGCCGGCGTTGAACGACCTGTTGAAAGCGGGAGCGTTATGTTCGCAGGAGCATCTGCAACAATGACGGAGTCGCCTCCACAGCGGATCTTTGTTTCGGCCTTCGAACCATTGAGACCCGCGTCGCAAGGCAATAGCACCCAAGCTCGAGGCTTAGTGTACTTTCCTAGAGGCTAGGTCATTAGGTGATCCGTGAAGCAGTTGACAGGGACGCCCGGCCCCACCGACCTAGATCGGCGGGACGGGACGCACAGGCCAGTTTAGGTATTGGTTGGGCAAAGCAACCACAACGGTTGGCAGATAAGTTTGAATGAATACCCATCATCACGCGCGGAACCTTTTCTTTCTTTTTCTGTGGATTGGGAAAGCTTGCCAAAGGAGCCGTAGGTGAAGCAAAACGCAGTTCGTTGGACTAATGGCATTGCCAAAGCTCAAATGCATCCAAGCCGGCTGCACCACGCAGTACTCAGCACGCGTACAGCCAACAATGGCGCACATTGTTGTCTCGAAGTCCAACGAAATAAACCAAGGTAAAATAGGGCCACCACACGAACCACCTTACTGAAGAACATAGCCGGAGCTAAACGCTAGAATGGCAGAAATATCGTAATCGAGAGGTATAATCACAGGCAAGTGACATGATTGCCCACGTCAGGGCAGATGTGGCATCTTCAGCGTGGAGTTCCTTCCTAGGCCATTACTCGTAAATTTAACTTACGTGTGAGGAGCCACTTACCCTGGAGACAGGCCAAGGCTTCCACATGCATGTTACGTCCGTAAGCTACTCTATGGAGTTGCATGGTCCATAGGGAATCGGGCGAGCGAGCAAACTATGGGACAGCCAGCCTCCAGTTGCTAGCAGGCCCCTTTCTACTGGATTTGTCTGCCATTTTATCAGGGGAAACCGACTTGATGATCCAGTCGGTGTTAAACTCCAACTGGGAGGAGGCAACGTCCGGCCAGCCTCGTGAGATGAACCTGAATCGACATGCATGGCGTTTAGTCAAGCAAAGATGTGCTTCCAATCGGTTGGCTTCGTCGTGCCGCTGTGAGGGATCACACTGTTGGTTTATGGCGATCGACTGTTTGACAACATGGGGGAAGCAGGGTTTCTTGTGGTACAGATCGGACTGGACGAGGTTGTATTGTTCAATGCGGGCACATCATTGTGCGGGGGGAGCGCACAGAGGAATGGTTTTGACGATGTGACTGGTGCGTGAGAAAAGGTCGGTCTCCTTGTCAATTCTCTGTCCTGGTTTGTCAGAGGGATCGTAGACCCACACCAAGGCCAGGGCCTGGCCCAAGACAACCGTACGACGTATTGACACTGATTTGGCTGCTTGCCTAATAGTGATGGAGATAGCGCAGAACGGCGGCGAGGTTTTCATTTGGTTTTGTTTGGTTCATTTTCCCTGTCGCGTGAGCAGACAAAGCCCAAGACTCGAGGGAATGTTGGGTTTGGTGTCGCCGATGCTCGCTCCTCTTGCTCATGCAGCGGGAGAAGGCTCGCCGCTAATCATGCAGACCAGGGAGGGGAGTTTTGAATCACCAAGCAGGCAGTATGGAACGTTAGGTTATACACCCGACGCGTGGTCAAGTGGTTGTTCCGCAAAATTGACAAATTCCGCGCACAAAACAGATACACCACACATCCGTGGGTGAAATTAAATCCACTGTCCAACCAGCAAACCCCAGCGATTAAATCGAGTTTCTTCTTTACTAAGGCGTTGGGACACCCATTCTAACCGCGATATTGGATCACCTCGTCCAACTGTTCGACCCCAAGACAGTCAGTCTGTAGTCGCGGCGGACGGGACGGCAAGGGTTTCGCGAGTCGACTTCTTCAGCAGCCGTCAGTTTCCTCTTGCCCCGTCAACTCGCCTTACTTCCACTTCGAGATACCTGCACTCCTTCGCTCCGTTGGATAGTCGTACCCCGCTTGGCTGGGGATTGTCTGCCTGCAGCCTGCCTGCATCCCCTCCAGACCACCTCGCCGCCGAGGTTCCATCGCTTTTCTGTGTGGTAGTGACTGCATCCGCCACAGTGGAGTGTCAGTTCGAACCGCACATCATTTGCAGTATCCAGGCAGAGAAAGACCCGGCTTTTTTACCCAAGAAAGGCACATCTCGCGAACCAAACTCCAAGCACATGGAGGCAAGGTAGAGTAGCTAGCATGTCTCGCCTGAGTCGGCCGAGTGATTGTGTGCTTATCCAGTGCCTTGGGCTAAAGCAGTCCATGTTTGCAGTCTTAGCTCTGCACCACTAGACTGGGCTGACCAGGTATTGATAGTGCACTCCGTACTGTAGGCATGTAAGCTGGGATGGCTATATTTGATAGAACGAGCGCCCCAGATTTGACCAATGTGCTTTACTACGTGCGCCACCACTTCTGATTCAAGGTGCCTAGATGCTGCTTACCTCCGTAGCACCTGGAACTATTTGCCTAACTGCCCTACCTTCTCTGACGGATATTATTCTGCCTTATATCTCTCAGTCATTAGCTCCTGGACGCTGGCTCTGATTGCACAAAAGCACCACATCCAGTCAAGTTTTGTGAGGTACATAACTACCTACCTAGGTTCGTAGGTAGCCCATATTTGTACGCAGCGTGGTACCCCCGCCACCGCCAAACCATCCAGGGAAGCAGGTACCTTGAACTACCTACCTGGTACCTACGACCCTACTGGGTACTCGCGCTCACCTCACAGCTGGATGGATACTCTAAAACTAATAACCTCCACTTCCCCCCAGCCGTCGCAATAGTCGGCACGACTCCATATCTTGCCTACCTACCTCAACTCCTCCATACTTTGAGGTGGCTCAGCCCCCACCCCAAGTCACCTGTTTTGGTCGGACGGCCGATAAGCACCCATTCACAAACACCTGTGAAGAACTCGGAAGGGTTCTTATATCGACTTGGGTCTTTTCTTTGGCTACCCCCGCGCAAAGGCCAACACACATTTGATCCGATTGCGCGGCTGTCATCGTTCCTCCAATCCGCTGTCCCCGCAAGACCAAGAGCTGGTCCAACCATGTTGACATAACACGGTCTGTCGACATGGCCTTTCAAACGAACGTCTTCAGGAATGGAGCCTGGGTGACGGAGACCATCGATCTACAAACTGTGCTCCGGGGCTCGACCACTACCGCGGTCCCTGACCCCCCTTCCCTCCCCATCCCGCCGACTTGCGGCATCTTGACAAGGACCATCATCGAGAGCCCTATAGCCCGATGGGTTCTTCCAGCTCGCCTCAGATCTGCCCGTCATAACGATGTTGCCTTTGTAGGGGTGAGTCTCTTGCCCTTGCCTTTCACAACCACCTGCTAGCACGGCGATTTGAACCTTGAAAGACCATGCAGCCTTCCAAGGCTTCTGTCTCTAATTGGGAACGAAAGCTCACATGCCCAGGACCGTTATGTGAGCATCAACGAGTTACGTAAAGATGGTCAGCTTCAAGAGGTTCTTCGGAAGAACGACTTCGGCTGCCGTATTCGCAATGCCTTGGTGATCGGAAACAAGTACGAGCACTTCCGCGTTATTGCTGACGAATCTGGACCCGACCATATCAAGAGCGAAGATGAAGACGACGACACCCAAATGGCCGACTTCAGCTCTGCCTCCGGCACCGGCGGCTCTCATGGACTGTTGCCACCACACTTATTACTCCTCGTTCTTGAATCCGGGTCCTTCCTCTTCCTCTTCATCAGGAGGGACCTGCATGGCAAGCTAGAGTTCGTCGTTTCGCCTTTCCACAACCCAGCGAGAAGACTAGGAAATCTAGGCTTCCATGTAGCCGTTGATCCTCGGTCTCGCTACATTGCTGTTGCTGATGCCCAGAACAAATTTGTCATTTACGAACTCGAATCCATGGAGTTCATGGGCGACCAGTATATGCGTCACAAGTCAATCAATCCAATCAAGACACACTACCCCAGGGCATTACAGGGTACTATACTCAAGATGGAATTCCTTTACCCCCGTCCAGAGGACGAAGATCACGTCATCCTCCTTCTCATCGTTGTCAAAGGTGACAGGTCCAAGATGGTCATCTACGAATGGGAACGTGGCGATGATCTCAGCCAGGTGCTTGCAGAGGAGAAGCGCGGTCATCGTATAGCACCGGAGCACCGCCTCCCGTTATTGATCATTCCTTTGACGGTGAGAAGCTCTTTTTTCGCTGTTTCCGAGCACGCCCTCGGTATCTGCAAGGATCCTCTCCAGGGCCCTCCAGATATCGAGACAATCAACCCGATCAGCCACCCCGCGACCCCTTTCCACCATGGTACTGGCGTGCCACTTTGGACAGCTTGGGATAGACCGGTACGAAGACGACGTTACTACGACACGAAAGATCTCATCTACCTAGCTCGGGAGGATGGGGTGATTGTCTTCTTTGAGTTCAATGCCACAGACATTCTTAGCGCCGCTATGAATGTCGGTGACTGCAACTGTAATATTTCCGCCGCTTTCACCACGATGTACGACGCCTATTCCGATGTTGCCATTGTTGCTGGTGATTCTGGCCCCGGGATGGTCTTCCAGGTAAGGTGAAGTGCCAGTGTAGACGTTAATTTGCCTGCTGACACATCACATAGCTCAAGCCTCGAGAGCCCCTCGTCGAACTTGGAACTATTCCGAATTGGTCGTGTGCCGTTGATTTTGTCACTACAGATGCTCTGACTACATGGAACCCTGAGAGCGGGCCACGCGGAAAGCCGGTTGTGCCCTGGCGACAACGAACATTAGACAACTTAGCCTCTCCAGACAAGGTCCTTTGTGCCTCGGGAAACGGCCCTCAAGGTAGCATCACAGAACTTCGCTACGGGCTTCCTGCCAACACAATCTCGTACTTCGAGCCGCTACCCACGAGAAGAGTCTGGGTGTTTAAGACCAATGATGCCAACTGGCCACATCAAATGCTGATGGCAAGCCCCGGTACCTCTGACGTCCTACTCGTATCTGCCGATCTCTCGCATGCGGAGATGGCGGACCCAATGTCAACCAAATTCGACACAGCATCCCGAACCCTGGAAGCAGCCCAGAGCCCGGACGGTATCATCACTCAAGTATCCGAGATATGCATCACCACCATCGGCCGAGACCACAGGTGCGTATCTTACTGTCACTTCGTATCACTGTGACCTGGGTTTTGCTGACAGTTTCTGCAGTTCCAGATATGACTTCGATGGCTTTCCTGGCGTGGACGGAATAGCGGAGCATGCGGCGGTCAGGGGCAGCTGTGTTTGTGTGTCAACCTATGCAGAGTCTCGCTTTCAGGTCCATGCATTTCACACTGGCAACGCCGAAGTGTCTCTCGCCCAGTCTTATGTTGTGGACGGCGAGGTGACTTGTCTTACACTCTGCTGTCTCAATGGCCGAGAATGTATTGTGGCTGGCGTGTGGCGACAAAATAGCCCTTGGATAGCCATCTTCACTGCCGACAAGTCTGAAGAGGCTCCCGAACTAATACGCCTCGATGTCGGTAAGTGCATCCCTACGTACTAGAAACCTGCATCGGCTGATATTGCCATGCGTGACAGACGACATATCTCTCGAGCCAGATGACGGAGATGCAATGGACATAACACCAACCATTGAGCTTGTCAACACCGTCGTGGCAATAGCGGAATCAAAGCAGCAAACGAGCCTGGTTATGGGGACTCGCAGCGGCCATTTATTAACAATTCAGCTCAGCGGCGCCGCTCCCTATCACCGACGCATGTTTAAGGAGAGACTGGGTACGGGTGCGCTGGAGGTACTTGCTGTCGATGCATCGTTTCTTCCCAACTCAGTCTTGGTCTGCTGTAGCGACACCCTTCTTCTGCTGAGGAACTTCGGGTCCAGGCGACCGGGTCACTTCGCCACCAGGCACCGAGTGTGGGTGACCGATCTGAAGCATCCCGCAACAGCGTCCGTACCAGTTATCTCCGCCGCAAGCATACCAACTGACCTTGGCGGCAACCGCATACCGCTGGTTCTTCTGTCGGGGGAGCGCATGTCCTTCACGGAGCTGTACTTGCAAGCTGGTCCGGTTCCTAAAAGTCTACCTTTGCCTGGAACACCTTCCAAATTGCTGTACTCTCAAACGCTGCAGTGTTTGGTCGTTGCAATACAAATTGGGCAACAGCCAACCATCCTGTTCATGGACCCCGAAACCGGAGAAGACCTCTCTCTCCCTCAAGACAAGCACGGCAACATGACAGCATTCATCAGTGGTATGGGAAGCCCCGGCGATAGGATACATGCGATCTACGACTGGTTGTTCGTAAGGGATGGGATGACCTTCCATTACCTCATCATCACTACGGCAGGGGGGCGTCTCTTGCTTGTGACCCCAAAGAAGGAAGAAACCCGAGATCCCGATGGCAAGAGCAGAACGAAGATACGATTCTTCACCAAATATAGGCTGAAAGAGCCCGCGCCCATATACGCGATTGTCGGAGACGGTGACAGCATCGTCTACTGCGCCGGCAACGTGCTTCATTGGGATGTTCTTGATCCCGTTGAGAAGAAGCTTGTTCGGAAAAAGAGCTACGAACTGAATTCTCCCGCCACCTCACTACGAATCGTCAACGGCAAGATATCGGCATTGACCCTGAGCGATTCCGTAGTGGTCATTGACCACAAGTCGGAACACGAACACCGTGATATGACCCAGATCCATGCGGATCAGGTTACGCGGAAATCGAATCACTTTTTTGATGTCGGAGAATGTATGGATGACCAACTAGCCTGGCCAGTGACTTTGCTCACCGGTATGGACCGGTACTTTACAGCAGTGTGGACTCCATGGAAGGAGCCTCAAAGAGAGTTGGAACTTGTCGCCGAGGGTCCGCTACCGGCCAGCGTTAGGAAACTTCAACGAGGTCATGTGCGACCGGAATGGGTTGCGACGCAACATGTGCCACAGTACGGCTCCATACCAAGCACCATCGACGGAGCCGAGGTGCTGGGGATTTGCCTCGATGGGTCGCTACTGCATTTCAGCCTTCTCAACACTCAAGCATGGCGATTCCTGCGCCTTGTGGAGAACCTGGCCTTGAGAAGCCGACTGCTGTTCCCGTACAGCTACGAAGTCTCGGTCCTAGATGACGAGGAGTACGACGCGGAGGCAAAGGAGACACCCAAGTCGATGAAGCACATTGACGGTGACCTTCTTCAACGGTGCATCGATTATCGGGCGTTGGAGAAGATGATATCGGAAGACAGCGATATTGACCTGCTGCGGGAGTATCTGGACGATCTGGACGACGGAGACTGGACAGCATCATTCCAGGACGCCAACAACATTTCAAAGTACTTTGAGTTGGCCTACAACATCCTAGACTATTACCTGGCTCCTGTCATTTGAGTCATGGCGTTGAGCATGGCGACACAGGGGAGGAGAAAATGATGCCTCGAGGGGGCGTATTGTTGGAAGCTGCGCTGGGTTAAGAGTCGTTAGACTGGGTAGAAGAAAAGTCATCATCACATATTGGTGGCTCGTGGCTCTTGACTTCAGCGAGAAAACCCGCGTGATGCGAGGATATGAAGTCTAGGGGCGAACGAGTCTCGACAGAAAGAGATGCGTCACGACGCTTAGACATGGTTACATCATGAAAATGTCTCAGGTACATCGATAACCTCAGAACTCCCGTTGTGGGGGTTGGGCTGAGGGGCTCGCCAATGTCGCCATGAGTAGGTACCCATTACCAGTGTCGCATCTGTAATGGAGCATTTTGAGTGGCCGACACTTAGATGGAATTTTGTTCGAGTCGTGAGTGGGCGACATGTGGTCGTCCTGCCCTATTTCTTTACTAACAAAAACTTTTTGCTGAGCGGACGGGGTAGAGCCACACTCGAAAGACGACCCTAGAATGGCTTGGATAGCCATACGTACCCTCACCACTCGTTCAATTGGACTCAGCTGTATAGGTAGAGAGTGAGAATGAAAATGCATATGTGAGAGGTAATACATAGAAGAGGGAGAAGAAGCAGGTGCACAAAAAGTGTCCGCGGAGGCTACTTATCGAACACATCCACCTACTGCGCAGAACCTACCTACCTAGTGACTACTTGTAGGTACCTACCTAGGTAAGTGCAACCTGAGGTCACCAACCTAAGCCCACAGCATCCGTTTATGCAATGGAATGCGCCTCTCTTGCCCCGCAGCGAACCTGTGCATTCCCATTTTCCCTGTTCGAGATTTCGAACACTACGGTATCCTACGGTCGTAGCCTTCCTTCTTTTACTCAAAAAAAATACAGAGAGGTGCTGCATCGTCCGTATTATGTCGTGTTGGCCCCGACAAAATTGCACTCAGGACTCGGTTTTCTCGCCATCCAATCTCTTACGTCGTTGAAGAGCCTTCAGTGTGCTTCTCTTCTCGAACCACCAATAGCCCCGACCCCACCCATCTTTGGGAATTCCCACCGCGTCTGTCTACCCGTCACTTTCTGCTTGATATCGCCCACACCCTGCATCTTTTTGCACCGGGTCCAACCAAGAACCTTTGACTCGTTTCGCAGTACCTAAACGTCGAGTACCGCAAACATGCCTCCCAAGAAGAAGGGGAACAAGGCTCGCGCCAACGATGACTGGGAGAATGAGCTCGGCGAGACCATCGCCCCCGCCGCCGCCACTCTAGAAGCTGATGCCGAAAAGCCAGCCGAGGAGGAAGATGAGACCCCCGGCGGTCTCATGGCCACCATGCGCAAGAACAGAGAGAAGAGAAAGAAGAAGGGCATCGAGGAGCCCCCCGCCGCTCCCGAGCCTGAGGTCGAGGCCGAACCTTCGCCCAGCCTCGCTGAGAAGGCTCCCGAGGAAGCCACTATGGAAGACGAGTTCGCTCTGCCCCAGAAGAAAGGCAAGGGTGGCAAGGGCAAGCAGGCTCCCGCAGCCACCGCCGCCCCCGCTGCCGATGACGAGGGGGATGGCCCCGGTCGCGTCCTGACCAAGGCCGAAAAGGAGAAGTTGAAGAAGGAGAGGGAGAAGCAGCGTAAGAAGGAGCAGGTGAGCCTACAGCGTTCCTCCCTCGGGCCATGGACTTTTCACTAATCTCATCATGCACATACAGGCTGCGAAGAAGAAGACCACTGCCCCTGCCGCAAAGGCTGAACCTGCTAAGGCAGCTCCCGAGAAGAAGGACTCCCCGACGCCCGCCGCCGACGCCGTTGCTCCCCCGCCTGCCGAAGAGAAGGGTGGTAAGAAGAAGAAGATTCCCGCTGCCCTCGCTGCGCTCCAGAAACAGCAGGAGGAGCTTCGTCGCCAGCAAGAAGAACAGGCTCGCTTCGCCGAAGAGGAGAAGAAGAGAATCGAGGAGGAGGAGCGCGCCGCCAATGAGGAAAACAAGCGCAGAGAGGAGGCCAAGGCTCTTAAGAAACAAAAAGAAAAGGAGAAGATCGAACAACTAAAGAAGGAGGGCAAGTTCATGACCAAGGCCCAGAAAGAGGAAAAGGCTCGCAACGAGCGTAAGCTTCAGCAGATGCTTGCTGCCGGTATCAAGGTTGGTCCCGCCGACGAGGGCGAGGGCGATAAGAAGAAGAAGGTCACCTACGACAACAAGAAGAAGGGAGGCCGCAAGGCGCAAGACAAGGTGAGCTTCGCATATCCATTCAACCTCCCAAGGTTCCTAAGACTGACCGCTTGCTGTATAGATCGACGAAGAAAGGGCCCTTGCTGAGGCTGCCGAGCGCGCCAGAAAGGAGGCCGAACGTCTCCACAAGGAGGCAGAAGAGAAGGCGGCCAAGGAAAAGGCAGAGGCTGAAGCTGCCGCCGCCAAGAAGAAGGCCGCTGAAGCCAGTGACTTGGAAGACGACTGGGAGGCTGCCGCCGCTTCTGACGAGGAGGACGTCAAGGACAGCTGGGATGCCGACAGCGACGAAGAGCAAGAAAAGAAGGCGAAGGCGGCCAACGGCAAACCCGAGAAGCCCAGTCAGAAGGACGAGGATGAGGGCGATGATGAGGAGGACGACTCCGACTCCGACTCTGATTCCGACGACTCTGAAGAAGATGAGAAGGAGACAGCAGCTCGCCAAGCCGAGCTTCAGCGCAAGAGGGAGGCCGCGGAACGTCGCGAGAAGGCTCACCAGGCCGCGCTGGCAGCGAGATCCAAAGACAACCTCCGATCTCCCATTTGCTGTATTCTGGGCCACGTCGATACCGGAAAGACGAAGCTTCTCGACAAGATCCGTCAGACCAACGTGCAAGAGGGCGAAGCTGGTGGTATTACTCAACAGATTGGTGCCACCTACTTCCCTGTTGAGGCCATCAAGCAGAAGGTAGCCGTCGTCAACACCGACGGCTCCTTCGAGTTCAAGGTCCCCGGACTGCTGGTCATTGATACCCCTGGCCACGAGTCCTTCTCCAACTTGCGTTCTCGTGGTTCATCGCTCTGCAACATCGCCATTCTTGTCGTCGATATCATGCACGGCCTCGAGCCGCAAACCTTGGAGTCGATGAGAATGCTTCGTGACAGGAAGACCCCCTTCGTTGTCGCTCTCAACAAGATCGATCGTCTGTACGGCTGGAAGAAGGTCGACAACAATGGTTTCCAAGAGAGTTTGGCTCTGCAGCCCAGAGGTGTGCAGAACGAGTTCAAGAACCGCCTGGAGCAGACCAAGCTCGCCTTTGCCGAGCAGGGTTTCAACGCCGAGCTCTTCTACGAGAACAAGTCTATGGCCAAGAACGTCTCCCTCATCCCCACCTCTGCCCACACCGGCGAGGGTATCCCCGACATGCTGAAGCTCATCATCCAGCTCACCCAGGAGCGCATGGTTGGATCCCTCATGTATCTTTCCGAGGTCCAGGCTACAGTCCTTGAGGTCAAGGCCATTGAAGGTTTCGGCATGACTGTCGATGTCGTCTTGTCCAACGGTATCTTACGCGAGGGTGACAGGATCGTCTTGTGCGGTGTGGAAGGCGCCATCTGCACAAACATTCGTGCCTTGTTGACGCCGGCACCGATGCGTGAACTGCGTCTCAAGTCGGCGTATGTGCACAACAAGGAGGTCAAGGCCGCTTTGGGTGTCAAGATCAGTGCCCCTGGTCTT
Organism: Colletotrichum destructivum; assembly: GCF_034447905.1. Classification (NCBI taxonomy): domain Eukaryota; kingdom Fungi; phylum Ascomycota; class Sordariomycetes; order Glomerellales; family Glomerellaceae; genus Colletotrichum; species Colletotrichum destructivum. The sequence goes on along the minus strand of NC_085898.1, from coordinate 3,341,588 downwards.
GAGGGTGCCATTGCCGGTTCTCGTATGTTGGTCGTCGGCCCCGACGACGACGAGGACGACATCATCGACGAGGTCGAGTCTGATCTCGCCACCTTGTTCAACCGTGTCGAGAAGACCGGCCGTGGTGTCAGTGTCCAGGCGTCCACCCTCGGTTCCCTCGAGGCGCTGTTGGACTTCCTCAAGGATTGCAAGATCCCCGTCGCCAACGTCGGCATCGGCCCTGTTTACAAGCGTGATGTCATGCAAGCCGGTATCATGCTTGAGAAGGCAGCCGACTTCGCCGTCATGCTTTGCTTCGATGTCAAGGTCGACAAGGAAGCGCAGCAGTACGCAGACGACGTCGGCGTCAAGATCTTTACGGCAGACATTATCTACCATCTCTTCGACGCCTTTACCAAGCATATGGCTGAGCTCTTGGAGAAGAAGAAGGAGGAGTCTAAGATGCTGGCTGTCTTCCCCTGCGTGCTCAACACCGTTGCTGTTTTCAACAAGACCAACCCCATTGTCGTCGGTGTCGACGTCGTCGAGGGTCAGCTGAAGATCAACACGCCGATTGCTGTAGTCAAAAACAACGCCGTTACAGGTTTGAAGGAAGTTATCAACCTTGGCAGAGTGTAAGTTCCCCCACGTACTCAGTTACGAGCCACCGTTCCCCAAAGCTAACCTTTTCAATCATTAGCACTTCAATTGAGCGTGACCACAAGCAAATTCCCGTCTGCAAGAGGGGCCAGCCCTCGGTCGCTGTCAAGATCGAGATGGGCGGCCACCAGCCGACGTACGGCCGCCAGCTCGAGGAGTCGGACACGCTGTACAGTCTCATCTCGCGTGCCTCCATCGACACTCTCAAGGAGTTCTACCGCAAAGACGTCAGCAACGACGAGTGGCAGCTCATCATCAAGCTCAAGCCCCTCTTCGACATCCACTAAATACAACCCCTCCCCCCTTACCCATCTCGCCCCTTCCTTTTGGGAGCAGGGCCATGGTCTGACTGTTCAAGTCGAACGATGAGCAAGAGGGTTTGTGAGAGTGTTTTAATTTTGCATGAGAAAGAGAGATGGAGAGCTATGTTTCTAGAAACGAGGGAATGGGAAAGGAGGAAAGGAAACCCGGATTGGTTGTGGCATGGGGGAAGGGATTGATGATGGACGAGTCAAGAAGAAAAGAACCTTGTTTTTGTGTACGATCATCTCCCCGCCATCTCCCTGCATCGTTTCTTTCCAGGTCTCTTCCCTAAAAGCAATTATTTCATATTGAAATCTCAATCGTAACAAAAGTCACCAGATCGGGTAGGACCCAATGAAATGGGTCACGAGAGATCCAGTGTCAGGTTCTGGAAGAAGAAAATGAACCTTTCGGTATTGACGTATCGAGCCATGACAAGATCTAGCTGGGTCAATTATGCCAATAAAAACAAGGGGGGAGCTGTTTAGCATGCTTGTCTTTGTACTCCTCTATGCTATCTTTGACGTGGCCCTTGTACCAAGGCACAACCTCTAAAAGCACCAACCACGATTGCAAAAGTACATGAGTGAAAGATATTACCAAGCAAGTTGGTTTTGATGTTGATGTTGATATGTTATCGCAATAGGGATACATTCAAGTACATCTGGTGTCAGGTGGATGTCATCAAAGGTCATGTCATTTCTCTCATTCCATGGTAAAAACCGTCGAAGCTGCTCTAGCCTGTGAGCCCTATGCCAACCCGAAAGAAACCATGGCTAGGGTCTATTCTATCATCTTCGTTACTTCTTGCTTTTTCCCTTTCTCTTTCATCCATTCAGGCACTGGTCAGGTCGATTGCATCCTATTTTGTGCCCTCACCAGCCTGCTCACCCTCGGGCTTGTTGCCGTCGGCATCGGTCATCTCCTCATCCTTGGGAGCCTTCTCTGCCTCGGCGGCTTTGCGGGCCTCCTCTTCGGCACGCTTGGCAGCCTTCTCGGCGTCTACTCTCTCCTGAACGAGGCGGCGCTCCTCCTCAACCTTGTCGAAGTGGCGTTGAACGATAGGTCCGGCCATAGCACGGATCTCGTCGATCTTGGCGATGTAGACAGCCTTGGTGGTGTCATCACCCTCATCGTAGAGCCAGTCCTATTGAATTGTTTTAGCAAGTGGTCGCTTACGGCTTCCGGTCTCATGGGGAATGCGAGAAAAGAGAATGGAGACTCACTTCGGTCTGCTCAAGCTTCTCCTTAATCTTAGTCTTCTCCTCATCACTAGCAAACTCAGCGTACTGGTCGTCGAGCTTGTTGCGGAGATCGTAGATGTAGGTCTCGAGCTCGTTCTTCTTTTCCTCGGTGTCGGCGACAAGCTTGTCCTCCATAACCATGGAAGACTCCTTCTCGAAAAGCGAGGTTCTCGCTGTTTCGGACAGGGACGCGGTGCCGCTGACGATGGGAAGGTCGCCCTTGCGGACCTGCTTCTTGACCTTGCGGGTCTTCTTGGGCGCATCGTCCTTGTTGTCCGTCTCCATGGCCTTAAGGGGTGCATACGTTAGCTTCGGCATCCCATCTTCGTCCTCGACGAACTCGCAGGGCAGGAAAGAACGAGGCTCAGGGTCAATGTCATGATGTCGACGTTTCGGCGGCGACCTCATGGCATCGCCCACCTCGGTAGGTAACAAAACTTCAGAACGAGACGCCTCAAAACTCACATCAGGGTCCTTCTTGTCTCCGTTCTCGTCTTCCTTGACCTCCTCCTCAACCTCCTGGTCCTCGACATAGTAGCCGCTCTCGACGTTGAGAACACCATGGATATTGACGCGCGCCTTGAGCTTGCAGATCATGAAATCGTCCTTGCCGTCGGCCTTAACGCCCTTGACGGAAAAGCGACCAATCCATGGGTTGATCTTGCCCGGAAGGTCTTCAGGCTTGGCGTAGCGAGCCTCGAGGTCGAAGGGCTGCTTGCGGTAGAAGGTAAGGATCTTGGTAGACGGCAGGACGTTGCCGCGGTTAAAGACGGTCAGGCTGGTGTCTTCATCGGGGATATCGGGAGCCTTCTCCCAGGTAAACTCGATGGGGTAGCTCATGATATCCTGGACAGTGAAATCGCGAACTCGGAAAACGGGGGATAGAATGGCGCAGCTGAAGGCGGCACCACGGGCAATGGCCTCGTCTTGGTTCAGGGTGAAGGACAGGGTCTTGCCGAAGAAAGCCTGGATTCTCTCCTTGAGGGCGGGGACACGGCTGCCACCGCCGATGACCTCGATGATATCGATGTCATCCTTGGTCAACTTGGCCTCGGCCAGAGCCTGCTCGAGAGGCACGTGGACGCGGGCCAGCAGAGGCTCAACCATGGCCTCGAACTCCTGGCGGGTAATCATGGCGGCAACGTCGACGTCGTTCATGATGGACTCGATGTTGACAGGGGCTTGCTGGTTGGCGGAAAGAATCTTCTTGCACTTCTCGGCGGCGGCAATGGTGCGAGCCATGGCCCGGCCGTTGGAGTGGATGTCAATCTTGTACTTGCCGCTGAACTCCTTGCCGAGGTGCTCGACGAGGGCCTTGTCGAAGTCACGGCCACCGAAGTGGCGGTCAAAGGCGGTGCCCTTGACGGCGAGCTCGCCCTTCTTGAATTCGACAATGGAAGCAGTGTAGTTGCTGTGGCCAATGTCGATGAAGGCCACACGGCGGGGCTTCTCCTCGGGAGCGGGGAGGTCGAGCTTGGTGATACCCCAGCCCAAAGCGGCAGCAGTAGTGTCGTTCATAAGGCGAAGGAGCTTCAGTCCGGCGATCTCGGCGGCATCGATAATGGCGCGGCGCTGGATGTCAGTGAACCAAGCGGGGACGCTCATTACCAAGTCAGAGACGGGGAGCTTGATCTCGGCTTGCGTCGTCTGCTTTATCTTGCTCAGGTACATGGCAATCAGCTGGGTGTTGGTGAACCTCTCCTTCTTGCCGAGGTAGTTGACCTCGACACCGACCTGGCCGTTAACATCGACGAGGGGGGCGGTGATGTACTGCTGCTCGATCTGGGCATCGGGGTCGTTGAAAGAGCGGCCGGCAAGACGCTTGATGGCACTGACGGTGTTCTTCAGGTTGGAGATCTCTTGCGTCTTGGCGCTCTCGCCAAGGTATCGCGACTTGGGGCCGAAGCCAACCACAGATCTAGAAATAGCCGTCAGTCTAACTGCAAATCGGGTGTGTAGGGTCAAGGAGAGTGTCCGGATAGTACGTACGGCGTGGCGCGGTTGGAAACCTCGTTGGAGATCTAGATGGCGAGTGTCAGTCATCGTTGATGTGTCGCAAAAAGTCGAAAATTTTGGAGGGGGAGGGGCAAGCGTTGGGTACACACCACATCGACGCCGCGATTTCTGGCGACGGCAATCACCGTCTTGAGGGTTCCGAAATCGACACCTGCAGAAGAGACAAGTCAGCAAATACTTCCCTCGTGCCGCACGGCAACGGGTGACAGAAGGGAAGATGCGCAAACGTACCAACGACACTCATGTTGGGCGGTTGTGTTCTTTCTGTAAGGATTGTAAACAAGGGTCGTCCGGCGGACTTTTGATGGCGGGGTTGCGCTCACAACAACGCTCTAAAGAGGGGGGAAAGAGGTGAAGGTACGAATCGAGTTGAGTTGAGTCGAGTCGAGTCGAGTAGAGGAGAGGGCGATTATCCGACTTGCTGGAAGGGTATCTACAAGCGGTTGAGTGGAAAATAAAAAAAAGGTCGTCTCGTTTGAAAAGGATGGGGGAGGGAAAAGTAGAGACAAATGCAAGGTTTAAGAGTTTGTCAATACGCAAGAGAGCCTTAAGGTGGGATGTGTGGGAGGTGGGCAAAAAAAAAGTTGCAGTGCGAAGTGCGCGCAGTTTGCTCTAGCAGCCAGGCGCTGGTGCGTAATGGGAGGTGTGGATGGTGGATACACTGTCTAGAAGGCAGGGACTAAGGAAGGCGAGGCAGAGGAGGCAAAGCGGTAAGCCTAAGTGGCCACCTTTTATTGCTCAACATGAAAGATACTATGTGTGTATTGGATGGACTGCCCTGTGTTATTATGCAATGCTCTCTGCCACCAGCGCAATACAATACTGCGTAAGTAACCCTGTAGCAGTGAGTGTGTAGAGCTATGTCTTGGTGGATGCAGTCAGTATTTCCTCCATTGCTTGGTACCTAAGGTCGGAAGTCTGATTTTCACAGGTTGCATGGCTAGCACTGAAATGTTAGTGGAGGTCGAATGGGAAAGAAGATTCTCCCTCGTTCTCTGTCATTCTGCTGGCGGCCCCTGTCCGGGCCACGTCCACCACCTCTCGTCACTTCCTCCAGCCCTGCCCCTCCATGGCTCCTCCACCCTTCCGCCCCCTCACAACTCCTTCTCTCCAACTGGCTCTGGTATGTGGTATGTGGTCTGGGGCCGCTACGTAAGGCCGGGCGAGACGAACAATCAGAGCAAGGAAGGACCAATGCTGTGGGCGGGACAATCAACAGATGTACGGAGTACCTTGCCCCCCCTAGCCAACCAATGTACACTTTTTGCGTCTGCTTAAATCGAGAACAGCCCGACACGACAGAGTCTTGGCCGAAGCCTGACAACACAAATGACCGCACGTCACGTCAGGGATGCCCTGAATCTCTCTCTGACTGTCTTCCTCTTTAGAACAATTGAGTTCCGGCTGAAATGCTCCGGATTCATCGCCCACCTTTCAGCACGACAGACAATGGCCACGCCAGCTTCTCCCAACCAAGCAGGAAAACACACACATGCCGGTTGTGAAGATGCGTCCTGTATCTACCTACCTATCTAGATACTAGATACCTTAGGAACTGTGTGTACCACCTGGGTAGCATTTACAGGTATCCGTACACAGTATCTGTACTCTGTACAGTCCACCATTTGCACTTATCTAATCTAATCTTGGCGATACCCCACCATTGAGTAATGCCTTCTTCCCGTGCCACCATTATTACCATTTGCATCCCCCAGACTCTCCATCTTTACCTAAGTTGCAACCTCACGATATCCAATCCCGGCACGAACCCGATTTTCGACACCTGACGCCCACGCAGCTCCGATGTCAACTTCTCAGAACACGGGGGCTCACCTGAGCGTCCGCCGTTAAGGCCGTGGCACTATTAGCCCAGGAACAGCCCCCAGTCCTTGGCTAGCCATGATGCGGGCCCAGCTGCTTGTCCCAGGCGACATGCCATACTATATTCTCTCATCAGGTACTACTCATTCATTGTCACACCGGCTTCCAAGACTCTGATTGCCTTGAAGAGACATTGTATTAGGTAACTGTTGCTAATAACTGTCCGATAATATGTGTGCGGTTTTCCTTTTTTTTTCCTCCCTCTTCTTATCCTTCCCCTATGTCTACACGGCCAAATTCTCCAGTTCCCAGCTTCTTTGACAGCCGACTCGTGGGCAGAATGATTGATTATACAAAAGAAATGAAGAAAAAAAGATGCGGCCCACAAACCATCACCATCAATAATATCGCCGAGGGTCTTTCAGACGCTAGTAGTTATGCATGCCTCCATTCTATAGCACAACTTATCTCCATGTTGATCCCACCTTCACCCCTATTTATCGTCCAGCCTTGGGCGAGTGGTCACGACTGTTTTTGCCGCTGGTCGAGCTCTCACCCTCAGACGGCACGTCTTCGAGCTGGATGGTGCGGACAAGGCTGGCTCGTGCAAGTGGGCTTCGGCCGCTGCGGGCAGAGTGCGTCGTTGACATTGAGTGCGATGTCGTTGTCGTTGTCGTTGTCGTTGTCGTGGTTCCTTGCCTCGACGTCGGACCTTCTCCGGACTGGGGCCTAGAGAGGCTGTTGTCGACGGCTCCCATCAGCATGTTCTCTGTGTGTTCCTGGCCGCCGCCTTCCAACGGATCGGGTGCGTCTTGGAACCCGGCTCGCTTCATTTCGGAATCCGAGTATTCGTATACTTGGCCAGTCGCTGACGTTTGCGCCCCAAAGCGTTTCGAGTTGGCCAAAAACTGGTTGAATTGCCCTTGTTGTGCGAGCTCGTACTTCTTCCTATCCTCCTCTCCCATAATGCTCTCCACTCGACGAGGCATGTAGACAGAGTTGCCAGCAGTCTGCGCCGATACCATACTATCGAACGAATCGCGAGACTGTAAGGCCCACGAAGGACCGAACCCGTTAGGTCCGGTCCGGTTGACCGTAACCTGGGAGTCGTCGGCGTTGACGTAGAAACCGCTCGATGTCTTCTCTCTGGCCGCAAAGCGTCCCTCGATGTTTGCTGGCGGCTGGACTACGCTGTGCTTGCGGCCCATAGGACCCATATTGCCTTTACCACCGGCAATGCTCTCCTTCCTGGCTTCAGCAGCAGGGATGAAACTTTCGGGCACGACATTGAGGTCGTCTCCGGCCTCCTCCGCTTGCTCGATGGCTTGTTGGGCGGTGGTAGAAGTGTCGGCGGTGGCAGCGTCGGCTCTGGGTCCTCCCCATGTTCTCTGCCCAGCGGTGAATATACCATAGACCATGTAAAACCAGTTGAAGAAAGGGTTGAGAATGAACATGACCGGATACAGCCAGATCTTGAATCGCCTGAGCTTGGCACCAAAGTACAGCATCATGAGCCAGTTGAGTCCAAGAGAGATGGCGATGAATCCAACCGGCAAGTTATCAACCTTCTTGGAAGTCGTTATGATGGCAAGTACCATGATGAAGAACAACAGGGCAGTGGTGCGGATGGTGTTTTGCATGAATCGGATGAGGACCAAGATAGGGTAGCGCTTCCAGAGACGCCAATCAGTAAGCATGCACACTTCGTTGGAGAGAAAACCCAGAAACCAACGTCGGCGTTGTTTGATGAGCGACTTCATCGTCTGGACAGCTTCGGTCTTGCAAAAGGCCGATGTGCACATCTGGATCTGGTAACGCTTCTTGGCTCCGATCATGAACAGATGGGTGAGCCAACGATCCTCTCCCAGATGGCACTTGGCAAAGTCGAAGAGATCTTCGCACTGCTCGGCTTTGTCGGCAAAATAGTACTTGGCCATGCGGCGGAATGCAGAAAACCGAAGCATTGTCAAGGCACCGGGAAGGCAAGTAACGGCGCCGCATCCCGACTCGACAGTACGCTCGAAAAGTTGGCCGTGGATGTATTCCATGTCTTGGAGCAGGGTGATCAAGCTATGCTTCTTAGTCGTAGACGTAATGACACCAGTCATCGCTAACATGTCTCTGTTGTTGCCGGGGCTCAGCTCCATGTCGTAAACGAAGTTCTGTAGGCAGGTAGGGTCAAGGATACAATCGGAGTCGATGAAGAGGATGAATAGATTGTCGTTTCTCTTGAGGTAATGTTCGTAGACCTTATCGATGAGTTTGAAAGTAGCCTTCTGGCAATGACGCTTTCCGCCGTGAGGGAAACGAGAGATGGTGATACGGGCGGACTTGTAGGTAACGTCGATACTCTTGGGGTACGTCTCGAGAGTCAGTGGGACGCCCATCTTGTCCAAGGTGTTCAAGTAGAGTTCGTCCTCCTGATCACCATCAAATGACAAAAAGACGTGGATACACGACGGCGGGTAGTCGCAGTCGACGACCGAGTTGATGGCGACAACAAGAACGTCGGGGTCCTCTTTGTAGACCGGCATGACAATGACGACTTTGGGGGCCGAGACTTCGTCGAGAACCTGCTTGATCCTCTTCTTCCTGCCAAGCTGATTGGTGACCAACTGGTAAACGCAAAACAGCCAGGGGATGGTCAGCAGCCCAGCGAAACTCCAAAATGCGAACCATTGCAGGACGTCAACCATGCTTTGGGGCCAGTACTTGACGACAGTACTTGGAAGCGGCAGTGTGACGATCATGATCGGGAGGAAAATTGCTCTGATGGGAGTCAGCGTTTCTGACACTTCTCGCAAATGTCGTACGGGGTAGCTCACCTGAAGCATGTAAACAGGACACCAACAATGACTGCCAGAACTCGAATGGACCAGTGCTCGGCTTTGATGAAGACCTTCCAGAGACAGTACAGAAACGCAGCGATCCATAGAAACCATTCGAGAATGGCTGCCAACATCACGAGGCCCACGATGGACGTGTAGACGATCTAGACAAGTCAGCGAGCGAACACATGGCGATGCTAGGCAAGGAAACTCACGTCCTTCGTCGCCCAGTGGGTCCCATCCACATCCGCCATCTTGAAGGAATATTCGAATCACTATTGGGGTATGATGATCGAGTTGACGAGCCCCTGGTAGTACTGCTCTAAGTCCCGAGAAGACAAGATGCCGAACGGAAAGTTGTCCCTCAGCCAGCACAAGTCGCGGTAAGAAGAATTGACAGGATCTTGCAGGTCGAACGTGGTGTAGTCGGATGGTTGCAGCGCGCTGGCTCGGCGTGTACTGTATTCACACTGATTCTCTTAACCGTAGTAACACGAGGTTTTTGTCGTTGCTGTAATTGGTACTCAAGATGAGCTGTTCAACCCGGCCGTTCGTAGGTGTAGTTATGTTGACAGGGAAGTCGTTCGGAGGCGGTTGCTACTTCTTTGGTCATCAACGCTGACACCTCTGCCTTTTTTTATTCTCCTTTTTTTATATAAGGTGAAGTCGGTCTGAAGTTCCTCTGGAGAGCCGGAAGAGGAAGCCAGAAGAGGGAGACGACTTACCTTGCAAAACTAACAGGTTCTCTTACCTTGGCTGCTCAAATACCAAGAGGTTGGTCGCGACAACTCGGACTCGAAAAGGGTCTTATGAGGTCAACGAATGCATCATGGACGGAGATCAACTGAGGGGACAAAGAAAGGACGAGGGGAGATAGAGACTAAAATAGACGCTGAGGAGATTCCTAGAAGATGGGATGGACTGGCTGACTTGTACTCGTCTTAAGAAGCCTTCAGCCTGACGTGTAGAGCGACGGAAAGGGTAAAGACACCAAGGACGGAAGAAGCGCGAACGGGGTTCGAGACTCGATAGAACCGCGCCCGGCTTGGATCAGTCCAGCACCCCACAGACTGACGTGCTCAATGTATCCAGTCTAGTTGGTGGGCAGGATGACTAGGCTGGTGACCGAGGAGGAGCAAGCAAACAACGTGCAAGCAAGCAGGCAATCGAACAAGCAGCTCTCAGGGATCACCGACATGCACAGGTCAGGCAGGGCGGATTGGTTAGTTGTTATGTAAACGCCATGTCAAGCCAGGGCGTGTGTGTAAGTGTGGACGATCTGGCGCAGAAGGTCGCCCGATTCCATATACGTACTTACAGTTGAGCTGGCTCTTTGGAACTGCAGTTGGCGAGTTCGAGAAACAGACACTATGCCTCTGGGTGTCCCGGAGATGTGTTTCTGCAACCCGTCGGACGCCTCCGGCCACCTGTGCACGGCAACAATAATGAAGCCGAGCTGCCATCATAGCGACGGCCTCATCCAGAAATGCTGCCTGTTTCTTCGGGATGACAGCAAGGGAAGACATGTAGTGTGTCAGTTCGGGTTTTCTCGCAAGCTGCCCATCATAGCTACTTCCGGGGCCTGGTCTTCGTCGAATCTATCTATATCATCTCGTTTCGTCTGCCATCGTATGGATGGTAACGGCGGACTACCTCACATCAGGACCTCGCTCGTCGCCAAGAGTACATCTTAATGAGAGGCGAGTCTAGTCATTAGCTCTGGAATGCGCTGCCCAGCCGGGACCGGGAGATTCTTCAACTGTCGAACACTGACCTGCCCGGACTAGGCCCGGTAGTCTCCACCCCATCAAGGCCCGAGCAGGGAGCGAGCCGAGCGATGTGGGATGTGGAAAGCACCTGGACAAGAAGCCCGGTGGTGCCTCAGCTTAGCTAACCTGTCCCTCCCTCCGCACCATGAGGTTAACGAAGACGGTCAAGGCGATGAAGTTCCAGGGATCAGAAGCCACCAACAGACGGAAGGATCGACAGAACAGAGCCGGAGCCTGGGAGGGGGAGGGGGAAGGTCGGCCGGAAGGTGAGTAGGTAGGGGGGCGGCTTTATTCATCAGAGGCGTCCCCGGAATGTGCATTCCTGACCAAACACCACGTCTTTGATCGTGTAACCAACCACCTGCGCAGCTCAGCAATGAGGTGACATCGGCATTGGTAGACTCTGCGCCTTGGAGCTATCTCTCCTGTTCCTGTCAAACGCAATAAATATCCACTTACCCACGGGCGGTTGCCATAGAATCGGCGCGGCTCTTGTGTCTCGTCTCCCCGCCAAGCGCATGGACAGACAGCTCCCATCTGCTTCTTCTCTTGAGTAGAGAGAACATGAGTGAACATTAATCTCTGATGTCTGACATCATTGTTAAGGATGTGGAAGGACTTCGCCGTCCTGATGATGCTTTTCTTACAAGACGGGATGAAAGAGCTGATTACATTACATGGAACGTACGGATCTGGTTGCTACCTAGGTATGGGTGGGGTACCCCCATCCGGATCTGATCCGAAGCACTTGATTGGGTTGCCTTGTCTCTGATGATGGGTCTGCCCCTCTTCACAAGGACTGATCTAGTCCAGGGGCATCTCATCTGGCAGACGAAGACCCCGCCAGTGCATGTGGGAATCTTTTCGTCGCAAATCACTCACCTCTCTCTACCTCCACAAGCTCGCTTCGTCGATTTGGACTTCAAAATGGTAACCGGAAATACACTGGACGCAGGAGACCAAAGAAAAGAATGCAAACGAGAAAGAAATGAGAGAGAAGGGGAGAAAACCCCCGACCGACACCCCAATCCGCAGCCATTACCAGGTCAACAATGGCCACAGCAAACACATCTGGACCCATCATTCCAGCCCATCAACTAGTACACACCCCGTCCATTTGGCACTTCACCTCTGCCTCCTCCAGTCCTTTCTCATTATCAAACAATGGTGTAATTGGTTTCCCTCCAGGTCCCGTCTACGGCGGGACGACGCATTGCCTACATTGTTGCATCCGTTTCTCATCCTCCTTTTCCTGACCCCCCTTACCAACTTCGTTCTCCATCCAGGCTAGGCTCGGTTTCGACGTGGCTGACACTTAACCTGTGGAGATGAAGTCGGTACCATTCCTGGGCCCAAGATGTCTGTGGACGTCTGAGCAACCCAGAGCGAGCCAGACAGAATGTGCGGGATCATGACACACCGGGACAACGGCGGGGGTATGGACTCGCCACCCGTCTCCTGCCACCTCCCGCTCCCAGTCGCACTCGAGCTCCTCGTAAGCGTTTCTATACAAGCCGGCCGCTTGCAGTCTCGACTCGCCATCATGATCGCCCGCCGCTGTTACCTCCGGTTTCACCTGTGTGGCTAGTGACCGCTGTCTTATTGACTTCATCCACTGACTGCGCTCCGGGTCCATCGTGGTGGCATCGCCTCTTCTCGGCGCTGGTGCGCAGACGTTCACCACATACCCGCTCGACTGCTCTGTACGTTTGCAGCATCACTATCACGGTGAGCTAGCCATTTAGCTAGTAAGCTACTGCCAGGGGGCCCTGCACCATCGGACGAATGAGGAGCATCCTCGAGCAAACGAGCCCAGGGCTCGGCCATGGAATCGTTGCTCAGCCGTGTCAATACTGTCTGCACACGATCTCGAGGGGGGCGGATATGAGCTCTTGTCCATCCGTTGCCGTCGCCAAGGTTTAAGGCTTACATTCTTACATTTTGTACCTGCATGGGCATCGCAGAGCACACTTGCACCTTGCTTGCGGCCACCGGACATATGTGTCTGAACGCTGCACAGCAACAATGGCAACATCATCAACGTAGCATCGCGGCTCGTTGGGGCATCCTCGCCTCCGTATCAGAGGAGAATGGAAATTTCCCAAGACACTGCGGCGGTTGCCATCTCATGCTACTGACCACCCAGTCACTTTCCTGGGATGAAACAAACGATGGCGCCCTCCCCAGAACCTGTTGCTTGCTGCTCCAACTGAAACAGGTGCACTTCTTATTTCCTCTGATGCCTGCCAAGAAGCACCAACGCATCACGTCCCGATCCAACAGTGCCCACCGGGTGCCTCTCAAGATACTCCACTCCGTCCGTCCATGCTCTTGACCTGCTGCAAGCCACACCCGCAACCGGCGTGTCCACCTTTGTGAATATTGTACAGGACCAGAATCGCACGCCCGCTCCGCCGTAACGGCTATCTTGGCCATCGCCATCACATAGGTCCTTACTCCTAACTGAAATGCCGCCCATGATAGGCGAGCTCAGGCACAGAGATGACCAGACACAATCCATGTTTGCGTAAAGCATACTGACCGTATTCTCTCTTCCCATCTAAATGGACGAGGCAAGCACTGCCCTCTTCTCTCTACTAAAGGAATGTTCTCATGCACGAACTATGTGAGTCTCCTCCGTAATCAAAGGCAGAAGCAAGTTGTCGAAATGTCTCTGGCTGCAACAATGACAGCATCGGATCCCGAAGGCGCCATGCCACATGCTTGGGCAAGATACTGAAGACCTATCTGCCTTGCCCCGGCCGTCATATCCATTCACCTCTTCCATCCCCACCTCGCTATCTCTCCACCCAACGAACCCCGACTCGGGTCCGCGGTTGACAACCCATGGCTCTCCACATACGGAACAGTCCCCCTCCCCCAATACCTGATCGCTCTTTGTGGAGAATTTGCTTGCCGGTCTGCCACGAGTCTTGGTCTTGGCCAGAGTACGCTTGGCTTATGAGTCTGGATTGTCAGTTGAGTGGATGTCTTTAAAGCCTCGACAACTGTGGTGATCTCGACTGTCTTTTGCACCCGGCATCCTCCTTGTGCCTTGGTAAGCTTGTAAGCCGTCCTCCGGTTGCAAGATCTCGGCGACTGCGGAGTCTCAGCGACATGCGTCGGCGGCGTCTGTTAGGCTGCGATGATGTGTTGCGCCCAAAATCTAGTTTTGCGCTTGTTGATTTCTTCACGTCCTGTAGTCCGAGCGAGGGTTCCCCGTCGTTAGCAAACTCTACTGGTACTTGCGAACTCGGCGAGGCTGTTCCCTCCGAACTTCCAGCCTGGACGCAGAACCCATGACCGGCATGCAACGCTTGTATGCAATGCCATGTTGATGTGTGGGAGTTGCCGACTGCCCTGCATCGTTGCCAGACTCCGCGTCCGGGTTGAAATCAAGTGCAGCCGCCCGCGCGAAGCCCGATCCATGCTTGATTGATGATTCGTACCAATCAACGTCACTTAGCTGAAGTTTGCGGACCCGCTGTCCCCCACGGTCTTTGCCGCGGTCCGGTCGGTTGTGGTGGTAGGATGTCGGCTTCTCGTGGCCTGCTTGGGCGTTGTGAACATTTGGGTTTGATTGCAGCAACGTAAGGCGGTCATTACCATCGGGATCCTCATTCTCGCGAAGATCGTAGTTCAAGACAAGATTCTTGATGCGCTGTTGTTCCTCCCTTTCAGCCTGTTGCTGTGTCTTCATAGCGACAGCGAAGGTTGAGTCCGAAGGAAGCTCCACGGTTCGAGTCTATCGCAAAGGTCAGGAAAGCCATTACTTGACCGATATATCCAAGCTATACGGACCTGTTGGCGGTTGCCCTTCTTCGTCAGGAGAGAGAAGGCCATCGTAGTGCTGGCAGTGGGGGCTCCAGTCTCTACAGGCTCTGATCCTGTTGCCGTTTCCTTTGACTTGCCCCGCACGGGAAGCGGCACATCAAAGAGAGGCTTGCGCTCGAATTTGCGCGACTCCAGACTCTCGGCCATCATCTTGGCGTACTCACGTTCGAATTCCGCTTCAGCCTCCGGGTCGATCCGCTCCTGTTGGCGGGTGACGACAATGGCTTCATCTTCGCTGTCAGAGTCTGCGTGTGACATGTCCATGTCGTGGTCCTGTTCACCGTCTGTTAGCCACAGTTTGCGTCGACACAGACAAGATGAGCAATTTCTCCTACCTCGGCGCCTTCATCACCAGAGTCCGATTCCTCCTCGTCGGCCTCCGCTTCGGGAAGATGCTCATCTCCATCTTCATCGTCCGAAGAAGAACCAATCGATGCGTCATCTACCTCAAGGGTCTTGTCGGCTCCCGAGACCTTCTGATCCTGGGCTATGGCCAGTTGAAATGCCTTTGAGGCTTCTTCCAGGTTGGATGCCAGCTTCCATTGGGGTCGCGTGAGTGCAAACGTGTCTTGAACAATGAACTCAATGTCCATGGGCAAAGACTGTTTGGTGTAAATGTAGTACTGCACTGTGTCAGTCCAAGTCCGCAACATCAATACTAGCATTACACAAACCTGGAAGAAAGATAAGAAGTAGTCCAATTTCTTGCCTGCTGCACCTTTGGCAAAGTACATGCCGCATGTCTCCAGGATGGTTGCAATCAACCTGATGCGGAAGAAGTCGTCGGGCAGGTCGAAGTGATTCAGTCGACCGGGGATGGGAGGACCGCCATGACCAAATGTCATGATTTTGTACATGGTGTCGAAAATGACTGGATGCTCGACCATTCTATAGTTGTAGAGCTCACCAATGTACTTGACTTCGGAGATACGACGTTGGTAGAACTTGAAGTCATTCTGTTCCAGGCCGAAACAAATGGATTCCATGACGTTGTCGATGACTCTGACCACAAAAGCCGGGTGGTACCGGTAGAGTGCGCTGAGGAGGATGGCAAGGAGGTGAATGTTGCCATATTTGACTTTACCAGGCTTGGAAAATACCTTCTCGAGGATACCGACAACCTTTCGACAAGTTAGTCCTGTAAGAGGCGCATGGTCTCTCGATTCCTCCACTTACCTCAGCCTCTTCCCAGTGAAGTCTGCGAATCTGCTTCAAGATCTTACTGTAGTTACGCTTAGTCATGTCCATGTAGATCAACTTGCGGATAAACAGCTCCATGGGCGTCCGCTCCTTTTGCTGGATAGCGGGCCGATCAGGAGGGTCGACGTAGTAGACAGCATTCTCTATGAGCATACGCTCGGCCTGTCCAATGTGCTGGACAGACTTCTTGCGTTGCAACGTCTCGAGAAAAGTCGCCATGCGCGGCGAGGTCTCCGGGTTCCGCAGAAGGTAACGTCCACAATTCTCCAAGAGATTGCAAATGATTTCAATGTTCATCCTTGAAAAATCGTCCAGGCTGACCTTGAGACAGTGGAACACCACATGCTCCGGCACGATGCCAAACTTGGTCAGTTCGGCGAGGTACCGGATGTTGCTCAATCGAACCTGACCGAGAAAGTCTTTGTCCTTTCGTCTCTGGAGGCTGCGGAATTCCGCGTCGAGATAATCAACAAGACCCTTGGGAATGTCCGGCATGTATCGGCCCAAAGTTGCAGCAAGTCTCGACCATGATGGCAGGAGATCGCCTCGACCCTTAGGAACCTCAGTCAAAGCTTTGATCAGCCTGTTACGAGAGGCCTTCGAGTTCAAGTAGCAGAAGTCGATGGCGGCCTGGTCTATGACATCCTTGTTGGTGAGGTCTGGCAACCGAGCTAGCACAGCATCGACCTGGGCACCAATCGTCTTGTTAGCGATGGAAGTGGACTGGTCTTCACCCACGTCAGGAGCCTTTGGTGCGTCAGGGGCATCTGCCGGGTCGATTTTTTTGCCGACTTGCTCTTCATTATCCGGTTTCTTTTTCTTGCCGTCGTCGAGCAGGATTCCCGGAACCTTGCCCTTCAGATCGACCAGGTTTTCGTAAAAGCGTCGCTCGTCTTCATCCTCCCAAATTCCAGCACCGTCACCGAGGCCTCGCAGATAATCGCCAGCCTTGACCAAACCGATGGAACCGTTGGTGTTCGCTAGCGAGTCGTCGCTCTCCTTAAGATCAGGCATGTCGGCGCCAATAGCATCCGCGATGGCCTGGGCATTTGCCACAAGCCGCTCCTGGGCCTTGAGCTGCTTCTCGAAGTTCGCTTGCCGATCCTCGAAGACTTCGCCGGACTTTACGTAAGCCTCGGCGTTTCGTCGAGCTTGGGAGTGGATGGATTTCTGGTCTCGGACGACGTGACTCTTGACATCCTCGAAATATTTCTTCAGGATGGTCTTGAACTTTTCCTGGAGCTCGGGAGGTGTAAACGGTTGGCCGTCGTTATCGCTGGCCTGGTCTTCGCCGCCGCTGTCCCCCTGTGCGGTGCCGTTGGCCGCCTTGGTTGCGCCATCCTCCTCTACCGTCTTGCGACCCTCGGCCGCCGAGGACTTAACACCCAGAATATCCCAGCTGAAAGCCTTGACGAAAATGACGAGTAGCGGTAAGTTGACGTGCTCCCTGTCATGACCCAATAAATCCTTGAGAACCTCGAGGGGAAAGGGCTCGGCAGCGCCGCTCTTGTTGACTTGAGCCCTGGGCTTCAGCTCGGCCACCTTGCCTGTAGCGCCTTTGGTGGCATCGTCGGGCCGTGTAACGTCATCGAGGGTTCGGAGAACATCAACGAGCCAAAGTTCAGTAACGACACGCAGGAGCACTCGCTGGCGCGTCAAGCGCTCTTTCTCCTCCCTCTCGCGGACCTCGGGGGCAAGTGACTTGAGCAAGCTCTTGTCAGGTGTTGCCATTCCCTTGCCAAGTAGCCATCCCAAGTACTCAGTGAACTCGCTGGAGCCGAAGCGTTGGTGCAGAGCGCTGACAATCTCGACGCCGGCCTCGATCTCGCCGGGGGACTTGAGCCTGCAGAGGCCTTCGTAGCAAGCGGAGACAATCTCGGAGAGGTACTTATGGAGGCTAAGGGTGCGGATCTCTTGTAGGAAAGTGTTGAGAGTGGCGGCAGAGATGGCGGTTCGAAGTCGCTTGATGAAAGCGGTGTTCTTCTTCAGGGATGAATCGAGCGACTTGCTGACGGCAAACACATCTGTGTGGGCAGGAAGCAGTTAGAGGAGGGGCTTTCAGCATGGTGGGGTTGCGGCATGATGTACGAACCGTGGTCGCCATCCCAGGCGCGAGTGTTTAGGGAGCGCAATTCGCCTGAATGGTGGTGTCAGCGGATTACAAAAGAGATGCAAGACAAAGCGACGAGCGGGTAGGACTGACGCTTCCTTGCACGATCCATGGCGGATCGTGTGAGTGTTTTGTTGTGTGTGGGTAGGTCGAATGCGGACGAGGGCTACATAAGGCAGGGTCGCGGCGATGAAGTCGGGAGTTGATGCTATGGGATTGAGTGTTGTAAACGAATGTGGCTCTGCGCGTCAACATGGGCCGGCATCGGTAAGATCGTTTGCAGCAGCAGGCCGTGCCTGAAAGCGCGGATGGTCTTGTCGGATTGTGGAATTCGGTGCCGTTGAAGTTTGGCGGTGCCGAAAGAATTCTGGACCTGACGTGAACGTGATGAGCTGTTGCCCGTAGCCAATGTGCAGAAACTCAGCGGCGGAGGCGGTTGGGTTTAGCGGGCGTCTGGTAGCGACCTCGAATTCACACGCTTCTAGACATTTCCCCCACACACCACAAGGAGGAGCCAGCCTCGTTGGACATCCAAGTGGTGATGCGCTACTATGTGCAGTACGCCGGGTACATGGGTAATTACTCTGTATCATACCTCACTGCTTACTTGAGTCGGCTTCCAGCGCAAGGCAGGCTGGTCAGTGAAAATTGTCTCTGAAGCCAGGTGCCGCAGGATATTGATAGAGTGACCTAGCCCTCAGCGCGTGGCCACTGCTGTAGGCCTGTAGCTTCCTGATTTGTGCAGGGTACTTCACGGTTGCTTTAGCGCCCCGGGCGGTGAGCGTCATGGACAACTGGGCCGCTGCCTCACACCCAGCTGTCGGAGAAGTGACTTCGGAGGGATTTACAATGAAGCGGAAAAGTGGAACATGCGGGTCCCGGACCTCCTCGGCACCTTTACCGACGACACAATCGAACTGGGTCGGACGAAGCTTACAGTTATGTGTTCTGACCGACTTGACCGGAACACGACGGCTTCCATATCTATGCGCTTGAACGCTCGGTAAACTGGGCTGTTAAGCGTGGCAAATTCTTTTCAATCAGGCGAGCTGAGGAAAACTGACGTGTGCGAGGCGGTAGGTCTCAATACGCAACTTGCTAAACATCTGGCAGCTCTGTCGTTGTGGCTTGATCTTGACTAACACTAGCCCACGCTTCCTTGCCCTCAAGTCCCCTTCAAAACTAAATCAGAGACTCGCGACAACTCATCAATGGCCATGCAGCGTTTCTATAAACCGAGGCTCCTTTACCATCAACAATCTGCCACACAATGTGAGGGACCTGGTTCTACCGGGGGGGGGGGGGGGGCACGCGAAATCAACATCACAGGCGACAGGTCAACGATAAACTTCCACAATTCCTGGCAGTTGTTCAACGGCAAACGAGCCCCTAGCACAAGTCGCCAATTTGGGGTACAGGTCACCAGCCACATCATCATACTGTCTGTGACTAAGTACTAGGCGATGCAATGCAAACCTGAGAAACCCCGCTGGTTTGCAGGTCGATTTCGTATCTTAGAACTGCATTTTCGACGAAAAGCGCGAGCTGGGGACTGTTCTTGGGTCCTTGGGCCATTTCTATCCAGGCTGCCCATGTTGGCCATGCGTTACCGGCGGAACGAGGGCTTCGGGATCACAGAATGGATAGCAAGCTTTCGTTGCATTCCCACGGCATGACCTAGCACAGCATGTTGTCGCTCAAGCAACTGCCACCACACCCGCGGCCAAAGCAGGAGACTGTGAATGCCACGAGGACCAGTTTATTCTCAGTATATCGTGTGACCCGCCACGTCGTTGACAGAGCCACCCGAGAAGCCAAGAAGCGTTGTGTTCTGATGGTTTCTTCTTCTTTTGGATGCTCGCCGGACAAGCAGGCCCCAGGTATTGTAGCGAGCATCATTGATAGAAGAAGTTCGGCATTTACACGTCAAGAGTTATCAGCGCCTGTTTTAAACTCTGGGTGATTTGCAATTGCAATTGCAATTGCATTCTGTTTCTGCTGACCATTGCACAGGAAACTACTGGTACTGCGATAAGTCTTCAAGAGACTTAAACACCTACCCACCCACCCCCCATCCCTTGGCTGTTAAAACGGGCGTCTGAAGGGATGATAAAAGACGAAGGCATGCAGCTTGAGCGTCCGCAATTGCACATCTTTGGGGCTTACAAAGGTCGCAGAGGCCGAAACAGCAACAGCCGGCGCGGACGCTGCACATGGTTCCCGGTTTTGCAGCAGGCGAGGACCCGCTCCGGAACCCTCCCACGGGCCATATTCGGGCCCAGGGGCGTGGATCCGAGTCGAATCGTCCTTATCTGGCCAATCAGGACTTCCAGGACAGCGAGAATAAATAAAAATCTAGCAATTGTCGCATCTCCGCGCTGAGAATTCCCCCTTCGTCCCCCTTGCCTTTGTGCCCTTATCGCCCCAATGGCATCGGTCGAATGGTTGACGTTCGACTTGGTGGCCGCAAAGAAGATGACGCTCACTGATAAGAAACCCGCGTCTGTTGATGACTTAACGTTCGTCTTCCTCCGCGGACTCTTCAATACTCGAGCGCCCCCCCCCCTGGGCTAGGATGTCACATCTCCTCGCCTGATGCCGTGCCGTGCCCGTTAAGTTGCCTGATCTGGATATCCGCTTGGTGTACGCAAGTGCATGCGGTCATTTTCACTTACACGGTACTTAGACGACCGCAGACAAGGGCACACAGGGCCAGGTACCTCGAAAAGGGCACAGCATGGGTTGGAACTACCTTAGCAAACGGCCATTGGGGAATCGTCTAACCTTCAGTGCGCTCCGGGTCGACTCAGGGTCGCCCATCGTTCTTCTCCCATGGCAGCGTTATCTCTTGGCCTGGCTTGCCCTAGCGTCACTCCATCCGGTGATGCGATGGTGTATCATCCTATCCCGCATTGCCCGTCCCCGGCAGCCCAGCCCAGTCCAATCCAGCCAGCCATTCCCATGCTTGCCTTGCTTGTCTTGTGCTAAACAGCGAGACTCCATCCGTTGCCTCCCGCCATGCGTCTGATCTGCCCACACAAACACCCAACTACGCCCGGCTCCAGGAAATCCAAATCTCGCATCCACCAGCCCACTCACCCAAAGTGGTACTTATTCACACCGATGTCCGGCTTCCACGAAACATTGCCTCTTCCTCCCACTCCCTGATTACCTGTTCACATATATTAGACCCCTTGGCTACGTCTCTATCCCTTGTTACTCGGCAGTTTTCATGATACCTGACGCTTAAGCCGTTTTTCATCGGCTTGTGACTACCACGCAGAACAGCCCTCTGCCTAGCTTTTTTATCCTCCACACATACATACCTGACATCCTTCCGACCCCAGTTCACAAAAGCGCTCAGCATCGGTTCTCAGAAGACATGGACGTCCTCTCCGCTTCCATCCCCGTCGCGTTCAGGGAACCTCTCGCCAAGGCAGAGCTCAGCTTCCCCCCAAGTCCGGCTACTACTGTAAGGGAAGGACTGTCTTACAGCGTCGACGGCGGATCAGAATATTCGGTTTCGGGAGGTCTACTGGACGAACCGAGCGTTGAGGGATCTCGAACCTATCCCTTGCCTCCCAAATCAAGAACCAACAAGGTTCTGGCCGAGGATCTCAAGACACCGGACAACCATGTCACCCGAGACCCGCGACTAATACGCTTGACCGGAATCCACCCCTTCAACGTCGAGGCCCCTCTGAGCGATTTGTACGACGAAGGCTTCATCACCACCAAGGACCTGCACTATGTTCGGAACCACGGGCCCGTACCTAAAGTTGAGGACGAAGACATGTTCGACTGGGAATTTACCGTTGAGGGTCTGGTCGATAACCCCATCAAGATGACACTGAGAGACCTCATCTCGGACTACGAACAGATCACCTACCCCGTCACCCTGGTATGTGCTGGCAACCGCCGAAAAGAGCAGAACATGGTGCGCAAATCAAAAGGCTTCTCATGGGGTGCCGCCGGCTTGTCAACAGCCCTCTGGACCGGTGTGTCGATCGGCGATCTCCTTGCCCGGGCAATGCCCAAGAGAGGTGCAAAGTACGTTTGCTTCGAGGGTGCCGACAAGCTGCCCAACGGTTACTACGGAACCAGTATCAAGCTCAACTGGTGCATGGACCCCAACCGCGGAGTGACGGTATGCTACCGCATGAACGGCGAGCTGCTGCACCCTGACCATGGGAAACCCGTCCGCATCATCATTCCCGGCCAAATCGGCGGCAGGAGTGTCAAGTGGCTCAAGAAGATCATCGTCACAAAGGAACCAAGTACCAACTGGTACCACATCTACGACAATCGAGTGCTTCCTACCACGGTCTCCCCAGATGCGAGCGCAGACCTACCGGAGGTATGGAAGGACGAGCGATACGCAATCTACGACCTCAACACGAATAGCGCCACCTGCTACCCTGCTCACGACGAAGTTGTTCCCTTGGGTGGTCTATCAGAGACCTA
The DNA here is from genome assembly GCF_034447905.1 of Colletotrichum destructivum. NCBI lineage: Eukaryota > Fungi > Ascomycota > Sordariomycetes > Glomerellales > Glomerellaceae > Colletotrichum > Colletotrichum destructivum. The sequence continues at coordinate 3,319,360 of NC_085898.1, read as the reverse complement.
CAAAGTCCGCGGGTACGCGTATGGCGGCGGCGGCAGGAGGATCACAAGAGTGGAAATCACCCTGGATCGCGGCAAGACGTGGCTCCTCGCCAACGTCAACTACCCCGAAGATGCATATCGGCTGGCCCCGGAAGGCGAGACCCTCTACGGTGGTAGAGTCGACATGGACTGGAGGGAGACCAGTTTCTGCTGGTGCTTCTGGGATCTGGACATACCCATTGCTCAGCTCGCCGACGCGGCAGACGTCATGGTCCGTGCCATGGACGAAAGCATGATGGTGCAGCCGAGGGACATGTACTGGAGTGTTTTGGGCATGATGAACAACCCGTGGTTCAGAGTGGTCATCCACAAGGAGGGGCGCAGCCTGCGCTTCGAGCACCCCACTCAGCCGGCACTCATGGCTGGCGGATGGATGGAGCGCGTCAAGAAAGCGGGAGGTAATCTCTCCAACGGCTTCTGGGGCGAGAAAATCGAGGGCGAAGCCGACAACACCTTCGAGCCGGAAGAAGTCAAGGACATCTGCATGACGAAGGACACCGTCAAGCGCGACGTCACCATTGAAGAGCTTCGCCAGCACGGCAGCGAGGAGGAGCCTTGGTTCGTCGTTAACGGCGAGGTCTACGACGGCACCCCCTTCCTCGAGGGTCATCCGGGAGGTGCCGCGTCCATCTTTGGCGCCGCCGGCCAAGACGTGTCGGAAGAGTTCTTAACGATCCGTAAGTCCGATACTGGCACCACGTAGCTAGCGCCTCCACCCACTAACAAACCGGCTCAGACAGCGAGAATGCCAAAAAGATGATGCCCGACTACCACATCGGCACCCTGGACGAGGCGGGTCGGAAGCTGCTTGCCGAAGGCGAGGTCGTGCCGGAGGACGACGACAAGACGCCACGGTCTGTCTTCTTGCAGTCCAAGACCTGGACTAAAGGCATCCTCTCGGAAAGGAAGAAGGTGTCGTCCGATTCCAAGATCTTCACCTTCACACTCGAGCACCCGGAGCAGATGGTCGGCCTGCCAGTCGGCCAACACCTGATGATGAGGCTGCGCGACCCCGTCACCCGCGAAGCCATCATCCGCGCCTACACGCCCATCTCGGAGGGCACCGACAAGGGCAAGCTGCACGTGCTCATCAAGATATACTACAGCACAACGGAACGCGAGGGCGGCAAGATGACACAGGCCCTCGACTCCATCCCCGTGGGTCACTTTGTCGACTTCAAGGGCCCCGTCGGCAAGTTCGAGTACCTCGGCAACGGGCTGTGCTCCATCGCCGGCAAGCCACAACGCGCCGTCAAGCGCTTCATCATGATTTGCGCGGGCTCGGGCATCACGCCTATCTTCCAGGTCCTGAGGGCCGTCATGAAGAACGCTGCCGACCCGACGAGGTGTCTCGTCCTCGACGGCAACCGCGTCGAGGAGGACATCCTCTGTCGCGAGGATCTCGACGTCATGGCCGCGGCTAACCCGGACAGGTGCCGCCTGCTCTATACTCTCACGAAGCCTAATGCGTCTTGGACAGGTCTGAAGGGCAGGATGGACGACAAGTTTTTTGAGGAGTACGTGGGCGCGTGCCCTAACGAAACCGGTGGCGACGAGCTCGTCCTCGTGTGCGGACCTGAGGCGTTGGAGGCAAGCGTGCGCTCCACCCTCACTGGGCTCGGCTGGAAGGGAGACGACTTATTGTTTTTCTAAGCCAGTCGATTTGTTTCCGTTCTGCGAACAACAGATGAGTCCAGCCCCGCCAGGCCCTTAGAAGCTGGGCTCTGCTCTTTCAGACGACCAGATGTCGGTTTATTCATGCGCCGTCCCGCGAACGGGTTTGCCGATCTCTGGTCCCGGCAAGGGTGGTCATCAGGGTGGGAAGGGGAGATGAAGTCGGAACAGACAGAAACGAGCCTCCACCGCCTCGGGCCGTCATGGCGCACAACCATGTCCGGGTTGTTACCGGCGGAGCCCAGACACTTGGCCATTCAGGAGGTGTGTGTGTGTGTGCATGGGATGCGTGTGGGTGGGGGATCTGATGGCCTGGATTGGGAAGATACAGGAAAATCGAGCATCTCCGGAATAAGCTTGATAAGCGGCTCAAACCTAGATAGCACAGTAGTGTGGTGTTTCGAAATACAAATATGATCATGACGCTTTTACGTTAAGGCTTGCTCAGTGTCTCTCTCCCGTGCGCCTTATCTCTCTCCGTTGAGCCAGAGAAAGATTCATCCTACTCTGTACTCTGTACATACAATATAGATGCAAAACGATCGTACACGGGCCCTGGCTGAATACCTCATCGAGGGACTGGAATCACGTCACGGTAATAGGTATGGGCTGGCCGCCACCTCCCCGCCATTTGTACAATTTTTTTGTATCCATCAGTCGCACCGGAACCCCTTGAGAGAAAGGGAGGGTGGGATGGAAACAGATTTACTTTTTTGGGGAAAGAAAAAAGAACAAGAAAATGAGGTAAAAGGCTATGTATGTATGTATGCCCACATTTCATCGTCATAACTGTCGTAGGCGCGCTCTCCGCCCTTCATTCTTCTCTCACGCCTCAGCCCGCAACCGCTCAGTGCGCACCGAGACCTGGCGGGTTGGGGTAGTAAAAGGCCGCAACTGCAATGGCGAGGTAGACGATGACGCAGAGGAAGCCCTCCAGATAATTGCTCTTCTGGTCGCGCAGGAAGTTCCCAACCGTCAGTATGGACAGGATGAGCATGCTGATGTCAAAGACCTCAAAGACCATGTCCATGTGCTTGTGTAGGCCCCAGGCGACGAGGACAACGAGCGGGCCGTTGAGCAGGGCCGTCTGCAGCGTGGCGCCCAGGACGTGGGAGAGAGCGAAATTCATCTGGTTGTCCCACGCCTCGTCGACGGCCGTCAGGTGCTCAGCAGCCTTCTCGACGAGGGGCACGAGGATGAGGCCCATGAAGTGGTCCGAGATGCCGTGCCTCAGGACGATGGGGTGGATCTGCTCGACGAGGTAGATGGCCATGAAGGTTACGAGCGGGATAGAGATGACGAGGGCGATGATGCACTCGGTCAGCGTCAGCTTAGGCTTGTTGATATCTTTGCGCTTATCGTGGTCGCGCTGCTCGTCGTGCTCGAAGATGGCATCATAGATGCCGTGATGCGTCCGTGCCTGGAACCACACGAAGACGCCGTAGGCTATCATGAGCAGGACGGAGACGATGCGCGAGATGTGGAGCGTCTTGCTGTCGAGCTCCTCGACCGTGAGCGACTTGGCCATGGAGTAGCTGAAGATGGCGGGGATGGCCAAGGCGACACCTCTGTTCATCCGGCGTCAGCGCATTCGTTGGGTGTGTGTGCGTTCCCTCCTAGGATTCCACTTACGCCGTGAGCAGCAGGCCGCTGCCGGCCTCACTGACCGTTTCACTGAACTCGGCCTCATCTCGTCGCAAGCCGCCAGCAATAAAGCACATCCCCAGGCACAGCAGCATCGTCGCCAATATCGAGCCCAGAATGGCGGCTTTGATGACGGTGAACTGGTCGCCTGCTAGAAGCACCATGAAGAGGATGATTTCGACGATGGATCCGAAGCTACAAACGCGGGCGTGTAAGTGACAAGCACAGCATATATGTCTGAGAGAGTGAGGAGATGGCTCACGTCGTCTCGATCAACACGCCAAACACGTGGCTGACCTTGCGGGACAGCTCCTGACCCGCGAAACCGACCAGGTTGGCACAGGGAATCATGGCCATGTAAGTGAGAACGAAGATTAGGACATGGTCGCTGGGGCGGGTGTCTGTGACATGTTACGTTAGCTCTGCCGGTGTCTACGAGGGCCGGCAATCATGGCGGACGCCTTACATCGAATGACAAAGGCGGCGGGGACGACAGGCCAGAAGACGTTGCAAAGAAGCGACGCCCAACTCGAGGATTTCCAGATTATTTTTAGGAACTTGAGGGGATGGAAGCCTCTGCGGCCGCTTTCGCCAGAAGGCCTGACTTTGATCTTGCTTCCCGGCGGCGGGGCTCGGTGATGGCGGGCGTTGTGGACTGGTAGCTCCCCGCGGGCCGAGTAGCCCGAAGTGCGTGTCTTCTCGGGCGGGACGATGGGGTGGGTTGGTTCTCGCCGCCGTGAACCGGTCGACTGACGATAGGTCTGGCGGTACGGGGATCTGGGGGCCGACATGACGGCGGGTCGGGACGTCTAAATGGAGAAAACGACACGTTCGCTGAGCGAGGCAAACAAACACAAGCCGCGACTGTTCGTAGAATGCGGAAATTCAGAGAGGGTAAATAGTCGTGGAGAAGTATCCCCAAGCGGGTACACAGGACCGGTATTGCCGGGATAGGGGACGGGACGGTGAAGATTTGTGGAACAGCCCGAATACCAAGACTCTTGAAAGTGTGGCTGAATGGCCAAGAGATGGGGAACGAGATGCAACGATGTTTAAGAAATGGGGAAGTGAGGGTCCTTATTCCCAGTCTTGGTCAACGTGGTCCAGTCCGCCGGGTTGAGGGGCCCTCGGCGGTAACTGGGATATCTGGTCCGGGAGGGTGGCTGGGCCGGGTCGCTGCCTGTGATTGCGGGCGATGCCGTTTCAACATCAGCCTCTCTCGTGGTTGCTGCTTCTGCCGCTGCTGTTAGTTGACAGTCGGTGCGAGGGGAATGGATGCCAGCTTCTCTTGGTGTTGCTGCCGCGGAACAAGAGGTGATGGAACCGGTACTTCGGACCGTCAATTCGAAGTGAAGAACGTGTCCAACATATTCGGCATCGCAGCTGTTTAGGTTGCCAAGAGGCGCCGAAAAGAGAGGGGGGGAGGAGCCCTCCAGTAACTTTTCACAGCCGAGGGCCTACGAGATGCGGTCACAGATTGAGGGCGCGAGACAGCAAAAGAGCCAGAGATGCAAACACGCATGCATGCACTGGAGAACCATCCGACGAGGATGAGCCTGGTGTGCGTGAATCAAGGCACGGCCAAGCTTGCTGTCATGCCAAGACCTTCTGACAGGGTCCCTGTGCATTGTTGGACGAGTCGACGAGTCGGATGCTTGTATCGGGTGTATGGGTACAACCCGGCAGCGTGCGCCCCAAGGCTCGCCCAAAAACCCGTGAAACTTCAACTGGCCGATACTTTAGCTGACCGTATGTGTGCGAGATGAGATGAGGCAGACGCGCAATTTGTGTTTCCTTCCATACGTGTTGCAAAGCAAGGGATGAGGCGGCAGTTTCCACGCAGAGGAGAGAAAAAGGGTTAGGAAGACAGATGGAACGGGAGGGAGTCTCAGACACACCCAAACAAACAAACAAACACACACATACACACGCACGCACACACAAGCGCTTATTCACATGCGCAGAGAGGCCCTGCAGATTCGAACGATGTTGACGTTGTCGTTCCTTCCCATTGTGTTGCTGCGTTGTGAACTGGCGGTGGGTAAATAAGTAAGCAAGCCCAACGACGTCACAAATTTCCAAACCCCTGCGGAACCCGGCCGCGAAGCTTTCCACCAATGCAACGCCAACCGACCACGTCTCCCCCTTCGGGCCTGCCTTTGATGTTGTGCATCCGTCGGTGATGCTGCTTGCCAAGTCTTGTCATACAAAAACCTTGACACTTGTTCTTCTTGGCCGTCATCGTTCGCTGGCCGACCATTCCAGGTGTGCCCCTGATTCCTCTCTCCTTTCCCGTCAACGCCCGCTCCCGTCAACGCCCGCTAGACAATCGAGTGCCGAGGATTCTGGCATCTGGGCAAAGTTATGCAGCAGACGTACTTGTAAGGAGGCGGAGGGCTGGGCCACTGCATCAAACTGCAACACGCCCCAGATGTCTTTTCTTGGCTGATCAACTGCAACGGATGCCAAGCAGATAGATGCCACGACCGACCGTCCCGAGGGCCGAGGCTGAGCCGCCTGTCGCACATCCACCTCCACCTCCACCTCCAACCCCCGACGCGGACAAAAACATCCCATCTTGCCATCCCTTGGCAAAAGCTTTTTTCATCCTCCCCCTTCCATCACTTACTCGTCCTTGGGCTCATCTTGGTTGATTTTCTCAGGAGCACAATCAGTCTTGCCTTGTGTTTTCTGCTTGACATCTGGTGGCCTCGTTTTCATTAAACCCCTTCAACTTCTGCTTCTCGATCATGTATGTGCCACATGCCCCAATTACGTCCCCCCCTCAGATGCGGAGCCTCACGAGAAAAAGGAAAGAGAGAGGATGCACCAACGGGCAAGAAATTTAATAACCACCCCCTGAGAGTTGAGACTGAGACGCCGAAATCCAAGTGATGCTGATGAGTGAGTTACCACAATGGTCAGGCACATGGATCTCGTCCGTGGCGGCATTGCACCGATCGCCAACCAATGATGTTTCTCCCTGACGGCGGATGCTCGCAACCCGCCACTCCAGAAGCTGCACGGCCTGGCCTGATGGGGCTGGCCCGGTAGTCATGTAAGGAGGTTATTTGAGCCTGGCATCTGTATAACTCGCCCAGATCTTGCTCGTCGGACCAAGTTGGGTGACTGCTCCTTAGGAGCAAGTAAGGTGTGCACCACGCTGAAAGCGTTCCCATCCAGAGTGACATGTCCGAATAAACCTCCAGATGCCAACGCTCATGCTTCCGCTGTTTGAAATGACGCCACGTCATAGATCTGAAGTAGCATCCTACCTGACCTGACGAAAAGGAGGCCCAGGCTCGGTATCGTTGAATTAGACATCTCCCTGGATCGGTAGGGCAAAGTGCTGCGAATGTGGCTGGCCTGGTCGACTTTGAATTCGTCTTTGACGGGCGTCAGTACATGTTACTATCAACGATGTGCACAGGCTCACATTCTGTTTGTTGAGATGAACTGGTACTGAGAGAAAGTTTAACTACAGGGGAGATGGAAGTGAAAAAGAGTGTGTTCGTATGTGAGTAAGAAAGGTCACGGAGATATCTGGGTGAACAGGCGCCGAGGAAGCCTATTAGGTTGGCCCTTAACTGCAATGGAACTCAAGGGATCTCTGGGACTTGTGGACTTACTCAAATGTGTTAAAAACCCAGGGTGTGAAGCTACGTCGACCATACCGGTGGTGGAGGGCCTTCTTGCCAGAGTTGATGCCTCCAGCCTTGGGACTTGCCCAATTTGTTTAAAAATTCAACAAGATGATGAAATAAAAAAGTTGTATGTCTACACTAGAACATAAACCCTGCTTGGTGTCCAAATAATCAGTTCCTGAGAAGTAAAAAACAGGGTTGTATTAGAACGGGAGCAAACGTCAGGGGCGACAGTCTTCACCGATCCCTACTTGATAGCTTCATGTACTCTCTCCCCTTGACATCAGCTAGACCAGGCGGACATCAGGTAAAGTGGTTCTGGTGAGAGAACAAGACAATTCATATTAGCCTATCCTTCTTTCCTAATTACGTTCCACCATTTCGGATTGACGAAACGTCCATACATGATCCGAACTTCGTCCACTTGGTCGCATTCCGTACACGAATCCCTCAAACGGACAGATTGTCCTGTGCAGACCGCGGGGCGGGGGTCGGGTCTATCAAATACTCATTCCGACTGGGGATGAACACACCGGCGAGTAATCATCCTTCGCTGTGCTCGCCAGTCCACGTCTAGGCCTCCTTCAATAGAACCGTATCACGGTCCTCAAACTCCTCCTCCTTGATATCAACTAACCCAAAATTTTCTCGGTCCTTCGGCGGCACAGTCTGAGCAACGATAATGGTCTCGATGCCCGCCGGGCTGTACTCCTCAGGCCCCATTGGTAATGCCTCGACATCGATCTCGAGGTTCAGCAGCGTCTTGAGAATGACTTGGCTGCCCGCCTTACTCATCACCTCGTTGGCCTGCTTGCACAAGTCCGACGCCACGCACTCTCGACACCCGTTCTCGCAGAAACAGTTCTCAACCCGCTTGAGCGCCTGCTGAAGAAGATGGTCAATGTGTTCGAACGCCTTGGTGCTGATCCCCGACCCGCTGGCGCCCCCCTTCGCATCGTAGAACGTCAGCCGCCCGGGCCTCTTCCTCTGTGACTCCTTTGTGGCGAACTCCTTCAGCGCGACCTTGCATTCTGTCCGGACGTCGCCGGGTAAGCTGATGACAAAGTTTGGCATAAGGCTGAGGATGGCGTGCTCCGCCGCGTGGATGGACGCGGCAATGTGCAGACGTCTGTCCGCGAGGATCTGCAAGGCCTTCTTGGGTATATCGAGCCACATGCCCTTCCCGTACCTGATGACGGGAGGGTTGTCCACGTGCACAGCGTCGAGCACGCGCTTCCTCTTATCGACCTTAAAGAACCCGTACACGTTCTGCTGGATCTTTATTGTGCCGTAGAACGCTCTAGACTGGGAACCGGATATCTTCTTGATGGCCTCCGTCTCGATCGGGTCGATATCGGTGAAATCTCGTTGGGTCGTGGTCCACTCAACCTTGACTCTTTCCACTCGTGCCATCATCCTGTCGGGCTGGAAGTCTCTGACGAGATACTTGTTTCCCTGGTGTAGGAAAATGGCACCGTCGTAGATCGTAAACGTTGCCCTCGAGGCCTCCAACTCCTCCAACACCTCGTTCCTTCCATGAGTAATGTCGATGATGGCAAAGTGATCATCCTCGGTATCACGAATGGCGACGAATCTTGAAGGAATAGGCCTGAACCGATCGTGACAGTGGTAGAAGCCCAGGGCGTCTTCCAGCAGCCTCTCTACACAAATCTGGGCCAGGTCCTTGCCAAAATACTCGGCATCCTCATTGGGCCGAACAGGCATCTCGTATGCAGCACATTGGATGTGCCCCTCTCGCACTAGCATGTTCTCTAGATCAACCTGAAGCTCACTATTCGGCTTCGAGAAGAGCTCGTCGGGGTTTTGCATGTAATGTTGATCAGTAGGGAAGCAATCTCCTACCAAGATCGCTAGCGAGTCTTTGTTCCGCCGGCCCGCTCTGCCACTCTGCTGACGCAAATTGGCGATGGTGTAAGGGAAGCCCCAAGTCAGCACGCAATCTAGCGTTCCAATATCGATTCCAAGCTCAAGAGCCGTAGTCGCGACGATACCCAGGAGCTTGCCTTCAAACATCTCCGACTCGATTCTCCGTCGGTCCTGGGCGGTGTAGCCGCCTCTGTAGCCCATGACTCTGTTTACACACTCTGGTCGCCCGAGAGACTCGAGTTCCTGCTGGACAGCGGTGACCAGCTTTTCACACTGCTCTCTAACCCTAGTAAAGGCGATAATACGGACGCCCCTAAGCATAAGCTGGCAGAAGAGACGGGCACATTCGGACAAGGCGTCGCCTCGGCCGCTTGAAGGATCCCCAGGGTCTTTGTATGGCGTGTTCCAGCATAGAAACTCTTTGCGGCCTGCTTGACGTTAGTAAAGATACCTTTCCCGACAGCGATGCGAGACCGGAGGTTTTGTACCTGATGGCGACCCATCAAAGTCCACTAGCCGCACGTTTCCAATGCCGAATATGGTCTCGAAGTGCTGCCTTGGGTTGGCCACGGTAGCAGAACATGAGACGAACTTGATGTGTCGGTTACCGACGGCAGCGCATATTCGCCTCAATCTCCGCATGATGAATGCTACATGCGAGCCCATCTGCCCGTTGTAGTAATGCAGCTCATCGACCACGACGTATTTGAGATTCTTTAGGAACGTTCTCCATCTTTCCTCCTGTGGCAAGATGGTCACATGGAGCATGTCCGGGTTGGTGAAGATGATTCTCGCCTCTTCCCGAATCATGTTTCGCTCATTCATCGGGGTGTCGCCATCGAATGTCTCAACGAGAACCTCCTCCATGCCGGGCATGTAGCTCATCAGCTCCCTCAGACTTCTCTTCTGGTCCTGAGCTAGAGCCTTGGTAGGAAAGATGTACATAGCCCGGGTGTTCTGATCTTTTTCCAAGGCGTGGATCACGGGGAGTTGGTAGATGAGAGACTTGCCGGAGCTCGTTGACGTGGAAACCACAACGTGCTGCCCCTCCAGAAGACCATTGATGGCTTCCGTCTGATGCGCAAAGAACTGAGTAATGCCCTTGGAATTGTATAGGGCGTTGACAAGCTCCTGGCTTAGGAGAAAGTCGAGGTCGCCGTACACAGGCTCCTGCGGTTCAAAAACACGATGCCCGTCAGGAACAATCTGTCCCGTATACCATGGGCTATCTTTCAGCTCCTGAACGATTTCAGGAATGCTCTTACGCTCTGTTGGGATCGATTCCGGCAAGGCCCCGAGTTTCTTGTCTGCCGGTTCCTCTAAAACCGTTGGCACGGGAATGTGATCTTCGGTCTTTGTTGCGAGCCTCAGCTCGGGATCCACGCCATCGGCGATGCATTGATTGATAAACAGGCTAACGGCGTCGCCAAACTTTTGGTTCCTGCGCTCGATCAGATTCGTCATCTGTTTCTGGCTGTAGACGGGCATCTTGAGCGTCTCCTCTCTCAGCTTCCTGTTGGGTTTCGTGATCTCGCCCGTCTTCCTGTCCCTGACTTGACGTTTCAGGTCCCCATCCACAAACTCAAAATACAGCACCTCCTTGCCTCCCTCAACCGCGTCGTCGGGGTGATGATCTAGCCTGTCGAGTCCCGAGATGCCTCCCACAGAGGCATCGGGCGCGGGCGCTTGCGAGAGAAACTCTCGGCCCTTCTTGAACACCACGTCTCGCTCGGCACCTCTGACCTCGGTCTGTAGCATGATCTCGTCAACGTAGGCAAAGTTGACGCCCTCGGGACGAATGGCGGCAATGGAAGCGACATCTTCAATCATCAGGGACGTCTTGGTGTGCGACTCTACTGCGGACTTGATGGTATCGAATGTGGTGGCAAGGTGCTTGCGGGTACAGCAAAAAGTGAAGACGAGATTGAGAGCGCGGTGTGTTTTGTCCAACGCCTTGAAGCGTTCGGGCCACTCGATGTTGCACTGGACGGCGGATGTTGTTGTTGCACTGTCTGTGCGATTTAGAGTCGATCCAGCCTTCTTTGGCACAGTCTGTTTCCTTGATTTGGGCATTTTCGGTTTGCCGGCAAGGGCGGCATCATCGCTTTCCGATGCGTCGGCTCCTGGATGTTCGGCAGTAGGCTCTCCATCATCCCGTGGTGGCGTTTCGTTGTCCCGTCTCTTCCGTTTACCTGTTGATCTTCGAACCGTAAGTGGTCCTTTTCCTGGTGCGAGGGGCGCCATGTTCTCAGGCACCGTGAAAGGCCGTCACGCCACAGACATGGGTAGGAAAAGTATGCGGTCTAGTGAAGCAGAGTACAGTATTTCCTCAACGGGAAAACGAGGGGAGCAGAGGTCAGGGTTTCACATGCTTGCTGTGGTTAGGCAAGAAAACAAAGACCTGGAAGCAGGAGCAGTGATGGGAAGACAAACGCGCAACGCCACAGCGTCAGGATTGTGAAGTCGTCTGCGTCACGTAATCCACACCAGGTCACGTGAACTAGATGTGGTCCGAAGAGTTGGCACCCAGAAGTCGCGTGCATGTTCTCTCAAGGTATCCTGATATCAGGGATTCCATGTAACATTGCGCTTGATTGATATTCAAACGCATCAGATGAATGCCTGCTTTTCTGATATCGTGACAGGATAGCGACCTAAGACCTGAGGTATCCGCATAGTCAAACTGGAATGGCACCCTTTACAAAACCTCCGCCATCCCACCAATTGTGCCTATATGCCTGTGTCTTCTTCGCCCGCTGTCCCGCCCCCAGAAATTCCCACGCCAGCCTTCCCTGGGTGGTACTACATATTCAGGTCTGTATTCCAGATCTGTATCGTCTGAAAAAAAAACACGCGTGGCCTTCAACGCCGTTCGATACCCATTGGACCGCTTATGTCAAAGGGCTCAGTTGTTCAGTTTCCTGAGAGCTCTCTCTGTACCATTCCCACCTCATTAAGGAATGACTTTGCACTAGCAGCGCTCATCTATTCAACTGGAGTTAGTCAAAAGGTTACAGGTTGGATGTCGATGGGGTTGGTGAGTACGTACCCTGACATGAACGCTCACAGGCTTGGCCTCCGCACCTTCGAAGGCCGTGAACATGACACCGACAGACTTCAACGTCGCCTTCTCCTGGAACTGCATAGCGGGAAGGATGACCGTGTTCAGAAGAATTCTGTGTGTTTGGTCCTGTCTCATGATGAGACGAACCACCTTGTGACCGCTGCTGTCACCGGCCTCGGGGTCCTCTTCCAGCCCCGATGCGTCAAAAGAGCCAGGTATCGGCAGTCCGGCGTCATCGAACTGAACGCACGCCTCGGGTACGTTGATTTTGAGCATGCCAGATCCACGCTCCTTCCAGCCGACTTCCTTTTCCAAGTAAAATATCTTGGCCCTGACCTGGAGCACGGTCGCCTCACCGGCTTCGCCATCGTCGACAGTGACTGTATCTGGTTAGTATGACCGTGGGCCTTATACTAAATAGCATCTACTCACTCTTCTGCAGCCTGGTTCTTTTCTTATCCTCCACGGCCTTGGATTCTTCCTTGTCGGACTCCTCTCTTTCCTCCTTGTCGCCAGATTCAGAGACAGCCTCGGCGTCATCGTCGGCGTCATCGTCGCAGCCCTCTTCGGCGTCGCTATCGGGCGCACCGAATGGTTTGGCTGCTCTTTCGGTTTTGAATGAAGACTCGCCCGTTTTGGAAAAGCTGCTGAGGGGCTTGCTGCCAAGGCCGCCGCCAAAGGCACTGCCAAAGGCCGAGCCAAAACCGCCATTCGTGCCAGTGGGCTTAACGCTGGCGAAGGGCGAAGATGCTGCGCCTGCACCGCCAAAACTTAGAGTGGGTGTAGGGGCTGGGGAGGCGGCGGCAGGCTTGGAAGGCGACGGGCCGCCAAAGGGCGAGGTGTTTGATGCTGAGCCGCCGAAGACGCTCCCCTTGGCCCCATTTCCCAACGAACCGAACGGGGATGCACTCGAGGCAGCCAGTTTGGCAAAGCCTGAGCTAGCAAAAGCAGAGGTCGACGCTCCCTTCTTCTCGTCCTTGGCTGAGTCTTGTGATGTCGCAAATGTGCCTTCGTTCCTGACGTTTTCCTGCGTCTTCTTGTCGACGGCGGCAGCTGGCGGCGCCTAGCCGTGGAAGTACAACATCAGTACGCATGCCAGTGTCATCGATACGGAAGAGAGAAACTCACAGAAATATCGCCCGCAGTGTCAGTAGAGGTGGCAATCTCGTCTCTGTGTCTCTTCTTCTCGGGCTCCAATCGCGAAGCCCTGTCCTTAGCCGAGTCACTCGAGACAACGCTCTTGTCGTCAGCCTCATCAACGTCGTTGTCTTCGTCTAACTGGTCATGCGCCCGCTTCTTCTTCGGTGACGAGACGCGCTCCTTATGGTCCTCGTTTTGCGACCCGGAGGGTGTGGTCTCGGCGGTGGGGCCATCCGCGAGAGGCTTCTCTGAAATAGCCGTATGCTTCAGTTCCTTGCGGGCAGCAGCAGTTTCGGCGTCCTCCTTTGCGTCGATCGGGTCGGACCTTGGACTGCCGGGTTGAGAGTCGTCGACCATTGCGACAGGTTGGTAAGGCAAAGCGGCTTCGTTGTCGTCGGTGTCGTCGTCAAGTGATGTGGAGGTTTCTTCTGCCCGACTTTGCAAATGGTGGAGGCGGTGGTAAGCAGCCAAGCGTAGAAATTACTGGCAGGTAATATTTGAGTAGCCACACAGGAGGCAGAAAAATAAGTAGTGGGTCCTCTCTAAAAGATGAGAGGTATCTACACAATAGTCGCAGGCAATATCAGTTGAGAGTCAATAACACACGTCGTTGGGTGGTCGGCGCAACTGGGCTTTTGGGGGGAGTCGTGGTCGAAGAAGTTCAGCTGCAGTGTAGTACTGTGCGGTGCAAATGCGGTGACAGCAGGCCAGTGGGAATGAGGAATAGTTGGAAGGGACCGACTTCGCTATTGGAGCTGAATCGGCCCAATCATTCACTGCGCTCCGGCTCGGATAAGACGACACCGGGCACTCTTCAGCCCCTACGATGCGAGACGATAGGTCCGCTGTAGAGAGCCCCATATCTCCTCATTGGGTCAGAGGCAGCCTGCATTAGCGCGCTTTGCCTGTGCACTTACACAACCTACCTCCGAAGAGACTAAATCACCTGCTAACAGCTCGTTCCACTGCCCGAATGACTTGCTGCCAAAGGCCCAGAGGCCCAGACTCGAACTTTTCCCGTCACGGTGAATCAAGTCCAATGTTCCCGGCCATGGGGACGCCAGGATGGGGAGGTCCAGATCCATAGGCGCCCACCTACCTATGCACAGCGTGGACAGGACTCTGACCCCTGCCTTTAAAGGCTCTCTGCAACAACCGTCTTAAAAATAAAATGAAAAGAGGGAGAGGAGGACAGTATGTGTCATTTTGGCCGTAACTAGCAATGCTGCTTGCACATTGCCTCACTCCGGCGCTTAGCCGAGACTCCTTGCCTCGTTTCTAAGAACCTAGACACACCGGGGAACATTCGCGAGAACATTGAGCAACTCTCCCCTTCAAAGCCCAGATAGCCAAAAGAAAACTCAGTCTCTCCTTCAATGACTTGCCATCATCACTCAAATAGAACTGTGGGTGGGAAACCAGTGGCACAACAACATGGATATCTGAAATACAGTGAACAAGCTTTGGCTCTTTAGTTCGGTCACATACAACGTGCAGCATAACTCCCTTCCTAGAGGCCCTAGTTCCCAGGCTCTCATCCTTTACCTCCCTACCGGTACCTTAGCTAATGAAGCAGAGGCAGCCTAGACCAAGGTAAAAGACGAATAGAGGGTATACCGCGATGCCAACTCGGTTCTTCACCACGCCGCTGCCGCCCAAAATGCTTACGCCAGCGGCCAAAGACCATGCGACAAGAAACAGGTACACAGGAACACGGGCGACAGTCGGAATGCCAAAGGCCGAGAGGAGCGCCGCGATTACCAAGGGAAACAAAGTGTATCCGATGATGCAGACGCTTTGGGCGAAGGAGCTGCCATGTCCCGTCAGCGTTCAGTGCCGCGTAAAATATAGCACAGCCGATGCCAGTGGGGGGAGATGGGGGGCGGTGACTTACATGCTGCCTCCCAGCAGCTTGATCTGCAGCGTCACAACTGCCTCTCCGATCCAGATCATGGCAAAGACTCCACTGAATACAACGTCCTTCTGGTCGGCTCGTGCGTTGAAACTCAGAAGAAGGCTGAGGAGTAGACAGAATATGAGGGGACCCCAAAGATCCCAGTCACGTAGGCCCGGCGTCATGTTGTTCTGCGACAGAAGCGCCTCCGAATCCATGAAGCGACTGGCCAGACCGGTGATCTCCTCGCGGGCGCCGGACAGTCCGGCCCCACGAATGTTCGCGTATGCGCCCCGGATGCCATCAGCATCGAACATAGTTCCCCCAAGTAGGTATTTGGGGTACAGAACCTCCCTCATCTTGGCCCAGACAGCGAGCAGGTCACGGCGGAGGGTGTCCCAGACCGACTCGTCGATTGTGTTTTGAGGCGCAGCGCGGTCTTCGCCAGGTATCCTGGAGGTCCAGGCGTTCTCATTAATCGGCCGCGACGAGGAGCTCGAGCCGATGTTGCCTGTCAGCGGTTGCCGCGACGATGTGTTGCCGAGAGGGTCGTCAAAGTCGTCAAGATCAGCTACACACCAGCGGGTCATTAGTTCCAGAAGCTAACACGACGAGTCGATCGCCATAGAAGCCTACCATCGTCGGGGTCGATCATGTCGTCTTCAGGCAAGGGAGGATTGGCGTAGTCATCTCGCCTGCTTGTAGATGCCATGGTTGAGGGTGTTTTGGTGTCGATTCACCTGTATATCTCCTTGGCGTTTTCAGGTGATGGGCAGCGCGCGATCGATTATGCGGCAGTCGATTATTGCTGTCTATTGAGTTTCCGAATGTTCAAGGTAATGATTGCTCTTCTCCGAGCTCGAGATGGAATGGGCAGACTGTTTAAATTGACTTTCGTAGAGTGCATAGCAGCAGCTTGCGACTTCTTGGGAAGACTCCACGGTTTCCTCTACCAAAACAGGCGTTCAGGCGGTCCAAGCTCCCTTGATCCGGAAAATACTGACCCGCCCTCCCGACTACAGCTTGGTGCCAAGGATCTCACCAATGAAAGGCGCCGATACCCTCATAGCTCCACCACGGGACAAGGTCGTATCTACAACTCCTAGATTTCAAAGTGGGTTCCCCATATGTCACCCACAACGAGGCCGAGCTTCCTTGAATGGTGTACAGTCCAGCAAATGGTGTTGACAAGAACAGCAAGGTGCGAAAGAAAAAAACCAAGTAACGCATTGCCATGTTGTGTTGCTTGATACGTTGCCTTTCTAGCATTCGTGTGCAGTATATTTGCACAACAAGCGTCCAGGGACGCAGAACGTACCCGTCGTTCGACCCAGCCAGCAAAACATATTGATGCCGGATATATGTATACAATCTTTGGCTCCTTTGCGAGTAGAGGCCTCGCGGGTATCTTTTTTACATCGCCGTTTCTAGTAAAACGCGGGCCGCCAACGCCGGTTTTATCCAGCATTGCGCATTGATGTCAAACTGGTCCGCTCGTATATCCACTCCCATCTACAGGAAGGTGTCTATCAGAGACACCACTCATTTCTCTCCAAAACTCTCGCCCGTTCCAATCACCAATACAACCGAAACACACACTGAACGTCCAGAACGGTGCTTTTACCACAATTGTTCACATTACTGTCTCAGTTAGCCAGGTTCTCAGGCTACTGCCACGGGTACCGATAGCCCTGAGATGACTCATTGTTTCCAGTCGAATTGCTTGGCCGAAGGTTAGAATGTCCGTTGGACTGGCCGTTCGGGTGTCCATTGGGATGCCCATTGGTATGTCCTTGGCCGTTGTACGCGGGTGGTGTATCACCCCATGACTCGCCCTGCAGCGGTGTCTGGTGGCCAAAGCCATGTTGCTGTTGCTGTTGCTGTTGCTGTTGCTGTTGATATTGATGATGTTGATGCGGCTGATAGTAACCAGGGTGGCTATGATGAGCATGGTTGTGCTGATGGTGTGGATTATGTTGATGCTGATTGTCTTGGTGATGGTTATTGTTTGCGAACGAGTCGAAAGCGGATGTATACGCAGGCTGCAGACCAGGCCACGTGGGCGGTGGCGGCGGCGGCGGCTGTGCGTAAATGTAGTTGTTCGCGCCACTTTGGGGGGCATGGCCATAGCCCGACGTGGCACCATGAGAGTATGGTTGTTGATATGATGATGTCGAGCCGAAGCCTTTTTCTTTGTCATAGTTCGTCCAACGACGGACCGCCTGGTTCTCCGGTCCAAGATACGAGGCACTTCCAGCACTCGGATCCCAGATAGGCAGCCCGTCAGGCTGAGCTTGATCACGCGGCATTCCTCGCGTGTACGTGGCTAAATTGCCATTGATTCCCACAAGTGCCCATGCAAACACAGCAACGTCTCTGATGGAGCTCATGAGGTGGTCCACTGGCGGGCCTCCACCAGCCATCACATTATCGCGCAAAGGCATGTACTGGGGCATCAGAGGAGGCCTGAACGTGTAGAGCATCTCCTGCGGAACTTGTGGCCGGATCGGATGCTGGCCCCAGGGTGCGGCAAATAAGCCATTAGTATAAGTGGGCGCGACCAGCGGCGCATGAGGCGCCGGAATCGGAGGGCGCGCCTTGCGGATCACGACCACAAGTCCGTCCGACGTGCATGATACGACAGCTTCCAGCTCAAAGGGCGGAGGCGGCTCTCGACGACGGTTTCTTAGGCGCTCCGCAGCCGAGGATGACTGAGCTGCCGCGCCATTAATAGACGGAGCCGAAGTGGCTGCAGACGGCTGTGATTCGCTGCTCGAACCCGAGGTATTTGTGGTCGCCGTATGCGTCGCGGAGCTGTGGTTTGACATGTCAGGCCGGCTCTGGTCCTCTTGCTTGATATGAGGGCCACTGCCGTTGTCATCATCGTCGTCAATATCCATGTGACCGTCGAGCTGACCATCGAGTTGAACACCGCCACCATCGGAATCACTCGAGTTTCCGCTGTTATGCTCTCCGTCATCCTCTTCGTCGAAATCTTCAGGTCGACGCGGATCTCTGTACCAGAACCTCAGGTAGGCAATGGAGTCGTTGGCCTTTGCACTCTCGAGACACCTGATAGCATCCGGCAGGCAATTCTCCTGGATGCACTCGTAAAAGCTCTTGTCCTTGATTTGGTCTGGTCGAACGCCGAGAATGGAGGACACGGCATTAGTCGCAAACATGACTGTCAGCGTGCGGGTGAATCTGTTTAAAATGAGGGCTGCACGAGGTTCGCGCTCGACCGCAGGCATCCGAAACTTGGGTGAGAGATGCTCCAGCATGTGGTAGCGGGGGTCTCGAGGAGAGCTCGAGAAAAGTCGACGGATCTGGGGGGCTTCGGCGGCTCGTCCTAAGTTCCAAGTCAGCATGAGGTGGCTTGAGGAAGGAAGAGACAGGCAGGCTAGGTTTGCTTACTATCGCTCTTTTCACCTCGTCGATAGATGCTGGTACAAGCAACCAGTACATCATGAACGACAGTGAAGCAACACTCGCAGCTCACCCACTGGCCGTCGCGCGACATGATGCGAACATAGTGGAGTACGGCGGCCTTGTCCAGAAGGACGCCGCGACTATGAATGGAACGAGCGAAGGGGACCTCGTCAGGATGAAAGAAATCGAAGCATGACTTCCCCTGCACCTCTTGAGGGGTGTAGCCCAGTATGTCGAATACCGAGTCGGATACGAACAGAATGGCAGCGCTGGGGTCCGTGGAATGAATCGTCATAAACGTTTGCTCCATGGCAAATGACTGTTGGCTCATGGCAGCAGGAATAATATCCAGGGTGTATGCTGTCAGGGTGTATGCTGTCTGACCAGCCGCAATTATATTCCGTGTCTCCTGCACCTTTACCAGATGCTGGACTGTCGCACTGGCTTACGGACAGACAGGCCAGGTTCAGAAAGATGTCGTTGCCAGTAGAAGTGCAGCACCGAACAGTCAAACAGGCCGCCGTCAAGGATTGCCGGACTAGTTAGTCAACGACAATGATATTTTGAGAGAGTCGGCCAGGGTTGAAAGTTCGTATCTTGAGTATAGGACTTGTGATGGAGAGACGCGTTGTCACCTTGCGGGCGAAAAGCATGCAGGGGCTGGGCAAATCTGCGTCGTAGACGCAATGATGAGCAGGACGAGTGAGGGCAGACCTGGAGGTGTGGTACTGCCAGCTGCGGCCAAGAGCGGTTTATTGGAGACCGGACAAATGAGGCTGCTGGGAGATACGCTGTTGGGGCTTTCTTGCGGGCTGTCGGTGCGGAGAAGGAGCGCGCGGTCCGTTGAAAGTAACACCGTTGACGGCGGTGTTTAGTGGTGTCGGTGCTGGTGTTGGTGGAGACGGGAGCGTTGCAGGCTGTGGTATCCGTACAAATGCCTTGGTTCCTGACAGAAACGAAGTAAAGGCAATGTACTTACTCGCACGTGAAACGAAGGTTGAGCTAGACAGCAGAGCAGAAGGGTAGGAGAAGAAGAATGAGAAAAGACTCTGTTTCCGCAAAGGTGATGGTGAAACGACAGCCGGATTGCGAATTGTCGTTGTTGGGTGTGTGAGGAGACGAACCAATACACCTAATAGTGTAGCTACGGCTGAGATGGGAAGGAGAAGAAGAACGAGTCGTGGGATGGTGTGTTGCGGCGCGAACAGCGTGGAGGCGAGCATCCTTTTATGACAGCTCGTTCGATTGTCGAAGGACGAAAGGCAGCGGCGGCGGTGGCGGGGACGAGGTTTCGGTCTGGCCTGGCCTAGGTAGGTCTCGTACCTCTCACTTGGGCACCTACCTACCCTAGGTAGGTAGGTACGGTGCTACTAAAGGTCGCCTTGCCCCATGGCACGATACCGCCGCACCCAAGCTCCAAGCTCCAACTTCCAAGGCACCACCCCTCCCTCCCGCACAGCCTGCAGCTTCGAAAAAACAGATGCGGATAGGGCAAGGTTGGTAGTGAGGGTCCAGCTGGGAAGGGCCCAATGGGTTGTGCATGCATTCGTACACAATAGAGCAGCAGCCGGGGGCCCGGGGCCCCTCCGTCTTGCAGCAAGCCCGAGCCACGACTGCGACGACTTTCGACCCTTGATCGCTACCCCGGCAGCTGAACGGGTACGCATGTGTTCTGTGTGTCGGCGAGTGTGCGGGCATGTATGTATGCTCTTGTGGCGTGTATCTGTACGAACATTCGAGCCAGTGGTATCTGGCTTGTTTCTCTGATTTCCGTGGCGCGTAGGCCTTCTGTGTTTAGATACTTTGCATTGCTACGTAGAGTCGCAGAGCAGGGCAGGGCGACAGATGCAGAGCCTTCCCGGCGTATGTTCGTGTCGTTTTGACTGTTCAACCCATGCTCCTGAGCAAAGCTTGTCTCCCATGTAGCCCGAGGTCGAACCTCTTGCGCGTTGTATGCTTCGGCCGGACAGGGCGTCATTATTTGAGGCTGGACGCAGCAGCTCGAGGAGTACGGGGCTCACTGGGTGCAAAGTACATGTAGATGTACTGATTTACATGTGTGTGGATACATGAAGGCACAACCACATGCACCACTTTTGCTGATGGAGAAGAGCACCCCCAGCCAACCATCATCCTGTGCTCAATTGACGTTGTTGACAGCGGGGTAAGACAATTTACAGCCATGCCTGTTCCCTGTTGTTAATGTGCGGCGCTTTCCCTTCTTTCTAGCCAGTGTTCGGGCTGTCAAGCCCCGCAGGAGCAACAACGCCGTATCGATAGCGGTCCGTCAGAAGCCAGTCTACTTTCAAGAAGACGGGGATGAGCACACCAGGTAAACCGGGCATGTCAAGAGGAGATCGTGCATAAAGAGCATTAAAAAGGACACATTGAATTTCACGCTTGATCATTTTGAATATGATGCCCATTCTCCGTTCTCTCCTCTGAGGAACCCGGCCAAGCTCGAACTGCCGTCCGGCCGAGTATCAATTCCATGTAACACTTGACCAGGGCGTTGGGAAAATGCCTACATGTGTACCTCCGATACCTGCACGGCGCTGCTCCATCTTGGAGTAACGGATAGTAATCAGAAATCAGCGCCACACAGCATCATTGTACGGGCCCGGGCGCGGGTGCTGGACAAAGTGCCTTTCACTTCTACGGTCATGGGTTTTGGTTTCTGCTATCTGGCATCGCCGTCGACGGGCAACGATGGTTTGCCGTGTCCATCCCAGGTTGATTCACCTTATCCTTATGTCCGACCGTAACACCTGCCACTCCACAGACTCAGAGGTCGGTAAATCGGATCCTCAGCATTGAGACAGGCCGCCCGTCAGCATCGCAAGGCCTAAATGAGACCCTGCTTATGAGGCCCGCGCAGTTTGTGTCGAGCACCGACATCGCTGTCAACGGCTGCCGGCGGGGCGTCCACGTTCCTGATATGTCGGTTTGCGGCCATACTTAGATAGTGGACAACGTCTGCCGGTACCTGCGTGAAATGAATGCAAGGGTGCCTATGGGTGCGGATGCGTCAGTGCAAGTACGGAGCAAGGTTGGGTTGGCGTTGTTATTCGAAACGGCCTGGTACGAAACTGAAGGTAGTCTTCTAACTGCTCCGGATAGGAGCCTGAAATAGTTGACCATGAAGCTTGGGCCTAACCAATGCCCTGTCGATGACCCTCTGCTCGCTCCGAGCATCCCATTCATTCCAATAATTATCTTCGGACGCTGAAAGATGGAGCAGCCGATGCGTACTGGCCGGGCCTGACGCACCGCCGTTCGTCTTGCGGGAAGACCACGCGCCATAACCGCGGGGCTGTAAGTGGGAGAGAAAACTTAACTTGTCGTCATCAATCATTCGACTTCAAACTGTCCAAAACAACAATTCTTGGTCGACAAGCGGGCTATGGCTTGGCTTGGCCCCTCCACTTCTTCTTCCATTGCCCCTCGTCCGTGATACTGAAAGCAGACAAGGGGGCAGGGTATCTTACGCAGGGGATAATGGACAGCTCCTATCTTTTTTGGGAAGTGCTTGCGAGATCGCGGCCATTTTTCCTAATCCGAACCGACAGCCGAAAGATGTTGCAGGGCTGGCGAGCCAGTCTGCCCCCCGAGGCTCTCGTCTCTTTTGTTTGCTTTTCTCCCCCGAGTCCCTGCCATGCCTCCCGTCAACGGGAGTGGAAAAGGCTAAAATGGCGTCCGTGTGGGTTGAGTATCCGCACAGGGGCCACGCTATGCTTTGCTAGGCATAGCTCAACGTCTGACTTCAGTTGACAGGTGTGAAGACATCGTTACCTGGTTCACCAGTTGAGATCTGCCGCCAGGGTCCCCGAGCAAGCAAAAGCAGTCGCCCCTTGTTCGTCTCATCCCTTCAACGATGATGTCTCACCTGCATTCGGCCTCCTAACTGCTGACTTGGTAAGAGATCGCAAGTGCGACCCTCGTCGAGTCGGAGCAGGTACAAGTTCTTCAACATGACAACTTCAGAGCCATCGGGAATCCGACTCTTGCGCCTTTGGCCACTGAACAAAACGGGCACTTGCTTTCCTCTTTAGTGTAACGAAGGGGGGGGGGGGACTCGCTCTAGAACTTCAGGGGGGCCTCTTGCTCTACTTCCGTGATGTATACTACACCAAGGCAGGACGCCGAGGTCGCAGTGCTTTCCGCTGCAATATACTTCGCAGAGTGTTGGCGGCCCACAGCGGAACAGGATCATTGGCAGCTTTGCGGAGCCCAATTCCCGTAGCGGCTTGCATGGGGCATGTGGCGTGAGAGTAGATGCTGGATGCGTGTGTATTGACAAGCAGAATCATGTTGGGGGTTCGAAAACGCGAGGGCGGTTTGAGGTCGATATTGCTATGCTGCGAAGTGTTGCTGGCATCGGTAGCCGACAATTAAACGGCGATAAGATGAAATTGTGACGAGTGTCGGCGAGTCGGCGAGTCCAGCGATCCTGTCATTTCTCACATCCATGGCTGCCGGCTGACGTACTCACAATCCTTGCACCATTAGTAGGTAGTGTAGTTGAGAAGCCGGTTTTCGTGTTGACATTCGTTAGGCCGGGGCTGCCTGATGTCGAGGTTCGAAGGCGGTGATGAAAGGGTCGCTCGTCGTGTTGCACTGCTTCAGTGAGAAGTGATGCGACCCTAGAATGCAGTTGGTCTTGGAGCGTGTGTTACCCTTCCCTACTTGGTTGCCCTGCGGAACATCTCCTGGCAGACCGGCAGGGTCTGTAAGTTACCTTGGACAAGTAGACGCGGGTCGGTATAGTGTTGCCTGTTGTGCGAGGTTGCAGGCAGCATTCCCGCCCATGTAGATTGATTGAGTCTGCTGCGAAGGAAACGAGACGAGGAGAACACTGTCCGCCATGGAATTGGAGCTTCTTTTCTGCTGACTACCTACCAATTCGTACCTGTGGACCAAGGCCTCAGTGGATAGTGCGCCTTCTGATACCCACTTTTCCTGGAGATCCGGTTAGCTAGTGCTAATCTACCTACCCCTAGGAACTATCTAGCGCACCTATACAGGTCGGTAGGCACATGTGGATGGTGGTATACTGGGTACTTACGTTGCGATCACCTGACATGGATCCCTGGTTAGGACCAAGCAGACGAAGAGACACCACACAGACAACCTCTTGTGTGTGACTGTTCCTTTTCGCTCTCTCTGAACTTGAGGACAAGGTTTAGTCCTTTCAGAATCCAGAACAACCATCATAAAGCTGCCCAGTGTGTAATCACCGGCCGACCAGCTCCAGCTCGTGGGTTGAAGCCCCACTCTTTCGTGCGGATGCCGACGTTCAATATCTCAAGACCTGGCGAGGGCTGATGATGCCGTGGAGTGTTGATATTGTTATCTTCGTCACCTTGCATCACCCGGGGGCGTCTACTCTTTAGGTATAACACTGGGTAGGCAAGTACGGGAGACAATTACCTACAGAGTCATTCGTTCCTTGAAGGATACAGTACTCTGTAAAGTACGGATAGTATAACGGGAGATGGCAGCCCCGTTGGATGCTGTCATACCGTTGCAGGCGTCGCCGGCCCCATTTGCCGTTTGGTCCCCTGATTCGGGCGCTGGACGGACCTGGCGCAGGGCCTTAAGGAGTGGACGCCAAAGGGGCCCGGGCGCGCCGCCACCACCAAAAGAAGGAACTTCTGGGTTCCCACTTTTCCGCTAAACCCCGATCGACGGGGAACACAAACACGAAGAGAGAGAGAGGATGAAAAAATGCAACTACTCATCTGGTCTAGTCTGCGACTCAACTACTACCGTTCTTTGCTCAACCTCATGTTCAATTCTGCATATTAGAAAGCCATCTTCCTCTCGTTACCCGCTTTACATCCACCCAATCACTGACTGCTGCCTCCACTCTCCTTACCTACATACCTACCTGTACCAACAACCGCTTACACCTTCTCGGCCCTCGTCCACCAGCTGCATCAACGCCACCCCTCCCTCCTTGTCTCGCATATACCCAGCCCACCACCGCGCACTGCTCGGGAGTTCCCCCATAGGGTCTAGCCTCTGCTGTCGAATCTTAGCCAGTGGACAAAAGAGGACAGTCTCACGGCAGAAAAGAGAAGACTTGGCCCAGCCTTCGGACCGAGGTCGCACTTGTCGTGTCTCCGACTTCCGACCTCAATCTCAACCTTTCGATCCAGCCATGGCCCCCACTTCTGTCCCGACTCCTTATGACTTTCCAAGACTAAGAGTTTCGGTCCATCTTGAAGTACGTGTGTCAAGCCACGCCGTTCCATAGCGGGCTGGGGTTCTTCCTCAGCTTGTCATCCGATTTTGCTCATAAGTATCTATCTGGATGAACGTTGGTGGGAAGTGCACAACTGCATAAAATCAACACCAACTACACGCAATACGCTCCTTTGTGCACCAAATTGGTCTGGCTTCCGCTGACGTTGGCTTCAGGATGACACCAGATACCTGGCTCAAGATGACCCTGTGCCCGGTAAGTTCTGGGAACAGCCTTCCCATGATTTGTTTAGGCCGAATCTCACAAGTCTTCTGCGCAGAGTTCTTCGACGTCAAATTTTGTCCGTACCAACCTTTGGATGCGAGCCCCATTTTCGCTGCCGTCAGCAAGAAGCATGTAAGTGTTTACTACGCGCTGCGTGTTTCCGTTGCTCGGCTGGACCAGACCTGACCTAGTTCTCTTGTTTCCAGATAGTCGTTTGTCGCCTGACAGCAACCGCCGATGACTCCAATCCTTGTGAGATCATCAGCATAATTCGGGATGACGATGTGCGTTGTCACCAGTAGTTCGGCCGCCCTCAAGGCCCTTGACGACTGACTCGACTACAGGCCGAGGCTAGAAACTACTATTGCACTTGGACCCGAGATGCCGAGACAGGAAAGCCACTGCTGTGCTACGGCGGTGAGGATGCCAAAATCAAGATTTACGACATCGTTGAGAGCAAGCTCGTCAACGTAAGTTGGAACCATCACGCACCAGCCTCCGCGGGATCTTTTGCTTACATCTCACTTAGTGTCTAGTTGGCCACGGAGGAGTGAGCACTATCCCGACTCTTGTTAAGGGGAGGGAGCTGCGCTAATGGCACGGCAGGATGTTTGCGATGTGGTCACGTCGCCCATTGACCCCCTGATTATCGCCTCTTGTTCCGACGACACTACGGTCCGGATATGGAGCCTGGATCCAAAGCATGAAAAGCAGCCATGTCTGTGTATCCTTGGAGGCGAGGGCCACTACTGGAACTTGCTCACACTGGTCTGTCCAAAACCACCGTCTAGAAGAGCTGTTCATGAACCTGATTCTGACGTGAGCACAAGGCCTGGCATGACACAGGTCGTTATATCCTCTCTGCTGGTCACGATCAAATAATCAACCTGGTGAGATTTGCCTCTTGACGTTCTGCTGTCTTTCTAAGGCTAACGAATCGTAAAGTGGACGGTGCCAGACCTCCCAACTGAGCCGAGTGACCGTCCAGTCGAGGTTCACTACCCTCACTTCTCTACATCAGAGGTTCACAGCAGTCTCGTAGACTGGTAGGTGCTCCGCACTAGGAATACGACAGAAATAACCAGCTCACGTTCTGCAGTGTTTCTTTCTTCGGTGACTACATCCTCTCCCGAGCATGCCACGACGATGTCATCGTCCTGTGGAAGATCGAAGGCTTCTCGTCCCAGGATCCGCCCCTGCCACAATCCATGGCCCCGACCACAATCAATCCAGCCAACCTTACTCGATCTGCCTTTAACTTGAGCGTCTCGGCGGAATGCCCAGTTCCCTACACTCGTCTAATTGAGTTCCAAACCCCTGGCTGCGGCCCGCAGTTCTTCATGCGGTTTAAGTTGCACTTCGTCCCTGACCAACATCCCATCCTGGCTTTCTGTAACGCCAGCGGCAAAATCTATTTTTGGGACTTTGAGCAGATCACCGGATTCCACGATTATGTCAACGCTCTCAGAAGGCCGAGGAGAGACGGCGAGGAGCCCGTATCGAAACCAACCTGGCTGAACGCAATCACTCACAGAAGCACTGGCAATGCCAAGTCGGGGCTGACTGTCAGGGAGAGGAAGGCGGCTGACAAGGTCCATCGCACGGAACTCGAGCAGGTACCCGAGTTGAAGGGCCGCTTCAACCAAGAGACACTGGATATGTGGAATGGTAAATACGGCGTCAGCAACCCCCAAGTGCCCCTGAAGCCCCACAAGATTGAAAACTGTGGCGCGTCGACGTTTGTGGGTAGACAAGTGGCGTGGAGCCCGGGAGGCCAGTGGTGTGTCGTCGTGGGCAGCTCCAACTTCGCCTTGGTGCTGCAGAGATGGGCGCCGTCCAAGAAGGATGCATGAAAGGAAGAACAGGCTGGAATAGAATTGCGCCTAGAGAGTAAGTGGTGGGGGGGGGGGGCTAGGGATGAAGGCTTGTGCCAACTTCTGGTACCTCAAACTATTCAGAAAAATGCCGACGACCACTTCTAGATAGCCGTGCGGTACTCTCTAATAGGAAGCGATGAGAAGACTGGCAAGATGGGGCCCTCGTCGTGGTCGGCCGGAGCCATCATCTCTTGAACAAACGCATCAGGCCGTCCGCCGTGCTCCGCCATTTTCTGAAAGCTGCTACGCGCGTTGTTTCTCTCGGCATCGCGCCGTAACCTCGCCTCGGCCACCTGGCCCTCCGCCTCGGCGAACGCTGGAATAAGCAAGTCGCCGATGTACAGCGACACCATCCCCCGTAGCCGTAGAAGCTCGTGACTATGTGAAAACGGCCGGTCCTCGAGCAAGTCGTCCATGCGGCCCGCTATCTCACGCAGTGCGTCCAGCGTCCGCAGGCGGATCTGGTCCCTTGCCTGGCACAGCCGGCGATCCCGTGGGTCGGGCTGCCAGCCGGTTGCCTTGTAGTCGGAGTCGTCCACTATCATGCCGTGGATGTCGATGTCGCCGCCGCCGCCGAGTGACGAGGGCTCTTGCCACGAGTCGTCTTCCCACTCCTCGGCCTCGCGATGCAGGCGCTGGAGATGTGCTGCGTGCTGCTTGTGCACCTGGAAGACCTCGTAGCTCAGCAGCGCAGGCCAGAAGTCGACAGCCGAGACGGCGGCGCGGTACTTGAAGTTGTACGGGTAGCGCTGGATGAGGTCTTGGAAGTACTCGCGAACGCGGGGAACGTTTGACGCTGGGTACATTTCCCCTGCACCGGGTGCACCGTCGTGAGCGCTGATGGAACTGCCGCCCTCGCGCATGAGGATTTCGGCGCCTAGGGCCCAGTAGTTGTTCCGTCTGATGTCGACCGGCTTCCCGTGGACGTGGGATCTCACGAGCATTCCAAAGGCGCGCTTGGCATCGGCCACGCGGCCCTGATCAAGGAACCCATAGATGGCGCGGACCAAGGGCCGGAAGGGCGACTTCTCGGAGGCGTACTTGGCCTTGGTCTCCCCATCCCTTTTCCTACGCCGCGGCTTCTCGTTGTCATTGTCGCCGTTACCCAAGCGCATTTCCTCGTCTTCCTCTTCATCGTCAACGTCGCTGCTTGCCACAACCTTGGCGGTCGTGACGGGTCCTCCTCGGCTCCGCGCTTTCGAGTCTTGCCACGCGCGGTGCGGAAACCTGGGCTGTGTCCGCGATGGTGGCTGGTCCGTCTCGGCGAGGCCAGCAAGGCGGAGCTGACGCAAAACGGAGGGTGGATGGCTTAGAGGGTTGATAGAGTCGCTGGGAAGCTGAGAACCAAAGCGGGTGCCTTGGTTATCACTCAAGGACATGGCCGAGGCGGATCTCTTGCGGCTGGGGGCCGATTGGCTCATCATCGCGTGTCGCCGTCGATGGTTCGAAATGATATGGTGTGAGTTTTCCCAGCAGAAACTAAGTTTTGATCATGCAAAGTATGTATATTTGAGATGACTGTATAACGTCTGTCTTCGCTTCGTGTTTTGAGAGGGAACCAACCGGTAGAGTGCGTAGGTCGTTCAAAAGGTGTAAGTTGTGAGAAGCAGTAATGGTAGGTGAGAGAATTCGGTGAAAACAAAGTGGGGCACGGCCTTGGTCTGTTGATCGAGAGGTTATTTGATTGCTTACGAACTGGGTAGCCTACCCGCCTAAACACCTTCGGATCTGCAATCAGCTTAGCCCTGAAGCAATTGAAGGATTCGGCTTTTAGGTGAATCTTTTGAAATAGAAACTGGTATCCCAGCAGGTTTTCATTTTGCTGGAATTACCT
The DNA here is from genome assembly GCF_034447905.1 of Colletotrichum destructivum. Taxonomy (NCBI): domain Eukaryota; kingdom Fungi; phylum Ascomycota; class Sordariomycetes; order Glomerellales; family Glomerellaceae; genus Colletotrichum; species Colletotrichum destructivum. Next base: position 3,290,762 of record NC_085898.1, on the reverse strand, counting down.
TCGTTCAAGGCATACCAAGTTTGGATCTTCAGGATCAGAAACAAAACCGCCCAGCACCGCCTATAGGCACTTCCCAATTTTGCCTAGATAAACACCTAAAAGATGTAGTCAACTATCAAGACAAAAGGGGTATGATTTCCTCCATGACGAGGTAATGTCTCGTACTCTGTGCCCTGCAGCCGAGGTCGCAATACACAGTGGTCAAGTCGGTATCTACAACATCAAACACAAACAGTCACACCAAAAACTGTTGGTGGCTCTCCACCTCTCCGACCATGCAGGATACAGAGCCAAAATCGACTGTCGGGGTCTGTTCACCTGCGCATGTTTAATGGCCAATGCGAAAAAGCAACAGCTCATGTATCTTGGTCATCACAGTCGCCTAATATACATTGTCTAGAGCGCGCCGATACAATTCAGGGAGGTTTCATTTCTTGGTCGCAAGTGACCCAGCTTACGCAGACTTGCGTTCGAAGTAGGTCCACTGGCCCTCGACAGGCTTCTCTTCCAAGTCCTCCCAACTATTCAACAAGGGTCAGCACGTACGGGGCATCAACGACGGAGATAGCGGGTGAGAACATACACCTTTGCCTGCGTCATCACATCTACGAGCTTCAGCTCGCTCTCGGCAACCTCGATAACCTCCTCAATGAGGCCAGCTCCAATCTTGTTCTCAAGTTCAGAAATCCTATTAACACGCAAAGCCAGTCAGTATCCGTGCCGTGCCGTGCTATTGAGCCCCATTCCTCCACTGGTGTATCCATAGACTCACTGGTCCGCCGTCAACTGAGGTTCAGGCTCCCATTGAACCTTGGCGATGTCGTTGAGGTCCTTGCGGTCAGCAAGCAGCTGATGATCCTTGCGCTCCGCCTCGGTACGGGGGCCCTCGAGGGTGCCGCCCTCGTCCTTCTCGCCGTCCCACTCCTCGACACGGACGTCTTGAGCGTCGTGTTGGGTGGCTACGATAAACGTTCGGTTGCCGAGCTTCACTGTCCGGGCGCCGCTGCCGTCGACGCGGCCACTGACGAGGCGGAACTGTTCGGGCTTCTCCTTGACGATCTGCTCAGCTCTCTTCTGCCACTCGGCGTATCCGGCGGGTTCCGTCGCTTCGACAAGACCAAGGCGGTGCTTCGTAAGGGCTTCGACGGATTGGCGGTACAAAGAGGACTCGGGGACCGTCTTGAGTTTCTCGAGGGTGGTGTTGTACAGGTAAAGCAGGGTCGACCGGGGGCTGTTGTGTGTCCAAAGGCCAGTAAGGCCTGTCGGGGTGCCGGGTTCGAGGTAGCGAGCAGGCTTGACGCCCGCGAGCAGGCGAAATGTCTTTCGCATGGTTGCGGTATCAATTGACTCGGATTGGGGTGACGGCGTTTGGACGGAATTGAGCTGTGGAGCGTGAGGTCGAGAGCTGCGCTCGCAATGGAAATGGTCACTTTGATTTCATTGACCAGTAGATTTCCTTACATAAGTCAGCACACTAGCGTCACGTGACACCTGTTTAAGACGCAGGCGAGCGGGTGGAAATAGGCACACGATCAGCATCAGCCCCAACGCCAGCCGTTGCGATCATCGACATTCAACAGTGGACGAACTGTGGCCTATTCCTACATGCAAATGAAAATGGTATTTGTGGTGGCCTTTTAAGGATAGCTCTCGCGGGTGCGCTCCACCGAGTTAGTGAGCGTTGTATCAACATGGGATTCGCTTCACCCTCACTCGATCATATGGGGCGATGCATGCAACCTTGCAGATGTCGTCAAATACTTAAATCACTGAGAGCAACACCTATCATGACCTCCAACACACGACAACAGCTCGATATTTGTAGGTCATGGAAAACATCGTAAATGGACGTAATCGAGGCGCCCCCGTCGCTGGTCTTCAGGCGTCGGATAAGTGAAGTAATCCTGGCAGCCACACAAAAGCTACGTAACACGACGAATGACCGTCCAAGAGAAAAGAGATGGTGTATAACAGAGACGACACCGCCAAATTGGCGGCCACTCAAGCAAAGGAGCTTCCCTCCGACCTTTGGAGTGCTCCAATCGCCTCAGCTCGACGCTTCGAGACGTTGATCCGATCTAGGTATCGTGAAGCTGCCAGCACTGCAAGAGTGATTTTGAAGAAAACGGCACTCATACAGGTTTCTAAGAGGCGTTCTCACGGCTCTTGCGGTAGCTGGCCTGCAGCGACGGCGTCAGCACGGACGGGTTCGTTAAACGTCATAGTTCGAGGCGCGACTAACCTCCTGCTCAACCTGCAGGCCATCCACGACGGGAGCGAGTTCACTCAGGATCTCGTAGGCCCGCTTGTGGTACTCGATCTGGGCAGCAATCAGGTCGGCAAGGTTGCGGAGAGGCTCGGGGGTATCGAGAACCTATCTGGAGGGTTAGCGACGATTTCAAAGTGAAGCAGAAGGTCATATCCACGTACGTTCTTCATAACACCAACAGCCTCCTCGGTCTGCGTGACGAACTCGTCCTCGGCCTTCTCGATTTCCTCCTGAGCCTCGGGGCTCAACTCCTGAGGCTGGGGCTCCTCCGGACGAGGGGAGCCGGGACCGATCTTCCAGGTAGTACCGTGGGCGCGAGCCTTTGCGGCATCGAGCGTCAAGCGTGACTTCTCGACGTTCTGGCGGGCACGAGTCGCGAACTTGAGGTTGGTGTTCAGGGTCGTGTTCCAGCCGGCAAGAAAGCGACTCTGGATTTGAGCGTCCTGGGCCATCCGGGCCTCGCCAACGCGCTCCATAGCCAAGGCATACTTCTCGAGTGCCGTAGCCAAGGGGTCCTCCCCTGCGCCGGTGTGTTGTTGGTGCAGGACCTGGCTGCTTGACAGACTGGCTCTGGCAATGGCATGGTTAAATGTCTTTGGCTGAGGTTTCGCAGTAGGAGGGGCCGTGAGGGCGGCTTGAGCCTCGGCAGGAGAGGCGGCGGAAGAGAGGAGAGTGACCTTCTCGCTAACGGTGCGGCCGAGATCCTGGAAGGTCTCCTTGATGTTGGGAGGGTAGTCATAGGCCTCGTTCGAGTATTGAGAACTTCAGGTGCTGGTGTTAGTGGTCGATCATTGGTTACGAGTTGTTCTATGGACCAGACTCACGTCACAGCCAGCATCTTTTGATGGACCTGCTTGAGAGCGTCGACTCTCTTCTCGAGGTCGATGTAGTCAGGAGGGAGTTGGGTCTGTTAAGGTCAAAATGGTTAACTCGACTCTTCAAGAAATAGATTCCCGATTAGTGGAAGCGGCATCATACCTTGTCCTCAGCTTGGCCAAGCTGTTCCTTGGTGTACTGAAAGGTACGGGAGGCGAAGGGGGTAATGGAGGCCCCGAAGGAGCTGTGGTTGAGGGTTATTCGTCAGCCTGAAAACGCCCCTCGCGACAGCCTAAGCAAAGGGTTCGCGGCAATGCAACATACGTAATGTTCTTTCCGAAGTTTTTGAAATCCATCTTTGCGACAACCCTGAATGGACTTTGGAAGATATAAAAGCAAATGCGACTCGGTCGCGGTAGGCAGTCGGCGCTGGATATGTGCCCGAGAGAGTAGTGGTGGTGGCAGTGGTGGTGGTTTGTAGATGCGGAAGTTTGGCCTCGTGTCGTGCCTGCTACCAGGTAAACCAGGGTAGACAAGTATCCAGTATCTTAAATTGGCTGCAGTGGCACTGCACAATAGGACTGTTGTCACAAGCTGTCCAGGGGCAGTTAGACTGGGTGGATAGGTAGGTGATTAGAGGTAGCCAAGCACGCGTAGGTACCTGGGTACCTACCCAGGAATGACTGAGATAGTGCGCATGGCACGTGATATGTAAGGTGGCCAACAGGCTAGGTACCTACCTGCCTTCCTAGTCATATACATAGATACCCCCCAACCCTCCCCGTCATTTGTGCGGCCCGAAATTGTGCGTGTATGCACTGACCAGAAGAACTTGACCACCTCCAGCGGATCGATTGTGGGGTTGCGATACCCGTCCATGGAAGACAATGGGGCTTCCGGCACTCTTCGAGCAGAAACCCGTTCCCTACCTACGTCGAGTCAGGTGGAAATGTTTCGTCCTGTCAATGTCCACACTTTTCAATAGAGTTTGAGATCTTGCTTTGTAAACCGTGAGTTAATGATTTCTTTCCCGGTCATATCGTCGTGGAAAGTGCTCAAACAAGAGAGCCCTGGAGTTTCTGTCTAGTCACCGTCTCAATCTGGCGGCTTCGAATCTGCCCAAGATGGCTCAATCTCGCGGCAAACGTCCTCATAATCCAGCAACTTCGGATCGCTCAGTGGCAGATGGGGAGTTGTCCAAAACATGGTCCAGTTGGTGTCCTTCAGCTTCCATGTTCCCAGTGATCTCTCGAAATACCATTTGTTGACAGGGTTGTCTTGGCGACTCCGCCAACAAACGCCCTCCGGGAAGCAGCCTCTTACCATAGCGTTGAAAACCACATCAGCGACACCGCCGCTGCCCTGGCGACTTTTGAGCACCGCAAACTTGTCCAGATACGGAACGAGGCGTCCTGTCTTGTAAGCCGTGGCCTCGTCCAATCCAAACGGCCTCTCCCACGTCAGAATAGCTCCGCCTTCGTACTCCCCAGCAATGATGACGCCAGCCAACTTCTCGTTGACACGCTCCAAATAATGCTGAACGTCCAACTCACGGTTGAAAGAATCATTGATAAGATGGACTAGCCGTGGCAGGTCTATGCAGGTGTCTGTAAGCCTCAGGCGTGGGCCTCCGGGGCTAGGCGGCAGCCAGGCACTGACTGTAGGGTCAGGGTACACTGTGAGAGGCATGCCGCGCTTGAGCAAAGTTGCCACATGTGTCTCGCCGGATACTGCATCGCCTTTCTTCCCTGACCGGACTCGCTCGAGGGGTAGTGATGACGAGAAGACAGGCTTGTCCGTCAGTAGGTTGTGGATCAGGGGGTTCTGCCTGTTACGAGTCGTGACCCTGGTGAACTCCTGAATGGGTTTATTTGCAGCAGCAGAAGGGGTGCTGATGATGGCGGAAGACGTCGAGGGTAACATTGCAAGCACCTTTCTTGACAAGTCAAGGTTGCGGGCATGAACCTGCCGTATGTCTTCAGGAACTTTGCCTCGCCGCGCTTCTGACCCCGAAGGATGTGTGAGTCCATACATGATGCCTTCGAATTCCTGCTCGAGGTTGATGTACCGATGACAAGAGTCATCGTGTACGTCAGAGAGGGGTGTGCCGCCGGCTGGATCCAGGATGATGACCTTCTCAACCGAAGCGACCTTGACGCCCGGACTGAGACTGGAGCCTAGAGAGCCAATCGGTTGATTGGAGGCGTTGAACTGTAGCCCGCAGAAGTACTTGGTAAGCGCAACGATGGTTTCGTCGGCATCAACCACATCAATGCTCTTCAAGTCGTGGGCCATGGTGACAGGCGGCACGATTACAATAGCGTTGTCTTGCAGGGCTCGTAGCAAGAGATGCGGGTGCTGGACATAAACACCGGAGGGCATAAAACCCTGGGTTTGAGGTGTATGTGATTCGGCATCGGCGACACACTGGTCAAGAAGAATGCACCCCGGTTCACCAAAGGTCTCAACGGCTTGTTGAGCCCGCCAAGATTGCTCACGGAGCAGTTTCCGGTTCGAGGCTGGCCCTCCATCCAGGACAATGAGACTCACGAGACCGAGCTTTCTGAGCTGGGTCAGGGTCTTGGCGATGGCACTCAGCATGTCGTCGTCAATGTCTTGCGGAAGACGTATTTTGACAATAGCCAAATTGATGGGCTCATCAAGGGGAAGAGTGGTTTCGACCTTGCTGTCGCTACCCTGAATGAACTTCGGTGCCTGATTGACAACTCGGATGGGCGAATAAGACTGGTCGGGTGCTCCTGGCAGCTCATCTGCTTTGCGCTTCTTGGATGCGCCGTCGCCCGACTGAGGAGCATATTTTTGAAGGTATCCCTTGGCATCACGACGGGTAGCCGATGCCTCTAGAACAGATACGATGAAGTCCTGGAACCGGATTTAGTATGTTTGGTAACGCAGGAATGTTGGGGTGGTTGGTTACCCTGTCTTCCGCCCGCTTTCTCTCTCTCGCTTTGGAGCTCGAAGAGTGGCGAACTGCAGACAGTGCATTTTGCAATGCCTCCTCTTGGTGAGTGCCTAACCGCGGGCGGTGATAAAGTCTGCAATTAGGCGGACTACATGAGTCAATAGCGAAAGGTGCCTGTTGGGTGAAAGATGTATAAGCTCATGTACTGGGAGTCCAGTGGGGTGAGGTGACGGATGGTAGAAGATGCAACACTTACCCTCGCAACCAGGTTGCTCGCTTGCTTCAAGACCGGAGCCCGCATCTTATCCGTGGTCGCCTGAAAGGCAGGGCATGCCAAAACGAGCAACCGTCCTATGATGGCAGTATACACCGAAGCTGGTGTAAGTAGGCCGTGGCCGACGATACGACGAAGAATTGGCCAATACTCAATCAACTCCTAACGTTTTCGGCGGTGAGAAAGCCCAAAACCCGGCTGTGGGCGTTGGAGTAGGTAGGTCAGAATCGAGTACCCGGTCAGGGAGGCAGTGTCTTTAAGAGGGGGGAAGGGTCAAAGCCCAGCCATTTCTTCAGACGGCCATGCAAGTGACCGTGGGGGTGCCTTGAGATCTGCTCCGAGGTTGAGACGACTTGGAAGGAGTTAAGTTGAACAAATTGAGCTTTGGTAGAAGTGGGAGTCGGTGACGAAGGGAAAGACGCGGGCTGGGGCGAGGAGTTAAGCCAACCCGGCCTGTTCCCCCAGACCCAAGGAAATTCCCACTTTGTGAGTCAAACTGGCCTACCAAAAAGTTTACTGATAAGGCGATAAGACAGAAATCATGGGGCCGCCATCGGCGACCGTCTTGTATCACCGTAGCACCGAGGCGAGTTGTCGGGCCAAGTGGGAAGGAAGATCAAAGTCTCGACAGTAATTACAAAATGACTCGGAAGGGGGGTCTGTCAACTCACGGTTCATTCATCCACATTGACTCTTGGCCTTTTTTTTTTTGGGGGGGGGGGGGGGGAGGGAGGGGTTTGTTTTGCAAGTTGCCATGTGATTGAACAGTGAGCATGTGCCACATACGCGGCTGGCCGCTTTTGGTTGGTGGTTGTGGTTCTGAGCAACTAACACTGACTGGACTTACAACCAAAGGGCCAGACAACGTAGGTATCCTCTTCCTCTTCAACCTCGATATTGGGCGACCTAACTTGGGTAGCTTCCAGGACCAACTGCAGCGACGGGGGCTGCCGCAGCTAGCGCATTAGTTGTATTGCCTTCTGCAACTGACAACACGGCTTTGGTGCTAATAGCATGAGGAACGCCGGGTGCACGTAGGTAGGCCTAACCTTTTCTGTAAGAAGTGCGCAAGAGAGTCTCATAAAATCGAGCACGAACTTAGCTACCTAGCTGAATAAACCCGGTTGCCGTTCCTATTGCCGCCCTCTCCATGCTGGGACATGTTAGATCTAAAGCCTCTCCGATGCAACTTGTCAGGCATAGGCCGCCAAAGCATGACCCCGCTTCACTTCCTGGTGCATCAGTTGTGAAACCTACCCAGGCTACTTCCAAGATAGACATTACGCATGTCAATGCCGCTGCATCCTCCCAACCTTTCAGCCCCTTCACAGATTCCGATTCCGCGGTCTGAAATTGCCCTCGCTCCCGTCTTCTTGACTTTCTATCCTGACCCGATTGTTGCTCTGTCCACCTAACACACAATGTCACCCAGGCTCCTCTGGGTCGGTCTCGGCAACATTGGGAGGGTGAGCCTTCCCCCACGTCTAATTACACCCAATTCCTAGAACAGTCATGGTACTGAAGCTCATCTCGTCCAGGGAATGTGTAAAAACCTCGTCGAGAAGTACAACCTGGATCAACCGCTTCTCGTCTACAATCGCACCGTCAAACGAGCGACAGAACTGAGCCAGAGCTTGCCCGCTGGCAAGACAGAGATCGCAGTCTCGCTCGGAGCCGCCATTACCAAGGCCGATATTATATTCACGTGCATTGCCAATGACCAGGCAGTAGAGGAGGTCTTCGCGACCGCAGTCCAGCATGACCTCAATGGCAAAGTATTCGTGGAGTGCTCTACCATCGCCCCCGCTACTTCTGAGGCCGCAGCGAGGGCGGTCCTGGAAAAGGGCGCGGAATTCGTTTGTGCCCCGGTATTTGGTGCTCCCGCTATGGTGGCTGCTGGTAATGCGATCTTGGTGTTGGCAGGACCCAAGACGTCGATCGAGAAGATCCGGCCATATGTCAATGCCATGGCAGCCCGCGAAATCAACATGGCCGGTGAGCCGTATCACAAGGCTTCGACATTGAAGGTGCTGGGAAACACCGTCATCCTGGGCATGGTCGAGCAGCTGGCAGAGACATATGTAACTGCCGAGAAGAGCGGGCTGGGAACTGGCTACCTCAAGCAGTTCGTCGACGCCCTCTTCGGTGGAAGCCCGTACCCTGCGTATTCGGTACGGATGTTGGAAGGTGACTACTATAAGAGAGAAGAACCGCTATTCGCGGTTGATCTTGCGCGCAAGGACGCTGCCCATGCCATGGCCATCGCTAAAGCTGCCGGCACGCGCCTACCAAATATCGAAACCGCCGACAAACACCTCCAGATTGTGAAAGAACACGCGGGACCTTCGGGTGACATGGCCGGTATTTACGGCGCCGTGAGAAAGGAAGCTGGTCTCAAATTCGAAAACGACTCCTAGGAAGGCTTCCAAGGAGCTGGAGTTTTCAAAGCTCTAAGAGCCTTGGATGAGATCAGAGCAAGGCAGGAGAATTTAATCATGTCTCTAACCACATTCGTTCCTCCTATATCTTCTGTTTCTAATGACTCTAACCTAGCCTACCGTCGTTTCTAATCGTCCTCAGGAGGGAGCTTTTTGCACAAGCGCAGGAACTAGCATCCGTCGACAATCGGCAAGCCAGCCAGACTGGATCGCAAATGACTAAGCAGCAATGGTGCTCTCCGTCTTGATTCAACGCACTGTATTAGACACTGTATTGACAGCTGCACCGACATGTCGACGACATCTGACCTCACAGCTCTCAGCCTCCATACCGACGACAGAAGTAAACAGCAAAGCACCACAACAGCACCATCGCGAAGCTCGAGACGCCTGCAAAATCCCAACGGAGCATAAACTCTCGAAATCGAATTCTAAAATGGCGCAAGGGTCCGTCTACCTTGGATACGTATCGTCAATGAGCGAAATGCTGACGAGTTGGCCAATAGCTACAGCATCTTCATCGGGCTCGTCGTCGTTGTGGCGATGGGCGCCGGCGCATGGTTCTTGTCGCCCAAGGGCGAGACGCAAATGTAAGTTCAATCCCCGACTAGACAAAGCGCGAGGGATCCTGCCCTAGCTGGCCTTTGCATCTGTTGCTATGTAGCACTGCTAACGTCGGCGGCAGCATTTGGAGATCATCCCTCCTCCTGGCTCTCGCATGCTGCTATCTCATGTGGGCTATCACGTTTCTCGCCCAACTCCACCCTTTGATCGAACCCAAACGCAGCAACCTCCGCGAAAGCGCTGTGCACCACTGATGAATACCTCGAAGTGATGGCGATCGAAGGACCGTGACGGGATGCCGATGTACTATTACCGACTTTACACAACTACAACTCTTCATATGAACGGCGTTAAGGACTTCAGGGATTCTGTCATAGAAGTGCGTGTTACCGGCCGTCGAGGAATGTCGCCACGCATTGTCTAGGCCGGATTACGATGGATGGCGCTGGCAGACACACGGCCTGGGCGATACTGGATTAGGTACGCACTCGAGCGGACGAATCAAGTATGTATGCGACATCAAATTTACGCAATGCCGAGCTCCGTCCTTTTGCGAAATTGTGCATGGTCTCCATGGTCTAAATCCCCCGTTACCCAGCGGCCAAGTCGCTTGCCCATTCCCTGACGTACATCAATAAAGCCCAGAGGGCCTTACCATCCGCAGCAATGCTGGTCTCGCCGATGGAATCGATACCGTCCATCCCGGCAGCCCACAGAACACCGCGTCCCACGGCCCAGCGCGCTAGGGCTCCCGTCGTGGCGAGCAGAGTAGCGACGCCGTAGCCGCAGTCCAGCAAAATGCGGAGGGCCTCAACGTTGTTTGCTACCACGGCCCATCCTAGCGAGCGCGCCGCAGCCGGGACATCATATTGCCATATAACCATAAGAATCGGGAAAAGTTTGGTCGAGGACGAGACGAGTAGTGCGGTCGAGACGGAGTTGGGACGCGAGTACCGAGGCAGGACGTTGAACATGCCCAGAGGGGAAAAAAAGGACGACGTCATGAAACGGATGCTCATGTGGAAGGCGAGGGTCGACAGAGCACAGAGAATCACTAGCGCAATGTTAGCCCGCGCTTGAGGAGGCCCAGGAACTGTTATGGTCCTTTGTTTTGGGGGAAAGAAGTTGCTTTTGCCATCCAACATACAGAAGAAGAGGTATTGCGACACGATGGACTGTTGAGTTAAACTGCCCAGATTGGCGCCCTCGTCTTGGGAGGATTTGGGGACCGTCTGCTTCTCGATGCGAGCCCATGTCAAGTACACGTCGAACAACAGTAGCAGAACGCCGAGCCGCACAATGGATGACTGCCGTGGTCAATGTCAGCAACTGTAAAATGTATCGAGTAGTCAGTGCTCCAACCCTGACTTACATCAAACTGGTCATCGTCCTTCATGAGTGTGTTATGAAGCAAGTGGCGGTAGACCTGGGGTTTGATCAGAACCAGGTCAATGAAGAGCACGACGAAATCGTGCTCGACATACTTGTCGCAAAAGTGACCGCAGTTTCTGCAGACGGTCAAGCGGATGTTGTGCCCGCTGGACTTGTCATCGGCATTTGAGTACTTGGTCCATAGCGTCTTGACCGGGTGCCGGCACTCGATGCAGATGGGCATCGCGTACTGAAGTCAAAGCAATATCTAGTTACTCAACACAAGCAGCCGTGGTATCTCTGATTGATCCCGAATACAATCCGACTGACTATATGCGACTGGGGAACGAGGCGGTTAAGGTACGTGGCATTGTCGTCGTGGTCTGAAGCGTAGCGGTGCAAATCAAAGTCAAACACATGCAGCCTTGTCGCCTCAAGTTCTAGTTTGATAGTGTACTTCTGTACCGCGACCTCGCACTTGCAGCTAACCAGGAGCCCGGGTGGGGCCGCCCATGCATGAGCCCGCCAGCAGACAATGTCGAAGCGCTGATTTAGAGCCGGTTCAAAAGAAAGGGAGACTCCCCCACCTTGTTGCACTCCAATGCGCGTGGAGGGCGCCGGAGTGAGAGGGCCGCTAATTCGGGTCATAAAACAGTTCAGGCCTCAACCGAATTGGGGGGCAGCGGGAAAGCCACCTGTTCTGTCTCCACTTCAAGAGCCGCTAATGATCAAGTACCTAAGTATTCAATCACAGTGGGACAGCAGGGGCATCTCGACAGTGCTGATTACGTCGTAACCAAGGGTCCCCCATCCCTTTGGCCCCTTCAAGCCCGCCCGCCTCATCCATCAGTGGAGGAGGACAGTTTAACCCAGTCTAGGACTCCAGGTCAGACCAATCCACATCCTCCTCCCGCTGCCACTACCGCTTCCGCTGGTGCTGCAATATGCGCTAAAGAAGAGGTACCACGAACCACGGACGGTCTCGATCACTCGTTGTCATTCGGCTTGAGCCATCCTTCTACCTTACCACACTCACCTCATTCATTCATTCCTCACTTGCCTATCGGTCGTAATTCCCTGCCACCCTTACATACCAATCCTTCGAATAGTTTCGAAGGCGAACCCGTGTCTTCTTCGACAATTCCTACCATCAAAGGTCTTTTCCCGTGGTTTTCTCTTATCCGGAGCCACCCTCGACGCCGCGTCCCGATTCACCTTCCCCCTTGCGATCGACCATCGTCCATGACCGAAGCTGCGCGCTGATGCCCTCTCTTTCAACTGCCTGCCACCTAACCGACGAGGTGGGCGGCCTTGCTCCATCATGGCAAACTCCCTAAACCCGGTCGGGTCGGCATCTCACATGTCTTCGTCGGCCCTTTTGCCAGCACACCATGATGCCGAAGCCCGTCCGCGCAACCGGCGTCTCATCAGCACCGTCGATGATTCATCCTCGACTGGAGGGCCTATGGAGAGCCTCTCTGCCTCCTTCTCTGCTCTACGTACCCCGTCTAGCCGCGCGCCCAGCCCTATGCCCTCCAGCCAGTTGTCCAGGGACACATCCACAAAGCCCGCTGCTCGGACTACCTCTGCCAGCAACCGCCGAAATAATACTACACCGAACACAGCCAGTTTTCTCGACACGACGTGGTCTCAGGGCTGGGCCTCGATTCAAGGGCTGGCCTCTTCCATCTTGTCCGGTGGAAGTGTCCACGAAGCGGGCTACGAGTCAGATCACCGGGAGGGAAGACGGACTGGCTTTAATCCCCTTAAGCGAGACTATTCCACCCCGCCACGGAAGACGCCCAAGGACTGGGGCCCTGCGCCGCCTTCTAGTTCTCGGCCTGGTCACCAGGATATAGCGGCAGGTTCTCTTGCGGAACGAAACGCCGCCCTTAAAGCAGCCCGGACGGCGAGCGTCTTGGAAAGTCACGAGGGCGTTAATGGGGGTCTTGATGTGGCGGGCAAGTACAAGAGGAGGAACTCTGATGAGGTTATGAGGGACACGCCGCAAGAGGAGGAAGTCCAAGACCAACTGGTCTATATCCACCATGTACAACCTACTGACACCTATGCCGGCATAGTGCTCAAGTACAGGTGCCGCGAAGACGCATTCAGGAAGGCCAACGGCCTGTGGTCCAGGGACATACAGGTGCGAAAATGGCTAGCCATACCGGTAGACGCCTGTGAAATCAAAGGACGCCCATGCGAGCCGCCCTCGAATGAGGGGCAAGCCGTCGATTTGCTTGCCCCAACACCAGAGCCCCGAAGTGCTCATGGGCGGGGTGGACTTACTTCAGCTCAGTCACAACAAGTCGATTTCTTCAGCTTGCCGACCACAAACGACTCAACGTCTGAGCTATCCAAAAGCGAGGAGCAGGAAGAGCAGCCATGGACCCATGTGCGTTGGGTTACTCTCGACTCGGTCGCAAAACCAGTGGAGATCGCCCGTGTATCGAAGAAAACAACAGGGTACTTCCCGCCACGACGGAAGAAGAGCCTTCGGAGTACCTCGACCATGTCGACACCGAGACACTCTCTTGATACTGCAGCGATAGTAGCTGGGCTCACGGAAAGCCCCGAACAAGTGGGCAGGTCATCTTCTCGACGTCAAAGCAACCTCAGCAGCAGGCCGAACCTACCCAGCACTCCAGGGCGGTCTACACCCGCGTCATCGAGGAGCAGGATGAACAGCGATGCGGGGGACACGCGGCCGGCATGGATGAGGAGACCTGGCGGCGTTGGTTCCCTAGGGCGAAGCGTGCGTGCGCCTGGCCCAGAAAGGGACTACTTGAACTCGTGGGCGAAGAAACATCTTCCTGGAATCGCCATCGACGAATCGCTGCCGTCTATTTCCGTCATGGGATCCGAAACTGCCAATTTTGGCTTTAGGCCAGGGTCCAGCGGCGGGATTGTGGAAAGCCCTTTCGACGAGGGACAGGATCTTTTGGCGACATCCCGGCAAAGTTCGGGTCTCGATCGTGCCGCGGCGACGGTAGAAACGTGGTTGCGCGGCGCCTTCGCCAAAGCCCCTGGTACACCGACTCTGGGGACTCGGAGCCGTCATCCGGACGATCTCGATCTCATCGAGTTGACGGACACCAACAGCGACGACGGAAGGTTGTCCTTGCCGGTCGGCGGCGGGTTGACTAGCTCGGGCTTCCTTGAGGCTGCCCCGATGAGTGACGTCGGCTCCACCGGCAGAAGTGACGGGGACGGATCGGTTAGAGGCCGGACTTTGGGCCACACTGCAGCGACTGCCAAGGGCAAGAAGTCAGATTAGGCTCGAGATGGCGGCGGTACTGTCTATCACCATTACTCCTGAGATGCACGCATACTACACCTCCGAGGGTTCAACAAGGACACGCACTCACTACCTTCTGCAGCGAAGCGAGATAGAGAGCGAGAGAGAAAGCGGGAGAGACAAGCACTTGCACAAGGCACGAGGGAATGGCAAGGCAGGGGAGCAGTCGAACTGGTGCCACCGGATGGAGCATTGGAAAAGGCGTCAGCGGGCATAGAAGGGGGATAGGAGTAAGGGTGGGTTTGCTTGCCAGTCTGCCATGGCTTCCATCCAGGATGGTTGCCCAACCTGCCCTTGACATATACCACCTCCAATCTTGATTTACCATTTTTACCATTAGACATGGGAACATTCGATGTTTTTTCTTCCTTTTTATTTTTTTTATTTTACTTTTTGTTATTAAAGAGAAGATATGTTTCGAGCCTGGACCGAAGCTGGGCAATGAAGCAATGGGTATAGAGGCCTTGAGGAGTGGCGAGGCATTTTTTAGAGGAAGATGGCCTGTTTCTTCGATCATAACCAACCTTGGCTACTATCCGGCTCGGTGACCAATGCGTATTTCTGAATCAAAAGATGCGAGAGGCAGATGGATGCTGTAACCAGTCATAGGTAAAACATGGCATCACGCGATTCCGTGAATTGAACGGGGGAGCCCGTGCTGGGTCTTGGTTTGTGCATCCTTCACATCTTCCGAGTGTGACTGCTGTGGGTTAGTGAGTGTGTGTTGCCCTTGTCCTTGCCCGCATGGCGCTGCCTGCGGTTGAACTTTGGGCTACACGTGGCTCATAACCTGAATAAGTAGGTGCCGTGCTTGCCAGCGGAGCGCATTGGGGGAGGAGGCATCTCGCTGCGCATCTCGGACATTGTTCATTAGCACATTTCTTACTTTCATCGTAGCTATAGACACGCCCTGGGCGAAGCTTGGTTACAGATGTCATGGAAACAAAGCGTAGAATATGCACACAGAACTTGTATCCTATCTTTACTGAGGCCCAAGTCCCAGGTCAAGGTTCATGTTTGCCAAGTCGCCGTTGTTGATGCCGAAAAACTGGAACCTGTAGCAAGTCATCAGTCTGGTGTGTGCGTGGATTTCCAAAGCTTCAGGTTCACTCACCAGTCTTCCACATTCAAAGTGTTTGGAACAGGTTGCCCCTGGGCAGATCCTGTACTCCAGCTATCGCTCGGGCTTTGTCCATCGGGCATCAACCCATCAAAGTTGGCCGTCCACAGGTTGCTATTGAGGCTGTTGTTGTTATTATTGTTGCTGTTGGAGTTCTGCTCTTGTCCCTGCGACTGCGGCTGTTGCTGTTGCTGCTGCTGCTGCTGCTGCTGCTGCTGCTGCTGCTGGTGTAGGTGTTGCTGCGGCTGCGGCTGGAAGCCTTGCATGTTTGGCTGGAGAACATTGTGGCCCTGGGGAGGGCTTCCACCCAAGACTGGCTTGCCGCTCCCCCTTTGCTGAAATTGGGTGTTTTGGGCTGGCAGTCCACTCTGCATATTGGGGTTTTGCAGGTGCGCCATGAGACCTGCATCCAAGCCTTGCTGGCTTGCGGGCGGGGGCGACATTTGGGGGAAGGCCGGCATGCTGGCACTGTCGGGAAACAACTGATCGGGCTGGAAATTCTCCCACAGAGACTGGGAAATGTTTGGAGAGTTACGCGTTACCAGATACAAATCTGGTGGCGTAGCTGGGACGGAGAAGGACGGGTTGAACGGTGTCGCAGGTCTGGTCTGCGGCCGCGAAGATGTCCCGCCCATGAATGTGTCGTGTTGCCTGGGATTAGGAGATGTTACCGGCGGGGGCATGGTTTGAGGGTTACCTTCGCCCTTCATGTGGCTAGGTGTTTGGGGACGAGATCGTTCATACGACTCCTGGGGTGTCGGGGTGTTGACGCTGAAGTCGATCGCCATGTCGTCGTACTTCCGCTTGGCCACATCCTGAGGACGTGAGTGCTGTTCCAACTGCGCCATGGCCTGCTGCGCCTTCCTGTGTCGCTTGCCTGCGGCCTTCTGTAAACGCTCCTCGAGAACCTTGTTTCCTATGATGGACTCAAACAAGGTATACACCATCTTCCCCACCAGCCATACCCGAGAGACTTCCTTGAGGGCCTGCATACATGTTCGTAGTCTGTCCTGAGTCACCTGTTGAATCGATGGTACAGGCGACCGCATTTGATACACGTGCATGATGAGGGCAGAGAACAAGCTGTACACAACAAATGCCGGGCAGAATCGCAGCTCGCCGTGGGCCGCTAGGTTTTCGATGATGGAGGTGATCATGGCTGCTGCCTGGAATGCGATGTTCCGCGATGGATACGGAGAATCATCAGGGAACCGGCTTCCGCCGTTGGGCGGCATGTGTGCCCTGTGTAACAGACACAAGGTTGTATAGTAGTTGGAGTGAAGCAAAGCAGACCAGAAGTGGTGTCGAGCAACCTCCCAGTACACGATCTTGGGGCAATTCTGGAGCCAGTCTGCGAGAGCCATGTCGCTGTGCGTCAAATCGATTGCGTTGCGTTGCCGACCTTTCGACGCCACCGAGTACTGCTGTGATAGCACCAAGCCCATGATCTCGCATAGTTTGACATATTGCATGAAAAACTGAACGTGTATCGGATCTGGGGGGTACTCGCTATTGCGGTCGCCGTCGTCCTCGATAAAATCCTCTTCCGTGAGCATCTCGACGTCGGAGTCGTCCAAGTTGATGTGAACGGGCCGGCCGAGGGCGACGGCGACGGACCTATCCCGCGTGAAGAGGGTCCACCAGATCCTCTTCCAGAGCCTCTTGTCAGAGCGACTGAGCTGCGACTGCTCGACGCTTCTATGCATGCCAGAACCCTGAGCGACGATGGTGGCGACTCGGCTCCAGTAGAACACGTTCTTTGTCACATCTTCCGGCCCTTCCCAATACCAGCCCATCAGCAACAGCGACTGCACGATGGTCACTCGATCGTCTTCATAGTTGGCATCGTACAACGCTTTGGCTCTCTTGTAGAAGGTCAGAGCCGCAGGGGTTGTCGAACCGTTGGCATCCATCAACTGCGGGTTTGTACAGACTCGGGAGCCGGCCAGCAGCACAGCCTGAAGCAGGAGAAGGGAGGGTGGGTTTTTGGGATCGCGATACTGTCGCATGAAACGGGTGCGGTTGATGACCGGAACGATCGGGTGTATCCATTTGAAGTAAGAATCGATGAGCTCGTCGCATAGTGATCTTGGTGGAAGAAGAAAGGCACCGCGCTGGTGGAGGATGTCGATTTCGACGTTATCCAATTCGGTCAGGCGGGCTCTAGATCCCCTGACGTTTTCGGGTAAAGGATAATGAACGACGTCTGACGAGCCTTGGCGATCGTGAACGAGCAAAGTCAGGTTGGACGACTCTCCGAGGTAGGCGACTCTACCGGCGTCTGTAATGGGTGCTCTCGTAAACTTTGGTTTCATCACGAGGTTGAGATATGTGCCACTGTCAACCTCCTCCTTTCGGGCTTGCGACTCGGTGTAGTTGGATGACGGCGTACCATCTGTGGTGTGATAGACAGCGGGAGTTCGAGGCGGAAATGTACCAGGACCAGGGGCAGAGATACTTGGAGCTCTCGGTGAACGATCGTCGGCAGTATCTCCCTTCTCGCTGGAGCGCACCTCAGTTAGCCCAGTGTTGAAGGTGTGTGGGAAAGGCGAAGCTGATGCAGACCTATCCGAGTCCTTGTTCGTTCCGGCGTTTGTCGTCTTTTTGCGCTTGGGGGTCGGGATGCGGCATTCGATTTGGAAGGCGACGCAATTCGTGCAGGGCACGCCTAAACTCGCGGCATCGCATCGCACCTAGGTGGTATCAGTGGACGAGGCTCGGCAAGCAGGCTCGGAGAGAAGACTCGGTTGGAGAAAAGAGGGGGGTAATGGAAGCCAGGGGGGCATATTGCATAGTGTAAAAACCCTGTATTCGTACCTTGCGGGCATGGCATGTCTGTATGAAAGACCAATGATCAGCTTATGTTTACGTCGAAGAAGGTCGGAATGCTGTGGTGGATGATGCGATCTCCCAGCGCAGCGCGGCGCAAGGCGTTGCGCGGGTAAAGATGCCTCGGCACAAAGTGGGCAGAGGGGCCTCGGAATGGCGGGCGCGCGTCCAAGATAAAGGTGGGAGACTACGTACCTCACAGGCTCTGGAAGCTCGTTGCCTTCATTTTTTTGGAGATATGTCAGCACCCCCATGGCATATGAATCTGACAAAGGCAGCGTTCATCGCGAAGAAGCGCCAGCTCCGGAGGTTGGTGGTGAGGGACGAACCTGCGAAAACTCATGTGGTTTGCGGCGGCGGCGGCGGCGGCGGCGGCGGCAGCAGCTGCTGCATTGCTGCCACTTTGGGCATTTGGGCCCGTATTGGCGGCATTGGAACTCCCCCCGGCAGACTGGGATGGAGATTCGGACTTTTGCGGCGGTTGCGGCTGCTGGGCCGACGGGTCCGTAGACAGCATGTCGACATCCATGGGCGACCGTGAGGCGGGAGCTGCGATGGAGTTGCAGGAGTGGTAGTAAAGAGAGTCGTTGATGAATTTCTCTGGTCGAGTGGTAGGAATAGGAGGAGGGCCACCAGGAGGGAACAAGCGTGGCGGTGGTAACGGCAGAGGTGCTCCTCTCTCCAGAGGCGGCCCAGGCGCAATGCCTTGTTGGGTCACTGGCGGCGGCGCTGACGGAGGGTGGTGGTGGTTCTTCTGCTGAGCCCCTCCGGCTGGGTAGAGGGAGTGGTACCGCTGGGGGGACCTTCTCTTGGTGGTGCTGATGTGTGATGTACAGGCGGCGTGTATGCGGGTGCGGGTGCGGGTGCGGGTGCGTGTGGATGGGGGGGGGGGGGGGGGGGTGAGGTGTGCGAGTGTCGTGTTTCCCCTGATGATAAAGCTGCGAAGGTTATACAGGATTGACAAAAGTGGATCATCGGCTATTGGACCACAACCAGCGGAATCACAACTTGGATCGACTCTTACAACTCGGCCAACGCAGGCAGATGCACCGCTGCGGAAGAGGAGCACTGACGCCGAAGTGTAGTAGGCCGGGGAGTGCCTTGTATTTTCTGCTTCTCTCAGAATTCGGGTTTGACGTCGGGCGCTGGGACCTGCAGATTGAGGTCGACGCTGACTTCGGCGCCGAGGTCAAGGATGAAGGCGGAGTCTATGTCAAGGTCGCCGTGTGCGAGTCGGAGAAGAACGACGTTGCTTTTGACCTTGTTGGCAACGCTGTTGCGTTCAGTTTCCAGACTTGAACCAGAAAGAAGGCCTCTATTAGGACACTTGAGTTCGATGCGGCTTTCCTCCGGCCTGTTTCTCTACTTCTCAATAAAAGCAGTCCTGAAAACTTGACTTCGTCGTCTGCTTCAAGCTTTTGGGACGTTTGCCCACTGGATTTAGCCAACCAAGCTGTGCCTCATGAGACAACTGGCCTCCTGCTGTAGGAAGAAAGGTCCGGGTCAGAGCGATGTTAGAAGATGGAAGAACTTTTGCTCCCTTCCAAATCTGTCTCGAGGCATAGTCTTGGAACACAGTTGTCGGCTGATGGGTTTGAAGTTGGACCGTAACGGGAAAGGATAACCAAACATCAGGTCGTGCCCCGTGAGATTTCCGTAGATATGTGCCGATGACTGCTGCTGCTGCCGTGTTGCCTCTTAGTACATCACTGGTCGAGGCCGCCACTGCCAAAGGTAGCACGAAAAGGCAACCACCTTTAACTTTATAGCATCAAGCTCTTGGCGTCTATTTCCTGTCGTCTGTTACCAGGTTGAACGCTGTGCGCCGCCCACAGCACTGCTCCTAGACACTTCACTACCCAATAGGGACACTAAGCACCCGGGCAAGGGGAGGGCTGGCTGGCTTAGCAGGTATCAAGCTATCAGAAACAGCGCCCGAGAGATCGCCCCGTCACCATTCCCGTCATGACCTGTTCGCGTGACCAATGCCAGGCTCTGCCGTGCCGCTTTCTGAGCTAGCTAGCCAGCTCACCGGTTTCCCTTGCCTGTTAACGCCGAGTTAATGATCACGTGGGTGAGTATGACGACCCGGACGGCGTGGGCAAAAGGACGTTGGAAAACATCGGCTTGGCAAGCATGTGAGACACACACACACACACTCACAATGGCACTCCCAGTCTTGGCTCCCGGCGAATATGTGGGCGAAAGACTTGTTGGATTAATAGTCGTGATGACTGGTGTGCGTGAAGGTGTCTGGATGGGAGGCAGTGTTGGCGACTGCATGAGCCAGTCATCAAGATCACTCCCCCATGGCCCGCCAAGCCAAGCAAGCATCCGTGTCGGGGGTGAAGAACGAATCCACAAACATCCTCTCCCGCTCATCCCCCTCCAACAGTACCTTTTGCCCTTATCCTACTTGATCGATGCCGGGCACCGTCCCTACGGGAAATTCATGTATGAATGGACGGGGTGTGGCGCGGATGCGGGTGCGGATGCGGATGGGGGCGCAGGCGTACGAATAGGCGCAAGCGCCGCGACAGACCTCGCAGGGTGCAGAGCGGGATGAGGAGGAGTAGTGTAGAGGTTACTGTCAATGTCGCTGTGGATGTAGCTGTCGTGGTCTTGGTCGTGGTCGAGGTGTGAAGGTACCTAGGCAGGTAGGGGTCGGGAAGCTGCTCCGAAACAGCTTGGTCCACGCATGTGTTTCCTTTTTAGGCAAGGACCACGCCGTGCCTTGATGGGAATTGTGAAGTATTCCCGGAATCCTGGCATGATGCCGAGTAAAGCACGTGATCCATCATCTTGCCTGGGCATGGCATGATGCGCGTCTGTACTACGTCCTCATCTGCTATCCATGCACATGCAACGACTTGATCGCAGTGCGTAGTCAGCCCGCCTCCCCTGCCGACAAATTGACAACACTGGAGGGAGAAAGACGAAGCAAGGAACTTGTCGCAACAGTCTGGAGCGGGTCAAAACTTGAGTTGCTGCTCGCCCGAAACCTATGGGTGCGCGGAATCCGCGGGAGAACGACACCAAGGTAGCTGGCTACCTGACTATGGGTGGCACGTCAGCTGGAACTTCGACTCATCGGAAGTGACAAATGGCTTCTCGGGATGAGATGGGGTATCAAATGCCGCGACATGTCTGTCGCACAATTCGGATGTTTGACCAGGCCGGTCGGTGGTGACAGCCATGGCGCAAGGGGCCCGGGGGCTGCTTTTGCTGATGTTGGCATACCAGGCACTTGTTTTTGGGATGAATGAAACGGATGGAATCGGGCAAGTCTGGGAGGAACACCAGAAAAGTAAACATATCCCGGGACACACCGTCACGGTGGCACGTCACCAAGAGCCTTGCCTCACTCACCTGGTCTTGCCTCGCCTTTGTCCACCAGCAGGAGTGCAGTCTCCAGGCCACTCCCATGCACACCATACCTAGATAGCTAGGCAAGTACTGTAAATTATACACCCCATGACATATACGTTGCCTCTGCTTCCCTCGCCATCCAGCCAAGGTGCACTGTTCATCCATCCGACCGTGAAGCCTGTACCCGGCAGCTGCACAGAACAGAACGTATGACAACCTGCTCTCCCTCTCCTTTTCCAATTGTTTCCCCTTCAAATTTGCCACCTACTCTTTCGACTCTTGTACTCCCACGAACGGAGAAAACGAAACGGCCCAGCGACCCCTTAGCCGTTCATGAGGTGTCACGCCAATCCCTGCCACCAACTTGGGTCTTCTAAGCTTCGCGGCGATGAAACTGCTGTCCCGTAGCACAATGCCAAGGCACAAAACATCCTTGGAGACAGACAGTACCCGTAGAAAAGGCTCGGTTGGCGACCTGGACTACGTATAGGAGTTGGCGAGGGTAACAATCAGGGCATAGTGTCACTTCATGACGACGCGTAGGAAGAAGCCGCCAACACCGGCATGAGGGCTAAGCACGGGACCATGCCAATGTCGATGTGCCTTTTCAACTTCCGTGTCCTGCTGTGCCCAGTGGTGGAAGATTGATGTCTGCCGGTTTATGTGGCCTTCATATTGCAGCCAAACACTATCATATATACACTGCCCAGGCTTCGTCAAGCCCAGATCGCGGTTCGCTATGATGAAGCAATAACCGAGGGTGTCTTGCCATTGGCATTTGTGTCTGCTTTGGTGCCAGATGCCACTGTCCCATTCTGCCCGCCTTCACCTCGAGGACCCTCGACCTCGATGCCGCTGATGAACAGCGCGCTCACTCCCTCGAGAGCGGCCACAAAGACGCAGAGCAAACTCGCAATCACAAAATGGCTGATGGTGGAGCCGATTTCCAACCACGAGCCCTCGTCCTTCACCACCCAAAAAAAGTAGAGGGTGAGAACATCGCTAATGGCCATTACAACCATGAAGAGAGCCGACGGTGCCACGCCCAGTCTGACGTTGAGGATCCCGAGATTGGCCGATATGAGGGCGAAGGGAACCATGAGCTTGAGTATAAGTAGCGCCCCCTGAGAAAAGGGGTCGAAGATGGGGATCAGCCGGTACACGCTGTCCAAACTGAAGGATGACACCGAGGCCACATTGCCTGTGCTGAAGAAGGCCGATTGTAGCAAGACGAAAAAGAACAATGAAACTCGCGCATCAGCGAGCGTCAGGGCCCTGGGAGACCACGGTGACTTATCCGGCCCGATGTTGGAGGTGCCATAGTGTTGAAGGCGTTGCTCATCTGGAGGGCTTCTGTTCAACACGAATACGCGATGTTCAAGGCCAACCCATGCAACCAGCAGAATGCTGAAAGCTACGTAAAAAAGACCTTCGTAGGAAATGGTTAGAATTACAAACGTCGGAGCGCAGGTCAAGAACATAGTCATCAGGCGGTGCATGTAGTGATTGTTGGGCTGGAGGCGATGGGCTAAGGGCATGAGCAGTGAAATAACTACAAAACGGTTAGCACCATCCAACGTCTAAATACCATGTGCGCTTACCCAGAACGATCCACCCAACCACCTGATTGCCCCGAGGCAGCCCTAGTTTCGCCTGGAGGGACAAGGTGCTGGATCGAGTAACTATGATGGCGAGCAGGATGAGGCCGACCTATTGTTACCTGTGTTAGCTGTGTAGGAAGGTTCCCGGAATGAGCATGTATCTACCTGGATACCAGTCAAGGCCCTCGCCGTCGGCAGCGCTGGTCTTGCCAGGAGCCTTTCTTCCCAGACAAGATAGGCCAGACCAATGACCGTCATAACGGTTCCGCCGGCAACACTGTAATGGGTAAGTCTATGAATTGACTCACGGGGAAGGTCGGTTTAGACATACATAAGAGGGATGTCCTCTGATTTCATAGCCGGAAGCAGCGTGAACACACTCATGACGAGGCACGAGACAAACCAGATCACAGATAGGAACGTGTTCGTGTGGAGAAATCTCAAGCCATAAGTCATAGGCCAGAAGGCCGCAAGGACATAAATGACGGTCAACACCTCGCGATGTATGTATCCTAGAGCCTGGGCCGGGTTAATGACATCGCAACGGTCGAAACAATGAGAATATGGCTTACCAGAGAGACAATCACGCCAATGTAAACCACAACGTTCAACAAGAATGAAGCCACGCCACCTCCAGTCTTGATATGCCCGAAAAGCACATGGCGCCCTTGAACAAGTGAGCCGCGTCGAGCCCAAACCTCCTCCCAAAACACAACGGGGAAAAAACCGTACGCGTAGTAGGTGACCGGTGATTTGGAAACGATGAAAGACGCGTACAGCGCTGCGAGGATGGATGTGAACACTGTTGTACCCGTGGTCGTATGAGAAGGGGGGTGGCTGCCTCGCAACACATGCAAGCCAACGACGACAGTGAGTGCGAACGCCATCCACCCAAGATAGCCAATGGTAATCAGTGTGCGGAGGAAGAGCCAGTCATAAGTTTGGAGATATCTCAGACCTTCCAAGGCAATCTTCACGAGAGCAGCTGACTCTTCAATGGCCTCTTCGTAATTTCCAGCGTCAATGAGGCGTTGAATATCCTCCACACGACGGCTGGGGGTGAGATCCGTGTCGCTAAGTGGTCGGAACGGTCGATAGCGCAGTTCCGTGGCCCTCTTTCGTTCTTCCTTGACCCGGTACATTTCAAGAATTTCGCGGGCATTGACCAAGGCCGCTTGCGCTTTCTCGTCGATGCTCGACGAGACATACGATAGGGGAAGCTCGCCGACTGAGTTGGCAGGGAATTCCACGCCAATCAAGTATGCCATCAGGGCCGCAATATCGGCTTGCGCCACGTCGTGGCGTTTGACACCGTCAAGATTCCAGTCGGACGAGTACTCGTCGTGCCCCGGAGCGACAGAATCGGGTGTGAGCACCGGCAAAGCGATGCCAGAGCCCCAGGTGATCAAGGGTGTACGAGTGTTGTTTGGATGGCCATCGCCATGACTTCCCCAGTCACTCATGCCGTGGTCCGCTGTGAAGACGAAGGCGGTCCGATCATCGGCGTAGAACTTCTCGATGAGCGCCGTGATTTCCTCGACGCCTTGATCCACGACCTTAATGTTGTTGAGATATTCCTTCGAGTAGGGACGATACGAGTGTCCGTTGGTGTCTAGCCCAAGAAGATGTAGAAAGAAGACCACCTTGTCTTGACGGAGGGCAGCATCCAGGGTTTCATTCTTGGCCGCTTCGGTAAAAAGCTCCTTGACGTGATCGAAGACCCAATAATCCAACTGCAGAGCATCTTGACTGAAATCCTCAAACTCGTGGCCGTAGGTGTAGGAATCGACACGACCGGGGACGGCGCCTTCCTGGAACATGGGAAGGATGTCGGGAGAACCCCAACTCCAAGTATGGCGGCTCCGGTTGAAGACGCTGTCGAAGTTGACCGGGTTGAGCTTCCAGCCAGTCGCAACTGCCGAGACGTCCTCATATAGACCAGCGATGAGGGCAACATGGCCAGGGCGAGACTCGGTGGGCACGCGCGTATGCGACACCCCGAAGGTGCCGTGCTCCAAGACGCGGGACCGCAGGAAAGGGGCCAGAGGCCGCGGGGTCAGGTCGCCCTCGGATTCGGGATAGGGCTCTGGGAAAAACTGGAAAGCCTTGTCGGCTCGCAGGCCGTCTCCTAAGTTAAAGCGTAAGAAGCTTGCTCGCATGTTGGCCCCGGGTACGTGGGGAGTAGAATGGGCGCATACCAACGAATAAAACCAAGCGATCAGCAGGAGCCTTGACATGGTCGGACCGGTCGATCTGGACAAGCTTCATGCCCGAAACGATTGGACTGACAAAGTAAATATCGAAAATGGAGTAAATGTAGACAAGATGGAAGACGACTGCAACGGCCAGAAAGCCGGCGCGCGAAGAGACAGCCATGGCGGACAGAGCAGCCAAGAGTAGGAACTCTTGGTGTGGCCGCACTGCGCTTGCCTTTCGTCGAGTATTTGGTGTCGCGTTGTCGCGTCGCTTGAGCTCCTTGGGAGGCGTGGGAGTAGCTGAGCTGGCAATGGCCCGGGAAGAGACTCGCCAGGACAGGTCGGGTTATATAGCTCGTTAGACCGGTTCTGCGCTCAAGTCGTCGCGCGAGATGACCGGGATTAGAGAGTGAAGTGAAAAGGGGACCAGGGGGTTCTTCTACGCAAGGGAGTGGAGGCGCATTCATCTGGCTTCGTGACGCATTGCTCCCCGGAACGTGTTGATGATGCGCGGCGCTGAGTTCTTGAATTTCTTCTTGGAGGGTTTTTATTTATATAATTCAAACGCATGGGAGATGGGCAGCACAGCCGTTCCGTTCAGTGTGATACCCACGAACAGTCCGGTTCGACCTGTCCCGATTGTTGCATCGACGCGGAAATTATTGGTCTCTTCGCGACACGTCGACAACCCGCAACGTCCCATTTTTTGGAGGTGCAGGGGTCCAAAAGGTACAAGTTCAGGGGTTCCCACCTTGTCACTCAGTGACCCCACTATGTAGCGGGAGCGGCTACTTGCACCTACCCGGGGCTTGAAGGCCTGATCCTGGATACAACGTTAGCCACCGCCAACCTGGGCCTTAATCAAGCTGGCCAATCCCCCCTTTCTATGCAGTTTCGATGATATGGTGTAATCCGGAATCACATCCCCTGAACGGGCTTCCCAGACATCAAGGTGTCTACTGTGAAGATGAATTAACCACGCAAATGAGGCTCCAATAATCATCTTTTACTAAGGCTCTCTCTCACTGTCAAGACTTGTTCAGCTCAGGCTTGATAGGTGGGTACTTGGGAACCTCTCTGAACAACATCAGTAGCCAATGTGACGACGGTCCACATCGTTGTTTGCTTCGCATGCATGTTTCTGGCCGCGATGAAACTATACTCGCAGTGCGCCTGGTTTGGCGGCTGGTTCTGTGTGCCTTGATCCGGAGACCGTCGTCTCTAATGTCAGATATAATCCGTATCCAGCTGACAACTCAAGTCGAGGCGTTGGCCAGGCCTTTTACATCCAAGCAGTGTAAAGGAACATAGTCTTCATGGGGTATCGTATCGTCCAATTCCAAATGCTTCTTGCCGCCACGCAAAGCCTTTACTCTCGACAAAAACACCATCCATACCGACATGATTAATCAATGCGCTCTGTCAAAGACTTGATCACCCGCGCATAGAACTTCGCTGCATGTGGTCGAGGGAACGTGATCTCTTCGACCAGGAAATCAGGGAGCATATCAATCAAGTCCCGGTCCCGGTTTGAGTCCAACTGTGGCTTGTACGTGAAGTGTGCTTCTTCGTAATTCTCGCCTGAACTCTCGCTCTCGACTTCAAGCTTGAAGTGAAGTGCTGGAAACGCAGTTAGAACAGAAGACGATGCGATGCACGGCTGCCACGGAGGAAACTTACTTCCGTTTCTTCCCGTCTGTATACAGTCAAAGACCTGACCGGCAGAGTCGCGCTTCGTCAACCTGACAATAAGGCCGGTCAAATCGCCATAAAGGTCCTCCCTCAGTTGCCCCGTTTGCACCGCATCTGAACTAGCGATAGCTCGAGCAGCAGCGGCGCTTCCGCTCTTAACAGCACTACCGGGAACCACCTTGGCACTTGCTGCAGCTTCAGCGGACCTGCTCGCGGCCAATCTCGTCGATAGCGTCTTCACTTCTTGCTTCGCTTCGGCCAACGATGTGGTCAATGCTGTCACTTTCGCCTCCATTTCCTGGAGTTGCTTCTGGTGCTGTTGTCCCGTCTTTGCCAAGTCCCGTTGCACGGCAAGATCGGCCTTGAGGTGACTTATGAGTTCATTCGCAGCTTGGAAATAGTTAGCACTCCGTCCTTTCGCGGTCCTCCGTTCCAGTACTCACTTTTCGCTCGCTCCTCGCTCTCCTTCTTGAGAATATCGAAGTTTCGTTCGGCTGCCTTGACTCCAATGTCCCGAAGATCACGATATTTTGCCTCTAAATTGTCGTACTTTCTTGTCGTCTCGCCCAGCCGCCGCCTCAACACCACCTCATTTGCTTCCACGCCCGAGCTCTCCGTGGTTCTATTGGACCGGTGGGCAGGCTGCCGTGGTGCCGGCAAGTCCTCGAATTCGGCATCAACTTCTGTGTCAATGTCCATGAAATCTTCAGGCTGTGTCTCCGGAATTTCCGAGTCTTCGTTCGTTGTTGACTTGATCGCGGGGCGGCGCCCTCGACTGGCCACCGGCGAGGTGCGCTTCAGGACGGACTCCTGGATCTTCTTTGATTCGTCTGTATTGGATGCTGCTGCTACAGCAGCTACGGCCTTCGGGCGCCCTCTAGGCTTGGCGACACTCAACTTAACCGAAGAAGTGACCTCCTCATCCGTTTCGGCTATGTCCTCATCGTCGCCTCTGTACTTCGCTGCTGCTTTGCGCCCCTTCTGCGAAGAATTTCCATGGATCTTGGTCGAAGCGTCAACGTCATCCGCATATTCTGCCTTTTCTACCACCGCTGCGATCTTGGTATTCGTGCGAGCTTTCGTCGCTCGTTGCACTGGCTTCCTGACTTTATTGGCGGCCGGAGGTCGACCTCTGGCCTTCTTCGCCGGCGGCATCTTCTGTTCTTCTGACGTGCGGCCGCTGCTGGCTTTTGCGCCAAGGCCGGAAAGTTCGTCGGAATCCGAATCCGCCAGTGCTAGCAACTTGGATGCCCGAGCAGCACGAGACATTCGCGCTGGAAGATGAGTGTTGTGATGAGTAGGCTAGTGGGCGCAAAGTGCGCAATAGGCACTACCTAGGTAGATGACCGGGTACGCGCTCGATACGTCAGGTAGGTCGTGGATCGTGGGTCGTATGTCGTTGGTTGTTGCTGGAATTGGAGTGCCCGTGTTCCGCTTGTTCGAGAATGTCTGATTGTCTTAGTGCTCCTTCTCGATGGGCAAACACCAGGTCTGGATCAAAAAGTTGCGCAGTTTACGGTGCCGACTGGGAGCATGGGACGAGAGGGGCTTGGGTGCTAATCCGTGCATGCCAGCCCAGTACGCAAAGACAGCAGCAGTTTGCGACGAAAAAGTAAACAAAGGGTTCGGGAGCAACCCCCCTGGACCTAGGCCGGTCAAATGTGGACCGTGCGTACATGTGGCGGTGCGGATCTCCAGGTCACAGTGCAGAGAATCTGTACCGTACCGCGCGGGTGGCGTTCACTCGGCTCAGTCTATGGACGAGAGCCACGTCGTCTGCCGCCCGCCGTGCTTCTGTCAACCCGGTGCGCCCTATGTAACGAACCACTACATTGTCTTTGCTTGCCGACCTGCAACTTCGAGACGACGTTCTGCTCTCTATTACGAGGGCGATTCCTCGCGAACAACCACCCGATCAACAACGACCACCCACCGCAACATCACATACCATCTGCTAATTCGACCACTTCCTGTCGGGCCTTCGCCGCGACGCCAATACTGATGACGGGCGACCTCGACCGCTTGCTGGGTTCCGTTGGAAAACTCCTTGGCATGGGTGACCGCAAGAAGGGTCTGGGCGATTTTGCCTTGGACTTGCTGTTAGTAGCTGGCATGGTACGTAAACTGCTCCATCAGAGAAGCGGCGGCGTTCTTGGAGGACTGACCATGACTTTGTAGATGGCAACCGGCGTGTATCTCGCAAGGAACTTCCTGTCGTCACTGACCAACACCCTTGCCGACCCCGATCGAGAGAAGCACGAGCAAGCACGGTTGCAGGCAAAGGCTCACCTGGAACGTTTACGCAAAGGCAAGAATGCCAGTAAGCCTGGCGAAGACGCGTCAGACGACAGCAAGGCGTCTCGCCGCGGACCGAAGCCAGAAGAGTTGGTATTGAATGAATACGAGAACCTCATTGCTCTGGAAATGGTGGCCCCGGAGGACATTCCCATCGGGTTCTCTGGTAAGCGCTTCGCACATCCGCACGGCATGTGAGGCCTGGGATTCCGCTAATGAGGCATGACAGATATTGGCGGCTTGGAGGACATCATCGATGAACTTAAGGAGTCTGTCATTTATCCCCTCACCATGCCACACTTGTACTCGCATGCGGCGCCACTTCTGTCCGCGCCTTCTGGTGTCCTGTTGTACGGCCCCCCTGGATGTGGCAAGACCATGTTGGCCAAGGCAGTTGCCCGCGAGAGTGGCGCATCTTTCATCAACCTGCACATTTCGACTGTGACTGAGAAATGGTACGGCGACTCCAACAAACTGGTCCGGGCTGTGTTCTCACTGGCTCGCAAGATGCAGCCTGCCATTATCTTCATCGACGAGATTGATGCGGTTTTGGGCACGAGAAGAAGTGGTGAGCATGAGGCCAGCGGTATGGTTAAGGCAGAGTGAGTCAGCACAATGACAACTGATAATGTTTTTATTTTTTTTGGCTAACAGCTCAGGTTTATGACTTTGTGGGATGGTTTGACGTCTTCAAATTCATCAGGCATGCCTGCAAGAATTGTTGTTCTCGGTGCCACAAACAGGATACATGACATCGATGAGGCCATTCTTCGGCGAATGCCCAAGAAGTTTCCTGTCTCTCTACCAAGCAAGGAGCAGAGAAGACGCATTTTGCAGCTCATCCTCAAGGATACAAAGACCGATCCGGAATTTAGTCTGGAATACATCACCAAAGTCACTGCCGGTATGTCAGGTAGCGACATCAAGGAAGCGTGCCGTGATGCCGCCATGGCGCCGGTCCGCGAATACATGCGAGAGCATCGAGCAAGCGGCAATTCCATGTCCAGCATCACACCTGAGCACTTCCGGGGTATCCGGACAGAAGACTTTTTTGGAAGAAAGGGCGGGGGCCAGATCTTGATGGACAACCATGCAAAGCATTCAGCAAAGGCATCAACAACTAATGACTACGAAGACATGGTTGAGGAACTGGGCTGAGATGAAGTTATCGCCTGGTAAAGGTACAGCAAACAATGGGTTGTTTGAGCACCAAACATAACCTGGGGAAATGTGTTTATAAACTAGCATGTAAAACATTATGTGTGAAGGCGATTGTCTGGGACTTGGCGATCTTGGAGATGAGTATAAAGGAAGGGGCAAGCTTGAAGCAACTGAGTACTTTTAGAATGCGCCTGTTACACCGATGGGAGTACGATACGGGGCCAGGGGCTGATTTCGGGAACGGACACGCCACTCCTGACAGCAACTTAGCTCCAGATTCTTGCCGACAGAATACACGAGTGCATGCTGTCCTGCTTACAGTAGCTCTTGTTTGGGCTTGATTTTCCCGGTGGTGAGTGCTTCTTCCGGGCATGATTTACCACGATATTGTTGAGAAGACGCCATTTCATGTCAACAACCATTTGATTTTCCCAGGTGCTTGGCACGCATTTGA
This sequence comes from Colletotrichum destructivum, assembly GCF_034447905.1. NCBI lineage: Eukaryota > Fungi > Ascomycota > Sordariomycetes > Glomerellales > Glomerellaceae > Colletotrichum > Colletotrichum destructivum. The sequence continues at coordinate 3,260,090 of NC_085898.1, read as the reverse complement.
AGTAAACGTCCGTACTTGGCCCTGAGGTTCCGGACTTACAGCCCTGGTCCTGCATGCCCAGGTGCATTGACCAATACCAACGTTGCTCTTCGCCTCCGCTCACCCATGTCCAGGGTACAGGCCGCCCCGCCATCGCCGACTTTCGGGAGATGCTGGGCACACCGACAAATCACGTCATCCGCGGGGCCCCACAACAGTCATTGTCAGCATTGTTACATAGGTAGGTAGAGTCACACGCTCCTGGGTCAAGCCCGTCGTCGGTCCCCCTTGGATGTCGCTGTAAAACTTCTCCTACACACCTACACGCCTTCATCAACTCTTTTCGCCCTCCCCGCCAACCACCTGCTTCAATCGAGTACGCCGGTGCTGCGTTTGGACGATTGATTTGCTCAGCAATTCAGTCTGTCCGCGGCGACAAGTCTGGCTCTTGACGAGACCAGCGGTAGTACTGTACTCGATCCTTCGACGCCTCCACGGAATCTTCGTTTCCGCTCTCAAACGTCAACTACAAAGGCCCACAAACTCACCTACGTAACGTAACGTCTTGTCATCGGATCAATCAAAAGACAACAACGTGAAGCACTCGCTGTTTTCAATTGGCCAACCTTTCAATTCTCAAGCTTACGCTACGCCGTCTTGCCACGAGTTGACCGGCCCCATCATGTCTACACCGCCCAACAATGGAGCTGCGGCCAAGTCCAGCAATCCTCTGAAGCGGGTTGACCTCGACGGTCACGACCTCCCTCCATCTCCCGCGCCGTCCAGTCCTCGTAATGGCCGCCGCCGTTATGCCCTCGCCACTGAGCTGGTCTACACTGACAGCAACGACCAGTATGGCGCTTCGAGCATTCCCATCTATCAGTCCGCAACCTTCAAACAGACTTCTGCGACTGGTGGCAACGAATATGACTACACTAGATCCGGCAACCCAACCCGCACTCACCTCGAGCGTCACTTGGCCAAGATCATGAACGCTACCAGAGCCCTTGCCGTTGGTTCCGGTATGGGTGCTCTGGATGTCATTACTCGCCTGTTGCGCCCGGGTGACGAGGTCATCACTGGCGATGACCTGTACGGAGGCACTAACCGGCTACTTGCGTACCTGTCTTCGAACCAGGGGATCATCGTTCACCATGTCGACACCACCAACGTCGAGAATGTTCGCCACGTTATTTCTGACAAGACGGCCATGGTTCTGCTCGAGACGCCGACAAACCCATTGATCAAGATTGTCGACATCCCCTCCATTGCCAAACTTGTGCATGACGCCAACGACAAAGCTTTGATCATTGTGGACAACACCATGCTCTCGCCCATGCTCTTGAACCCCCTGGATATTGGTGCCGACATTGTGTATGAGTCGGGAACGAAGTATCTGTCTGGACACCACGACATCATGGCGGGCGTGATTGGCGTCAACGACTCGGCCATTGGAGATAAGCTGTTCTTCACCATCAACGCCACCGGATGCGGTCTTTCGCCCAATGACTCGTTTCTCCTTATGAGGGGCATCAAGACGCTGGCTATCCGCATGGAGAAGCAGCAGGCCAACGCCCAGCAGATTGCCGAATTCCTTGAGTCCCATGGGTTCAAGGTTCGTTATCCGGGACTCAAGTCCCACCCTCAATACGACCTGCACTGGTCCATGGCGCGTGGCGCCGGCGCCGTTCTGTCCTTTGAGACTGGCGATGCTGCTCTTTCAGAGAGAATTGTCGAAGCCGCTAAGCTGTACAGCATTAGCGTGAGCTTCGGGTGTGTAAACAGCCTGATCAGTATGCCTTGCCAGATGAGCCATGCCAGCATCGACGCCAAAACCCGGAAGGAGAGGCAGATGCCGGAGGACCTCATCCGCCTCTGTGTGGGCATTGAGGATGTTACGGACTTGATCGAGGATCTCTCCCGAGCTGTGAGTGACCATCTCAGATCACACCAATGCTAGTCAAACTAACTGTCTTGGCAGCTCGTTCAGGCCGGAGCGGTCAACGTTACATTGGAAGGATTTCATGCTACCGCATCTACCCAGTAAGCCTGAAAGATGTGGCCAGACATGGAAGCATCACACCTGGTCTTGGCTGGAACTGGCTGGATCTGTAGTTCAGAGTGGAAGAAACTCTATGTTTGCAGCATGATGAGGCTCGACCGCGTATCTTTGGGAAACGATTTGGAGAACACCAAGATCAAGTTGATGATGGAGGGTAGAGGGCAAGGCGTATATCACCCGGCTACTGACTCGAACGGAGTTGCTTCAGCACAATTTAATCGATTCTGCCGCTTTCGCACCTTGTCCTCAAAGCGCTCTGTGGACGTACACGCATGTCTCAAGATTGCGCGATACAAGGGTTGCACATGCTAAAATATGGTGTTGTGTGTCAGGTGTTCTTCAGTCACTCTTAATTTTAAACTTTCTTAATCGGACGATCATGTATTTCAAGAGCGCCATCGCAGCCGATCTGGCCACCACCACCCTGGGCCCAGGTAGCCATCCATGCGTCGCAGCGAGCTATACATACCCTCTACTGTCTCACGAATAACCGGAAGAAGAACAAAAATGTGAGACAATATTCATTGTACACAGCTATATACTACACATACTGCCCCTAAACAAGCTAACCGAATAACTCCGGCCTGCCATGACTTGAAACAAAACAAGGATGTAAGATACAAGACTCGATGATGCGGCTGAGAGAAGAATCATGAAAAATCGAAGCGGTCTGGAAGGATAACAGGAGCCACCAGTGTCCATGCATACATGGCGTAGCAGACCCAGGCGCTCACGATCTTAACCCAGCTGGCCCAGTAGGATCGACCGACGGGAGCAAAGTTGCCATCAGCGTTCTGGTCGTCGTAGCTCTGAGTCAATAGGGTGGCGATCCACGTCGTAGCCAGAAAGAAGATAATGTGGAAGACGGTGTAGTTGTACTGGGTCCTCGTACGCTCATCGTCGCCGTGGGTGTGGTTGTTGCCAGCCTCACTCTCGTCATCGGACAAGAGAGCATCTGCCGGCAAGCTGCCCTCTTCGACGGCGCGGCGCAACGCCTCGGCTCGCATCTGCCTATGGCCGCTGGGCTGCTGGGTGACAAGGTCATGCTCGTCCTCCTCGGGAAGTCGGATGCCGCCAGAGGAGCCTAGTCCAAGACTCTGCGTGGCAGCCCTCGTAGTGGTGTACGCAATGGTCAGCATGGTAACAACAGCACCAATAACAACTGAGGTCGTCCGAGTACCCTGAGCGCGAACAAGAGGGTTACATTGTTTGTCATCCGGCTCCATTGAGACGGCAGACATGGTCAGATACGTGCAGTAGACAGCGACCATGGCGCCCTGGGCCAGTCCAGCCTTGGGATTGTACTCCTGGACTGTGGGGTGAACTGAGATGAACGAAATGCCGATCCAAAGGAGGAGGTTGATGGTGATGGCAGCCTGGTTCATGGAGCAACCGGACCCAGCGAAGAAAATGTACTGGACAATGGTCATGGCGAGCGAGGCGAGGTACATGCCTAATGTCGAGCCAATGAGCACCGTCCGCCAAACCTTTGAGTCGGTTTCCTCTATTTGTTCGAGACAATATTCGGCCCAGTTGTGTGCCAGATCAACAAGGAGGATGAGACCGAGGATGAGGAACAGCATTCCACCAAAGCGGGCGATGTAGGCGCCGTAGAACTGGAAGAACTCGTCCGGAATCAGGAAAGAGAGAACAACGAAAGCAAGCCAGACGATGACCTTGGGACCCCAGTATCCATTTTGTATGGCGGCTCGCGGGTTCTTGGAAGACGTGACGCCGAAGAGGAGGCCGGCAAAGATAAGATGGAAGAGGCCAAGGGCGAAGTTGAAGCGGTGGACAGCCATCCAGCCATAGCACTGGCCATTGGGGCAGTCGATCTTGACATAGTCAAGCATGAGGTGTTCGAGCTTCTCGATAGCCCAGGGAGTGAGCATTATCCAGGACAAAATCGAGTTAACAAGGAGTATGAGGGCGTAGCCAATACGCGTGGCAACACTGCGGACGAAGTTAAGATTAGGCCGATTCACCCAGGATCGAAGGGAGTATACCTGTTGCCGCATTTCCCGCAGGCACTGCACACAGCTGAGCAGGTTGCTGCACCGCAGCAACTGGCAGCGAACCCTATGACCTGTAGAGCATTAGTTGACGGTGAATTATCACCATGGAAAAAACAATCCAAAGGCGAAGCGACATACCGTGCCAATGCTCGGCACCGCCATCAGCGGCAAAGACAACAACGCCCCCATGATGCCCTTTGTGTACAGGAAGCGCGATTAGTTGTATGTGGTGCAAGCGACGTTGCGCAAAAATCGCGATAGGTTGGCGGAATTTGGGATTGTTGGTGGTGTCGTGACAGCAGTCGGAGCATACCTTGTGCTTGCGTCGGCCTGGGCGACAGAGGCTGAGGGTGCACGTGAGATTACGTAGTCCCCAGAAACACAAGCCTAAGTGGGATCGGGTGGGTCATGTCATGTTGCACCTTCCCACCCGGACCCAACCCCAGATTTCTCCGCCGAAGTCGGCCCTCTATCATGCACCGATTTTCGGCATCTTTAACGGATTCGCTGCGCGTGGAACCACCTTCCATTCTGGCGCACTCTCCCCTGCACGTATGGTCAAAGATTGCGGTCCGGTTCGTGTATCCCGGCATCTAGAACAGTAGAGTCCCTCCCAGAGTCCAGACACTTGTCTTAGGCACGGTATGGTTGTGCTATCTTGCGTGCGAAGCCTGCTGTTATTGTCGCGGTTGAACCCACACCTCTTGTCGGATTTATTCTGCACACTGTAAATCAGCGCGATGCTATCTTATCTTTCCTATCAAAGGTCGAGTCGGAAGGGGGACGAAGCCTCGATTGCAGGAATTTCGAAGTTCCTATCGTCAAACAACATCGTCGATAAACGACAAGCCCGTTGTGGGATTGTATGAATCGGCCAAACTACCTTTTTTAAATCAGTTCATCCGGAGTGACGTATGCCCATCTTGTTCTTTACAGAGCAGTCCGGGGAACTTCCCAGCCCCGCGACGGCTACATGAGCTAGCGTTCAATGTATGATGCTCTTGAACGAGGTCAAATGACTGACCTACTCATTATCATGTGTAGCGTGAACCAACCCTGATGAAGATGTAGGACAAACAACTAGACTGTCTCATAAGGTCGTGCCAAGGCGAACCATGTTGGCGGCGCTCGACTGACCGGTGCCATCGGTACCAGTGCGTGTGAGCATGCAAAATAGGCTTCGAGGTCTGTCAGCCGGCGATGGCGGCGCATGGCAATTTGGCTTCTGGATCAGGAGGGTGGGACACTGAAGAAGAGAGGACGGCCCCGGCCCCGCTGACACATGCCTGGCACAGCACGGCGCACAGCATCAGCCAAGGTTGCCCAGAGTTACCTACTACAAGTGTATGTATTGGGTACGAAGCCCCTTACGTATCCAGTATGTAATGTCGGTGCCGTAATTGGTACTGGTTACGTAGCCTGTTGGGCTATTTAGCTATGAATTTACGGCATCACAACTTCAACCAAGGAGCTGCCAGGCCCCCCCCATTTCCCTGCCTTATTTCCCGTTACCTTCCCGGTCGGAGGGATGGGTCCCTCGAACCACTCACTGTACACGTATCCGTACATGTCATTGGCAAAGGACAGGGAGGTGTCGGCACTACGAAAGCATTTCGTGATTTCCGTCCCAAAAGATAAGGGATCCGGCATCGTCCCGATTTCGTTTCCCGTCTGCGAACTACCACCCAACAAACTCCGCTCTTGTTCTTCTTAATCTTGATCACCTCCCCTCTCCTGTCCTGCTACACACAACAGACTTCGAATCGACTCCCGCCGCCTGTTCTTCATGTTCCATGCTATTGGCTTCGTCCGTATAGCTATGAACTCTGCGCCTCCGATAGTGCATTGAACCAATCATACCTGCCACATATTGACTCCATCACGAGGCGAAGACTCCAAATCGTTGCCGCCATCGCTTCCGAATGCCGATTATCGCCGTTGCCAGCCACCGAACGATTGATTGTGCTCCGCCCTCCTCCCTGGACATCAAAGCATGATACTTGGAGAGGCCGGATCTCTTCTTTGACTCCGGGCCTACGGCAAACATGACGAATCAACGGGAGAGACAGCTGCATCGCGCGCGCCTGGTTGCCAGCGTCGCAGCTACCGTCATCTCTCTGGCCTGCGGTACCAACGTGAGTTGGCGCGATCGAACCGTTTCCTTTATCACCCCATGTTCTACATTTGCCAGGGTCGAATAGCTTGCTGACATGCCATCTTCAGTACGTCTATTCAGCATGGGCACCTCAATTCGCTGAGCGATTGAAGCTTTCCTCGACCGAAACGAACGTCATTGGTCTCTCCGCCAATTTGGGGATGTATTCATTAGGCGTCCCCGTCGGCATGCTCGTTGACCACAAAGGACCTCGCTCTGCAGTCATTTTCGGCTCTGTCTTGCTCGCCGTTGGATACTTCCCTTTCCACATCGCTTACGACCGTGCCGCTGCTCCCGTGCCGCTTCTATGCTTTTTTTCCTATTTGACCGGCCTCGGCGGCTGTCTGGCCTTCGCGGCGGCCGTCAAGACGTCTGCCTTGAACTGGCCACACCATCGGGGCACCGCAACGGCATTTCCCCTGGCTGCTTTTGGTCTGAGTGCCTTCTTTTTCTCGACCTTTGGAACCATATTTTTCCCAGGCAACACGAGTGCCTTTTTGGCTCTGCTCTCCTTTGGAACTTGCGGCCTGACCTTCCTCGGTTTCTTTTTCCTGCGCGTCTGGCCACATTCCAGCTACCACAGCGTTCCCGCCAGCGATGGTTTATCTGGCTCACAACATCTTCGCCGTACGTCCTCGGAAGAGGTCAAGCCTAATCTCTCTGGCCATGGACGTCGTACTGCCTTGACTGAACCTGGTACGTCGCTTAAAGTTGCCAACAACACTACTACCACTACCACAATCAACTCCACCATCGACCACGAGCTGGTTCATTCAGAAAGCGAACCGTCCGCACCGTCTCGCGAGGCTGATGAGGCGCAAATCGAAAACATCGATGCCGATGATTATGAGCCCGACGAGACGTCCTCGCTGGTGTCGAGCTCCTCCTCTATGCCTGGTGATGTTTTTGTACAGAGTAGTGTTGATCTGGATCGTTCTCATCGAGTAGATATTCGTGGTTGGGCACTTCTGTGTGAGGTCGATTTTTGGCAGTTGTTTATCATCATGGGAATCCTCACCGGTATTGGTCTGATGACTATCAAGTAAGTCTCAAATTTTCCAAGACTGCCCGCCGTCTAGAGCTGATATCAATCTCTCTAGCAACATTGGAAACGACGTCAAAGCACTTTGGCGTCACTGGGACGAGTCAGTAGATGAGGCATACCTCATCACCAAGCAACAGATGCATGTATCCATACTATCCGTTTGTAGTTTTGCCGGCAGACTCCTCAGCGGTACGTACGACCGTCATCCGAGAATCCTTACTTATATCGAAACGCGAGCTGATCTGAACGTCCCAGGTGTTGGTTCCGACTTCATCGTCAAGGTACTCCACGGCAGTCGAGTCTGGTGCCTAGTAGCGTCCAGTGTTGTCTTCTTCGTCGCTCAAATTCTGGCTCTCCACGTCATCAACCCTCATTTACTTGGATTGGTTTCCGGGCTTTCTGGCATCGCCTACGGCTTCCTTTTCGGAGTGTTCCCCTCCATCGTTGCCGAAACTTTTGGAATTCACGGGCTCAGCCAAAACTGGGGTCTGATGACGCTCTCGCCTGTCGTCTCCGGCAATGTGTTCAACATTTTCTACGGAAAGATCTACGACAAGCATAGCATTCTCGGACCCGATGGCGAACGTGTTTGCCACGACGGGCTCGAATGCTACCGTGCAGCATACCTCATGACGCTTGGAGCATGCTCCGTTGGTCTACTGCTCACGCTCTGGGTTATCCGTCACCAGCGAGTCAAATGGGCCAAGGAAGAAAAGAGCAAGGCCGAACAGCATGACTGAAGTGTACTTATCTGGTGCAGGTATCGCTAACGTGGACATCACAAAGATGGAGGATATGATGCTTCCCGACTTTCCGCGAGGTTCCAACACCTACCTGTCTTGCTCTATAAAACAAAACCCCCTTTCATCGAGGACGGGAGTTGGAGCGGGATGCTATTGTAGGGCACTTGACAATGCAACAGCCGTGGGCAAGGGATAGATGGAGGAAAGGCGTTTTTAGGCTGTTTTGCTGGCACGCGTTGGTGTACCGTTCACTACCTAGAAAGGCCGACAGGAGTTATTGTGAATCTTTGCTACGGGACTCTCTGCAAGCTTCTGCTGTATTATGACTCCCAAGGTGCTGCCGATATGAGCGAGGCGTCAGACGAATCCAATCAAATAGAACGGAGCCAAAACGTAAAGCACATACATAACAAACCAAGGAAGGTCACAAGCAGATATTGGGGGTTCAACTAGGGCAGCAGAACCGAACTTAGATTTAGCAAATCACATTCGTTCTGAGCAGCAACCGCCGCCATCGACAGCTTCCGCGCGCTTCTTTGGGCCGACCATCGCTTCCTCCTCGTCGTCCTCTTCTTCTTCTCCCCCCCCCCCCCCCCCCCCCACTTCGTTCCCCTAGCCTTCTTCCCTCCGCTGATGTGCGCTTCGAATGTGCGCATGCCTACCACTTGTATGAAGAACGTAAAGCTGCATCTCGGTCGCTACTAGATTAAAACCATGGTCGGAGCTCCAACGCCCAAAAGAAAAATAGCAAGAAAAACTAGACCTCCGTTTGGCATTACGCAAAAACACCGTGAGAAAAGAAGTCCCCTCTTTTGTACCCTATAGTCCGTCATGCGGCAACGCCTGTCCAGGCGGACGCCTAATTGTAGGCCTGATATCTACCGGTCAAAAGGCGAAGAGGGAAGAGGCAGAAGAACAAGATAAAAGAGCTTCCGAGACATTTCGTAGGGAAACATGTTCGTGTTCGTTTCGACGCCTCCAACTTCAACGCGCGAACCGTACAAACTCCCCAGCCGATGCAAGATGCAGATGAACAAAATGATGAAACCCCCAGAAACATTGTGCCAACGCCAATGCGTTGTGGCCATAAGCCTGGAATATCCGCCCTAAACGTCGAGACCAAGCCAGTCCTAACGTCGATTGCAAATAGCTGAAAGTGTCTATACCAAAGAAACAAAGGTTTCCGCGTTTTCAACGTCGTGAATCCAGATTAAAAAGTAAGCCCGGTCGAGCGGACCGCATTTATCGTATATACACCATGAAGAACGGTGATGTTAAAAGTCGGCTTCCAAGAAGCTCAATCTCTTCCTCAAACGAGCTGGCATTGCCAATGTCATGGCCCTTTTCCAAAACAGACGGGTGTCTGTTTCCGCCGTCAAGGTGTCTTGCCACGCTTACGGGCTTCAAGATGACTGCTTTCGAATATTGAACTGAACCCAGCGAGAGGCCAGTTATCAGCGGTCGAATGGATCACAACCAACCATGCCGCTATCAGGTTGACAAGATAGTGTAGCATGTAGGCGTAGGAAACGCCGTAGATGGCAGCGTAAATAGCCGTACCAAAAAGAAGCACGCTGGTGAGATGTCTCATCCTCCCGGTGACTCTAGGCACCATCTTTCCCGTCGTCAAGTTCTCCACGAGAAGAATGAAGGGCATGATAGAGAGCACATTGTGGTGCGAGGAGAAGGGGGTAAGCCAATGAACGGCGAGGTTGCGAATCCACACAGCCAGGATTGGCAGGTTGATAGGGAGGACCCAGAGCATGAGCAGCAAGATTGAGTGGGCGTAATGGTAGAAATCGTAATTCGTCCCAGACTTGAGCTCTGAGGCAATCCGCAGCGCGCGAACGACGGTGAAGAGCTGGACGAGGCACGCTACCAAGTACGCAAATTGGTAGGGGATGAAGGTGGACACCAGGAACAAAAGTACCGCCGTAGTAACCATGCGTCGTCGAGGAGACGAGGAGACAAAAATTGGCAACTGCGCTCGTCGGCGCTCATCTCGCGCCTGGCCGAAGGGTTGGAGGGCCACCCACGCGTAGACGATGCCAAGGAGCTGAGTCAAGGCCAGGGTGACATAGTGAAGGACTGCGCATACACCGATGCAAACGACTCCAATGAGAGGGATCAAGAACCAGAAAAAAGGATCCTGTGTGCCCGTGAGAAGGTCGTTGCTGTGAAAATCGGCTCCTGTAGACGTTGCGTTGCGCCAGTGCCAAAATGCAGCCGGCCCTGACGACCAGGATCCTGTCATTGACAAGGAAAGGAACGTCAGAGAGAGGAGCATAAGAGGTACGGACTGCCGCAGGCAGAGATCGAGACTCTCGGAAAAGGAGATGAACGTGCCGGTGGTATCATAAACCCGGAACTGCTTGCGAAGCACGAGGGTCACCACAAGCAGTGGGAATGCTGCGAATACGGTTCGGTAGCGCATGTACAGCTTGCCCAAGCTGCCTAATGCGTCAACCGTTAGTTTGACTTGGATGGTAGATTCGCATGTCGGATCAGTCCAAAACTGAAGACTGAGGCCCTGTTCATCGTATCCCTTGTGCCTTAGGGGAGGCGGAACAAAGGGGGCGATGCCGTGCATGCTGATACTGGCATGTCTCGCGTTGACGAAAAACTTGGACTCGTAGGGCTGAGCCAGGTGCTGTCGAATCAGGGGAGAGAAGAGCTCTGGTGTGTTGCCGCACGCTTGGTTGCCAATCTCCAACTTGAAAGCCAAGAGACTGGATTGCAGCGTAGGTATATTGATTTCCGCAACCATGGGACGGTTCGATGGGAGTCGCAGCGTCATCCCAAATGCGAGGAGTCGGCGCAGGCTGATATTCCGCCGTCTGTGAGACTGAGAATAGTCACTGAATTCGGCTACCACGAAGCTTTCGGTCGGCTTCACAGCTTTGTCAACAATGACCACAAACTGGTGATCCGCTATGTCTTCGATATCGAACTGAAGATACGAGAATGGCCTCGCCGCCGGCTCGTTGTCCAGGGAGAACGGTTCATGACGAAATCGTGTCGAAGGGGGCAATATGATAGCGTCGGACGCAGCGTTCTTGCATGCCAATCTGGTCGACCGAGTGCTGCCTTCTGAGAGATCCATGTTCATGGTGAACAAGGTGGTCGCTTGGCCCGGTTGCAGTGGGAAAACGCTGCAAAACAAAATCTCCAGTCTCCCATGTTCTCCTGGTCTATCTAACGGGGTGTCGGTTAGAAGAGTAAAACGCTTGCCTTCTGGAGATCCCTGGGGAGGCACCGGAAGCAAATGGGCTTGCGGCTTCGGTTCGCGCCCAAGTTGTCGCAAGACAAAGCGTTCGCCTTGTGCTTTAATCGCATTCGAGCTGTCCTCGAGAGTGAGCAGGGTACTTGGCCCCTCCGAAGGCAGGGTTTTCTCCGCGATGGACTCCATGCCGGTAAGGAACCATTTCTTGAAGACCCTCATCCTCTCCGCCCTCGGCTTGGTTTGCGAAGATCTGTGGACATCGACGACGTCGTACATGGCACGAGCAACGACTTTACGGAATTGGTCGCACCACAGAATGGCCTGGTGATCCATACTAGTCCATACACCAGGTATGCCGGTGGTGAAGACGGTGAAACCATGCGTCTCGGGGATTATCGACTCGACACTAGCATAGTCGGAGGGAACAACGGTGTCTAAGCCACCGCCAGCAATCGAGACGAGAGTAACGTGCCACAATGGATTGTTGTTGGCCCACTTTTGGGAGTAGGCATGTCGCCAATAGTCGTTGATATCGTCATAGATCTTAACAATCTGCCCGTCAAAACTCACGGGAGGACGCGAGTGGGGAGCGGACATGGTGATGATGGTGTTGATCGAGTTCGACTGGTAGTTTGGCATGATGAGCATGGTGCGAGCAACGATACCACCCATGGAGTGGCCCAGAACAAGGACAGACGTAGGATCCGGCAAATCTTGGTCACGCGTAGACATGCGTGGATCCATATACAGAGATAGAATATATCTGATGGCCTCGTTCAAGTACTCTGCCTGATCCAACATGGTCTGTCCGTGAAAGGCTGTGATATCCTCGTTGAAGTCGACAGTAAAAAAATCGAGACTGCGAGCGCCTGCGGCCGTAGCGGCCTCATCGTGTTGGAGAGACTCGTGGAAGTAATTCGCAGCCTCGGCGGCTATCGGCCGAACCTGCTTGTAGCTTCCGGCGTTCCCTGGTATGAAAAGTACAGGAACACCTCTCAACTGCAAATGATCAGTACTTTGCCTAGCTAGGGGAGCGAGAGTCAATGGCAACCTTTCTTTCGTCGTCGACGCCCTGCTCACGGTACAGATATAGAGAGTACTTTGTCGCAAAGCGAGTGTGCTCCGTGTCAAAGTCCCGCAATCGAATATAAGAGGGCCGCATGTACGACATACGACATCCCTTTGCGTCGAGCTGGCGAGTCCAAGAGGAATTCAATATGGCGCAAAGCAGTGTGATGCCAAGAACGGTGACAGCCAAAGCGAAAATAGTGATGGACCAGGGACCGCGAGATCGGGAGCGGCGACCTGCGAAGCGCACGTCGGGCATCTTCTCGTTACTCATTGCAATCTGGTCAGCTCGAGGGATATCGTCGTCGTCGTCCTGGTCGTCTCGCAGGTTGACGATGTCGTGTTCGTCGCTGATAACTTGGGAGTGACTGTGGTTTGGGAGTTGACGCTGGTTGTTTCGGTAGGCTGCCGATGGCGCGGCCTGCGATGGGGACGAGAGGGGCAGCGGCAAGGAAGACGTAGTCAAGGAATGGTTATCTTGTGATCCATTCGCATTTGGGCCATGTTCAAGCTTCCAATTGGGGTGACTAGAGAGCCTACTGCTACTCCTTGCGGACGATGACCTCGAGGCAGCAACAACTGCGGCGGCAGCTGCGGCCACGGTAGCGGCAGCAAAGGCGGGCTGCTTGGAATCGCGGGGCGGTGGTGAAGAGTTGCGACTCCTGGTAGGCTGTCGGTATTGATGGTGATGGATATCAGCAGCAGGAGGAGGGTCGGGAGGAGGTTCGTCACTGTCGTCGGTCAAACCCGACGAGCGCCTCTTCATGAGTAGAGAGGGCTCGCGCGAGTCTTCCACAAAAAGGAAGCGTTCGTTCGTTGAATCGGGCCTCGAGGGAGGGGGTGTGTGCGTATTTTTGGCTCTTGGCTGTAAGGAGAGGAGGAAACCTAAGGAGCGAAACGACGGCGACGACGACAAAGAAAGAGCAGTAGCGGGAGGAAGGGACGAAAGAGAGAAGAAAAAAGAACGTGCTTACCTTGGGCGACGCAGTGGTGGTGCAGGTGCTGTCAGACTACCTGTTGCTGCTGTCACTGGCGCGCTCAGGTACTGATGTTGTATCTAACTACACTGTCTGTGGTGCGGCAACAGTGCGAGCTTTCAAGTTGGTGGTACATTTCTGATAAGAGCCCCCTTGTTCAACGTCCCGACAAGCGCTGCAGTGCGATGCTCTTAGCAACCGACATCCCTCCCCCCTTTAGAGCTATTTAGGGTGCGCCATCATCCCCCCCCCTCCAAAAGCGCATATGATGGTAGTTAATCTCTCCCATGGGTGATGGCGTTGTGCCTTCCCTCAACATAGAGAATGACGGGGGGAAGGAAGGTGTCATGTCTCTGTCATCCACTGCCTTCCACCCTCCTGCGCAGCCACAATTGGAATATCCCTCCTCCTCCTCAAGGGGGACCTTTTGCTGAATGCCTCAATGCAATCTTCTATGCAAGGCCCATTGTGCATAGATGAGGGGAGATACCCAAGACTAGCGGAAAGGGGTAGAAGGCCGGGCTTTGGGGAAAATGGCTCTTGCGGCAAGATATTTCTGTCAACTCATCCCGAAGCACCCGGCTGGACTCGATTCGCTCCTCGCCCTGTGTCATATTGGGGGCTTTTCAGAACCTAGTGCCGACATTTATCTAGGTACTTATCAAATGGTACGCTGCAGATGTTTAAAATCGCGCTCTTCTTGCACTCATACGAACTTGCTCTCTAGCAGATTTGTCTTGCTGTGTATTCGACTCGCACAGGACGACACATGCACTTATCTGTTGATTTTCACTCGTTCTTGCAACATAGGCTTGTTGCCCTTTGGGCTAGCCCGGCATCCCTGGCTCTCGCAACCGCTTATGGTTCCCTCAATGTGACATGAAACGTTTTCCTCTTGTTTCTCCAGGAAACGCTGTGTCTGCGGCAGTCCGCTCACTGTCATTTTTCTCCCTCCCCGTTCGTCCAGATACATGGATGGCAGCTGCTTTGTTTTGTTCCCCCTCAAGTCCTCTTGCACACACCACCCTTGAATCTGCAACTCTGAGCTTAAACCTCTTTCTCGTCTTCGGGCCGCAATTCGGCGCTGTCGTCATGTTTTGACTTATTAGTAAAGACTGCAAACGCTTTCTGAACCAAAGCAACCATCAGATCGGGATCCAGACTTGTCGACAGCATGCATCCCAGTAATCTAATTCAAAATTGCTAGCAACCTTCTGCAGCTTACGATGTTACCCACACCATGCCATACAGGTAGACAATCTTTCTAAGGCAATCCAAGATCGCACCAGCCCTTTTCCTGTCTGACCTCTGTGCTTTGCTTTGATTGGGTTGGTCTGGCGCAGATATGTATGTCTTGTCATTGTCGTTGGACGTCACGCTGTTGCGTTTGCTGTATTGCATGGCCCAAAACACAAGCGCGGGAGCTTTCCTTCTCAACTTTGCGCCTTTCCCTTCTGATAGCTAGTTGGATAACACCAAACCCATCTGTCTCCACGATCGGGACTTTCGGGCTCCTTCATCTTCGCGAATAATGAGAGCTGACCAACCACACCATCGTTGCGTGGTACAGTGAAATCCACCAAGGCCCCCGCCGGCTGTCGAGGCGCCGGGAGCCATGCAATGTATAACCTGTCTGCAGAGTGGACCGCCGTGGCCGAGACACCCACACCCCATGCCGATGCCAATGTCCATGTCTATCCACGTCTGGCCATGGCTCGGACGCATGCAGCAGGACACCTGTGAAATGACTTCCTTCTGAGTATGGAGAGGGTTTGTCCCCTGATTACTCCTGATTGCTCCTGATTGCTCAGTTGTGCGAAAGAAAACAGAACATTGGCGAGCAGGGGGTGGGACTTCGATATGTTGAGTAATGGGGATTATCAAGTTTGCCATGCAGTGCCACATTAGTGTGGTGCAACAGCAACAGCAACGACAACCATCCATCCCACATGGCGTTTGGTCGTGGGTTGATGACGAGTTGCTAACATCTCCTGGCTGCCTAGTTAACCCCCCTGAAGACGACCTACCTAAGCAGCGAGGCATGTTGGTCGCAACAAAACGGAGAGCGGCTGATGGGCCAGGTTGGGCTCTGTGTGCCGTTCGAGTACGAAATAGGTACACCAGCATACTTATGTCTGGCGCGAATGGAATCACAGACCATGCTCCTCGTGTCTCCAGTATCTGCTCCTGTCCGTTTGGGGAGAATACTCAGTCACTGGTCAGATTGCATACAACAAGCATCTGCTTGCTGGAACAAGGATAGCTATGCCACGGAGACGGATAATGGTCGTTTCTCCGTCTGC
The DNA here is from genome assembly GCF_034447905.1 of Colletotrichum destructivum. Classification (NCBI taxonomy): domain Eukaryota; kingdom Fungi; phylum Ascomycota; class Sordariomycetes; order Glomerellales; family Glomerellaceae; genus Colletotrichum; species Colletotrichum destructivum. Next base: position 3,244,520 of record NC_085898.1, on the reverse strand, counting down.
CGTTATTCGCACGCTACAAAAAGCTAAATTTGGGCTGACTGTTCGTCGAGTCGCAATTTTCAAGGCGTCTCGTCCCAGAGAAAGGAAATCAAACGGGACCCGTACGAAATGCTCAGTTGACCTATCCGAGATGAGGGAGGGGCTTCGCACCGAAGACTGCAGTAATAGCGCCAACGCCTAGCGTCCTGCGGGCTGCTGACCAAAGTAAATCTCAGTTCTTAATGCTCCTCCATAAGCTCCGTAACACTTCTGGCAGTGCAGTGCTCGGTCGCTTATCTAACGCCCTATGGTCGGTCAATGGGCAAAAGTCCTCGAAAGCAAATTGGCCAAATAATGGCCCGGCCCATGTAGGACGCTCACACCCGCCCACCCTCTCGAGTAACTCCCGACAGTCAAGCCTTTTTTCTCGTGTGGGACGGGCCTGGATGGAGTCGAACTCGGCGGCTTGGCTGCGCCATGATCATCCATCAGGAGTAGCAATGTTGCTACAGGGTAGGTAAGGTAGGCAAGATCAGTATAAAGGGCGCAAGGGGTCTGGCTGGCAGTACTTCGGATCGATATCTGCACCGTGCGTCCTTTCACAGTGCAGTGGGCCGTCGCTCTACGCGTCCACGACCGTCACGTCGACCTGCCACGCGCCTGACGCGGGTCACCACCTAAATAGGTTGGGGACGTTCTCGGTACGCACAATTGCTTCAGTCCAACGTACCTCTTCTCCCTAGAGGTGTCCGGTCTACGAATCCTTTGCAAGATTTATCGTTGGGTGAACACCGAATTGTTTTGCCGATGACGATCGCGTGGACAGAACAAAAGTGATGCACTGAACATCACATACAGGCATTGTGAAAATGGCTACAATCAAGCCCATAGAGGGCCGTACAGTAAGCCCCCTCCCCTCCCCAACATCTCACCCCTGACGGAAAGCCGCCCTTGGCCATACTGACCCGTGTTTCCCGAAAGGTACACCAGATCCAGTCCGGCCAAGTCATCGTCGACCTCTGCTCTGTCGTCAAAGAATTGGTAGAGAACAGCATCGACGCTGGCGCTTCTAGCATAGGTATGGCTGAACAATACCCCGCTCCTCGGCGAAGCTGACATGCGTCTGTGTAATCCACCAGACGTGCGCTTCAAGAACCAGGGGCTGGACTCTATCGAAGTTCAGGACAACGGCTCGGGTATATCCCCCGACAACTACGAGACCATCGCACTGAAACACTACACCTCCAAGCTCTCAACCTACTCCGACCTCGCTACTCTCCAGACCTTCGGCTTCCGTGGAGAGGCCCTGTCTTCATTATGTGCCCTGTCTCAGTTCAGTATTGTAACATGCATGGCCGATGATGTTCCAAAAGGCACCAAGCTCGACTTCGAGTCCTCGGGGAAGCTTAAGGATACGCACGTCGTCGCTTCCCAAAGAGGCACCAATGTCATCGTTGAGGGTCTCTTCCACAACCTTCCCGTGCGCCGCCGCGAACTACAGCGCAACATCAAGCGGGAATGGAACAAGGTCATCGCCCTCCTGAACCAGTATGCCTGTATTCAAACAGGTGTTAAGTTCTCAGTTTCACAGCAGCCCACCAAGGGGAAGCGTATCGTCCTTTTCTCCACAAAAGGCAATCCCACCACGCGCGAGAACCTCGTCAACATTTTCGGCGCCAAGACCATGACAGTCTTGGTCAAACTCGACTTGCCTCTCGAGTTTGAGCCTACTCCTGGACCCGGGTTGAAGTCTGTTGTTAAGGACAAGCAGGCTTCTACCGAGGTTCGCGTCCAAGGATACGTGAGTCGGCCGGCCCACGGAGAAGGTCGTCAGACTCCTGATCGACAAATGTTTTTCGTCAACGGCAGACCTTGCGGGCTACCTCAGTTTGCCAAGGTATTCAACGAGGTGTACAAGGCGTATAATGCATCGCAGTCCCCTTTCATATTTGCAGACATTCAACTTGATACCCATTTGTACGATGTAAACGTCAGCCCAGATAAACGCACCATCATGTTGCATGACCAAAACCGCATGTTGGAGTCTTTGAAGGAAGCGTTGGCGTCTCTATTTCAGTCCCAGGACTACTCTATTCCGGCCGCCCAACAGTTGACGCAGAAGGTGCAGCCAAACAGGACAACGGCGGTTTCTCAGAACGACGACCCAGAAACTGATAATGAAAGCCCGAAACAGACCGCAAGCCCGGCTCCTGACAATGGGTCCGGCTCTGGAGACGATAGCGACAACGAGAACAAGGTTCGACCTCGCTCTCACAACAGGCCAGCCCAGAGGGCTCGTACCTCGAAATCCAGGACGCTCACTTCTGCGGAGCTCCAGTCACAAAGCTTGATAAGCCGGTGGGTTGGACGAACAGCAGACGATTCCACCGTACTACATGAGGAACAGGGCACAAGATCTGAATCTGAGAGCTCTCTTGCCAATGATGAGGACGCGAGGGATTTGGCGCCGCCTCATACAACTCAAGTGTCTGGGTCGGAAGACGAGGCCCCTGGGGGACTGCACCAATACAAGGCGAGCCAGCCCGAGGCTCGATCTGTCATTGCTGTCGAAACACCACGACGTGTTCTTGACTTTAATGCTCGACTTGCCGAGACGGACGACAAGAATGGCACTGACACTTGCCCCGGTAACGACCTGCGTCCTGGAGATGGCGAGAAGCATAACGAACAGGCCCAGATTCCAGCTATAACACCGATTCGAACGCCACGAGATGGGTCTCTTGCGTCCTCGTTGACACCTCTGCCACACAAGCGGCCATCACGGGACGTTGCGACTGTTACCATTGGTGACAGCACAGTCACAGACTCCGTCGAAACCACACCCAAGAGAGCAAGGATTGGGTCGGGGCTGTCATACCTGCCGGGACTAACGTCAAGGACAACTGCATTCAGACCATTAACGATGTCCACGACAACAAATGCCTTCTTTGGCTCACGTCTGACCCAGATGTTTTCGGCAGCTCAGTCGATTAACCAGGAAGAGGGCACTCGAGGAAGGGCCGAACTGGCACCAAAAACCGGTCCTGACGCGGACGCGGACTCGGACGACGAAGGGTCCAACAGGGGCAGCCAGCCGAGTGATTCGTGCCTGGATGAGCCAACGAACAATGTTGTTGACGAGCAAGGTTCACCGTCTGTTTCAAACGTCGCCGATGACCTCTCAAGTCCACCGGCCGAAAAGCCGCCAGGTCGCAACATTGAATCAGCACAGACAACGACAAAAGACAATGGTGCAAATGGTTCTCTCGGGCAACTCAGCGTCACAGATCACAGGTCACATATGCTCAAGGGGGGTATCAGGCGCAAAGACGCCACTCTACAGCATAGGCAAAACCTGAGGGTGGATGTAGCCGATCTGCAGTCTCGCGTTCAGGCGTGGAAAGCAGAAATCAAGCGTGCCACTCCGGAGCATAGCCGGTTTACTGGGGCCTCTGTTATCGATGCAGAAGATCCCGAAGAAGTCTTGTCCCTCATCATATCGAAATCAGACTTCGCCAAGATGACCATTGTCGGTCAGTTCAATCTAGGCTTTATTATTGCCGTTCGCCACGCGCCTAGAGATGAAGATGGCGGCATCTCTGGGGACGATGAACTGTTTATCATCGACCAACACGCTTCCGACGAAAAATACAACTTCGAAAGGCTGCAGTCGACGACAGTCGTTCAGTCACAACGACTAGTGCATCCCAAACAGCTGGAGCTTACGGCCTTGGAGGAAGAAATCATTATGGAGAACATTCCGGCATTAGACGTCAACGGCTTCAAGGTCGGTATAGATAGCTCAGGCGACCAGCCGGTGGGGTCCAGGTGCAAGCTTCTCGCTTTACCCCTGAGCCGTGAAACGACTTTCACGCTGTCCGACCTTGAAGAGCTCGTATCTCTCCTTGGCGACCACCACCTGACCGAGACCAGCTCGTCCGTCCCGCGGCCATCCAAGGTGCGCTCCATGTTCGCCATGAGGGCGTGCCGTAGCAGTGTCATGATTGGCAAGGCTTTGGCGCAGCGGCAGATGGAGAAACTGGTCCGCCACATGGGTGAGCTGGACAAACCTTGGAACTGTCCGCATGGGCGGCCGACGATGAGGCACCTGAGTGGTCTTGGCCCCTGGGACGGCATGGGATGGAAGGAGACCGAGCCTCGGGTCAGCTGGGCTAAGTATGCTCGGAATTGACAGTTGTTTGTTGTTTTACAATGCGTGTTTGATCGAGCCGGCGCCTGTAACAACTTTGGCTGCGTTCTCGTTCGTGGTCATCAGGCAGAGTCGCACATGCGTGGCCAGTTGCGGAGACAGGAGTCATGTGTTCCAATTGGTACGAACAAACTCGGCGCCAAAGATGATTAGGATACGCAGGTTGCTCTGGTTAGTGGTTGGGGTAAATTCGACGTTGCTGAGCTTCGACAGGTAACCAACCTACGAAGCGTGTGTCACATCAACTGCAACATGGTGGTCCGCATAAGGTACCAACTGTGTTCATTCTCTTCTCGTTTGTTCTGGCAAAGCCAATCTACCCTACAGTTACACTCGACTTGACATCGTAAATCGTGCCCTTAATTCAATGTCAACTCCGTAAAAAGATAATTCCCGCAGGCCCGAGTCACTCGCTTTCGTTCCTCGCAGGCGAATCTTTCCATCCACACAATCATCCTTACATCACGCTGTAGCGCGAGTAGCCACCTTTTGTTCCTACGAGGCCCTCCTCAGCGACCTTGCCGCTTACGTTCCTTCGTCCATATACTGATGAGTATTGGTTCGTCTCCAAGTCGGTGCCGGACGACACTTGACGACTACTCCCGACCATGACTGGCGGCGTCGCGGGCTTCAATTCACCGTAGGGCTTCGAGTAGAAATCGGACTCGGGCTGGATGGAGCTGTCACGGTTCCTTGGCCAGACCTTTAGGGCAAGCGAGGAAGGTCTTTCGTCGGCGATGTCGTTTGTGCCGCTGGCCCTTCCCGAGTTCAGATCCACCTCTGACAATGCTGTGTCATTCAGGGAGTAGTGCAGCGTCTTGGTTCTTGGGGAAGTGGCGTGGGGGTTGGATGCCAGTGGGTGTGGGTGAGGAGGTTTACCAATGTCGTTCTCGAAGTCGCTGCCGGCAAGTTCATTCTCGTCGCGCTCTGAGTCGGAGTCGCCTACGTTATAACGCTGGTCGAGCGCCTCGTACGCCTTGTTGCTTGTCCTCGTCTGCCCCGTGAGCGCCGCGGCGTCCATGGCGCGGTTCCGCCTCTGTGTGCGTGATACTAGTGAGTCCGTTGCAAACCAAGTCTCGGTAAATTTGCCGACACTGCGACCATCGCTTGTAGACGGTGCGGCAGCGGGGGAGATAGATGGTCGAGATGACGGAGCGTTCGTTTCGTGGAGTGGGACCTCGGTGTAGGAACCACGGTACGCAGTTCGAGGCGCGGACGTGCGTACATACTCGCTGACAGCTGCCGAGTTGCGTGACGAGTCTCCTGGGGTGATCTGGTACTGGCGGCTGGGCAGGTCGGTTCGAGAGTCACGGGTAAAGCTAGAAACATCCGAGCCCGCTCGCGTTCGCTGAAAAGGAATACTCGGCGGTCGAGACACATCCGTGTGCGGGGCGCCGGATGGACGACGGTCCTCGAGGGGCGTCGACATCCGCTTCTCGCTTTCACCGCTCGCAGATGTCGCAACACTGGACTTGTTCCTCTGGTGCTTGGCCCGAGTGGTGAGATGGTCTTCCAGTGGGTTCATGTCTGGAGGCAGCTGGGTGATCTTGCGAAACATGAAGCCAAGCCAAACGGACATGCACAAAGAGATCAGGTGCAAGCCCCCAGTGCCGATGAAGGTGTAGAACACGGCAGGGACGAAATATTTCAGCAGGTTTTGGTCGACCAACCTCGTCTTCCACACAGCGCCGCTGCTGTGGGTGCTCAGAGCGCCATACGCGTATAAGGGCATGACACCCAGATCCGAGATGCTGGCAAACAACTGGTAAGCGGTGGAGGAGGCCGGGCTACGGCCGCCGGCTGGTCTCTGTAGGTGATATATGGCGTACAAGCAGTGCACCATGGAGACGCCCGGCTTCAGACTCGTTAGTTTTCCGAAAGCCAAGGTATGAGAGGTGCGAAGAACAAACCGTAATACGCATGACCCAGCCAGCGAGGGTCTCGATGTTGGTCAGCAAAACGAGCAAAGCAAGCAGTCCGGCAGCTCCGAGAAGTTGGAGGACCCTCAGCCCCAGCTGGATGATGCGAATGGATTTGATCCAGCTCTTCGTCCTTGGGCTGAGAGATACATAGTTGTTGGATCGGTGAGAAAGAACCAAGTGCGCGCTGAAATTTCATGGTCAGTCGGTGCACTTGTAAATACCTCAGCAGACGTCTCTGGCGCAAGATGGACATCGGAAGGCATAAGCTCACTCTGGATGGCGGTTGAAGGCGATCAAAGGGCCTTCGGGCTTCTGTTTCCGTGGCTTCGGCTCCCAACTTGCTCGAGTTACGGCTTTGGGATCGAATTTGGGCTCCGGGAAGCGGGCGTCGCGGTCATGACTGACGGCATTGTACAGGTAAGGCTGGTGAGCCATAGTCGCGACACGAATCGTGAGGGAGCTCTCTTGTTGTCGCTACTCCTTCGGGGAGAGTAGAATACCAGGAATGCGCGACAAGGCTCTGACGAAAGTGAATGAACTGGAATGCCGCCAGCTCAATGGACAGCGCTAAAGAATTCGAACTGGTCGAGAACGTACGTGCCTGAGAAGAGAAGAGGGTCCTTTGGGAGGATCTCTCTTTGTCTGCTTTTACCTTGAAATGTGGATGAGAGAGGGGAATGCCTGGCCAAGTGATGGTGGAGGGAGAGGTGCGATGAGGTGGGTAGTTGAGGAGCCGGCTGGAGGACCATGGCCAAACCAGGCACGGCCAACCCAAACCAGACCGAACCAGATCAGGCAAGATGCCTGCCCCTCATACTTCTGCTTCCCGTACCTACCTCACTAGAACATTGTACCTAGAAGTACGTAGCTGCTGCCCAAGCCGAGTATAGACAGTTTGTTCGGGTCTCATCGCAATGGTGTGGTTGCTGAGGCAACGCAGTCAAGAACTTGACTTGGCTGCAGCGCCAAACGTTGTCACTGGGTCACTGGCCCAGGAATCACGGCGCAGGTGGGTAAGGGAACGCAGGTATCCACAGGCTTCCCGCTGCGCTAGACCGGGATCGGTAGGGAGGTGTCTTGCGCCTGGGCGGCCAGGTAGGTAGGCCCTTGAGACCTCCTCCCTCACGTCAGACTTCGGCAGGAATCGAGATTTGTTTGAACCGTAAGGCAGTCTGTCTGTCCGAGCCGTGCTTTAATCACGGCAGTCGCAAGATACCTTGATCCGTCGGTGCGGATTGTCGTTGTGCAACTCCAGATTCCAATTGACTTTCACCCCGACCACCCGGAAGACCGGAGACATCCGCCAGCCCTGCAGCGCCGGTTACGTTATCCCGAAAGTTCTTGACCGAGCCCCGGAGTTATGTTTGACAGCTTCGTCACCGCGCTCTCGACTTGACTCACCTTTTCGCTTTGCAATTTTTATTTCCACCCGCCCTATGCCGAGGTGGTCTCGGGGCTCCCTCCTCCCTTCGCTAAGTAGCATCATTGTCGTACTCTGTTCCTAGCGTCCGCTTCCAGATACTGTTCAAGCGGTTGGTTGAGTAGGCAGGCGCCTTGCTCTGTCTGTCTCGACACTCCCCTCATACACTGACCGCCGGTGTCATGCTTCTGTCCCGAGCCCAGGCCCGACTGGCCCCGGCTCATAGCCATGCCCTAGTCCGCCTGCGGACGGGCACCGGCGCCCCGGGATTGCGACCGATGAACACAGTCGCATCTGCCAAGAGACAAGTCCGTCAATCCGACGCCCCGTTCCGTCTGGCTGTCATCGGCTCAGGGCCCGCCGGTTTCTACGCCGCTTACCGCGTCATGTCACAACTACCAGCAGCTAAGGTTGACATGTACGAGTCGCTACCCGTTCCTTTCGGCCTCGTTCGTTTTGGAGTCGCCCCAGACCATCCCGAGGTCAAGGTTGGATCTCACGCATTCCCAACTGCAAATGTGCGCGCACCACTAACTCATGGCAGAATTGCCAAGATAAGTTTGAAGAAGTTGCAAGCTCGCCCAACTTCTCTTTCATGGGTAATGTCTCCATTGGCGACTCGGCTCTTCATCCCGACAGCTGCACTGCCCCGTTCCCCACGTTACTGCGCAACTACGACGCCGTGTTGCTGGCGTACGGGGCCGCCAAAGACAGAACTCTCGGCATTCCGGGAGAGTCTAATCTTCAGGGTGTCTACTCGGCCCGTCAGTTTGTGGGCTGGTATAATGGGCTCCCAGAATACTCTGGACTGGCGCCGGATCTAACAAAGGGCGAGGAGGCTGTCATTATTGGCCAGGGTAACGTGGCTCTGGATGTTGCTAGGATGCTTCTCGAAGACATTGACGTTCTACGGCGGACCGACATTACGGAAGAGGCACTGGCTCAGCTTGCAACCTCCCGTATCAAACGAGTCCGCATCATTGGAAGACGCGGACCGATGCAAGTGAGTGTGCTGGCTATTTCCGTGAGGGCAGAGGTCTTAGGCTAACCCCATTGTCTAGGCAGCGTTCACTATCAAGGAGGCCAGGGAGCTAATGAAAACCCAAAATGTTGCCTTTCATCCTGTGGATAAGACTCTCGTTCCCCCGGATATCAAGTCGCTGCCCAGAGCAGCGAGGCGCTTAATGGAGGTGGTCGCCAAGGGCTCTGCAGCTCGCCCAGAAGATGCTGCTAAGTCATGGTCACTCGACTTTTGCCTCAGCCCTGTTGAATTCCGAGCCAGTGAAACGGCCCCGTCTGACGTCGGGAGCACCGTTTTCGAACGAACGGAACTGTCTCACAAGTTCGACCCTGGTGCCCAGGCGCGCCTCACTGGGGAAACATTGGCAATGCCATCGAGCTTGGTTTTCCGGTCTATCGGTTACAAATCCGTACCATTGCCGGGGCTCGGGGAAGCCGGTATAGCATTCGATGAGCGGCGAGGCGTCGTGATGAACGACGGACGTGGTAGAGTTCTTGGAACGGACCAGGGCAAAGGCTCTGACTCGACCCAGTCAGGAGTATCTGCCGGCGTCTACTGCGCTGGATGGGTGAAGCGAGGTCCAACTGGCGTGATTGCTTCGACGATGCAGGACGCCTTCGAGACAGGTGACTCCATTGTCCAGGATTGGCTTTCCGGCTTACAGTTCCTCTCTCAAGCCAACGCAAACCCCGCGGCTGGCTGGGAGGGTGTTCGAGGTGAGATAGGCGAGTCGGCATCTAAGAGAATTGGATGGGATGACTGGCGTAAGATCGATGACGCAGAGAAGGAAAAGGGCCGAGCCATAGGCAAAGCGCGGGAAAAGTTTACATCCACCAAGGCTATGCTGGAGGTGCTCTCATAGAGAATGGTGTCAAGTCGCGTAGTATTGCAAGGGACCAAACACGTGTAGATATATCCGTCATTGTATATTACAAAATCATTGCTGCTTAATCTTCTCCGTCAACTCAGGCACCTTGTCAAATAAGTCGCCGACGAGACCAACATCTGCGATTTGGAAAATGGGGGCGTCTCCATCCTTGTTGATAGCGGCAATGACCTTGCTATCCTTCATACCCGCTAGGTGCTGGATGGCACCAGAGATGCCCACGGCCAAATACAGCTGAGGTGCAACGACCTTGCCAGTTTGGCCGACTTGAAGGCTGTTGTCGGCATATCCGCTATCAACGGCAGCTCTCGAAGCCCCGACAGCAGCCCCCAGAGAATCGGCCAGAGGGAGCATGACCTTGTCAAAATCCTCCTTTGACTTGAGACCTCTGCCGCCAGACACAACTCTGCTCGCAGTTGAGAGGTCAGGCCTGTCCGACTTGGCGAGATCCTCCGACACCCACTCGGTAGTAGACTCGGACTTGGGATCGACGCCGTCCTCGATGGCCGCTGAGCCACTGGCGACCTCTGCAGCCGGGAAGGCAGTTGCTCGGATTGTGACGACCTTGATCGCGTCGGACGATTCGACGGTCGCAATGGCGTTACCAGCGTAAATGGGGCGAACGAACGTGTTCTCATTCTCGATGGAGGTGATGTCGGAGATCTGCTGCGAGTCCAGCAGGGCCGCAACGCGAGGCATCAGGTTCTTGCCAAAGGCAGTATGCCCAGCAATAATGTGAGTGTATCCGCCCTTCTTGATGTTTTCAATCAAGAGCGGCGCAAAGTTCTCGGGCAGGCCCTAAGAACAACATTCACGTTAGCAGCCTGTAGGAGCTGTAGTAGTCTGCCTTTTATGATGGCAAAACCAACCTTTTCGTAAGCGGCGTTTTCAACTGCAATGATCTTCTCGACACCCTCAACCTTGGCTGCTTCATCGGCAACCCCCTTAATGTTGCTTCCCGCCACAAAGCCGTGAATAGGACCGCCCAGTTTCTTTGCAGCGGTGATGGCGCCCAAGGATCCATGGTTCAATTGACCCTCCTTCTGCTCAAGAATCGCAAGGGTGGACAGGAGGCTTCTTGTTGATCGAGACCGGAACCCCGAAAGTCCCCTAGACGCCGCCGCAGCCCCGCTGGTAGCGGCTCTTCGAGCAAGAAAGAGCATCGTTACTTGCGCGAACAAAACAGAAAGATGCAGTAAGAATCGCACTCGTTGTGGATATGCGATTGGCGAAGCTCGGCGCGGGCTGGGAGACTCTGGTTTGATGTGTAGGACCTCAGATGGAGAGGGACGGTTGGACACGGCCCGAGGTTACTATGCCGAATTCGCATGAAGCCTTTCCTCACTCTGCTGAAGTGCCGTCATCAGCGGTAGGGTCACTGAAGGCAACGCCCGGGGGGTGCAATCGGTGGGCCGACCGGAGTCGGCTATATGTTCTTTGTGGCCTGAGGACAAGCTCTGCTGGAAGTAAGGTACTAATGAGTGGCCGCTTCAGCTGCACACGTGATAGTATGGCCCAAGCGTCACTCCTCAGCTGCCAGCTCACAGCCAAAGGTGGGCGCCACGACCCAGAGAGTCGTCCTCTGGGATCAGTTCCCCCAAAGAAACTCGCGCCAAAATTTCTCCAGATCCAGACGCGACCCCGTACCTAACCATCGAACCTCGTCAACTTTCATCGAAACCACGCGCCTTTGGAGGGGCAACACCCGTGGGCATCATCCATCAACTAATCCCAACAATCGCATGCCATACACAGGCCGTTTCATCTGTGCAATTGGTCTGCATCCCATCCCGCGCGTCACGTTTTTGAGTTTATTCGCCAGGTTCCGATTCTGTTGATGTTCGTTGGCTCCTGAGTTTTCTGTACCAGAAGCCATCATGGAAGACCAAACGAACTACGGCATCTCGAATGCCGCTTCTCCAGGCAGCAACCCAATTCTTTCGCAGCCACCTCTGCAGCCTGCTGCACCCGCGGCAGGTGATGGCGCTGAAGGTGAGTGACCGCGTCGTTCCGATTGACAATACCCTTGTCGTCATCTAATCATCCTGTTTGTAGATGTCCAGATGACCGAGGGCCCTGTTGCCGAACTCAACATCAAGCAGGATAGTGCAACTCCCGCGCCGGGTGTCACATCTGACAACCCTCTCGATGCTCCGGATGGCCCTGCGCCTGAGGCTACGCAGGACGAAGAAATGGGCGGTTCTCGCGACGAAACGAAGGATGCCCAGGTCGCAAAGGATAGCGACGACAACATTGCAAACGATGCAGACGGTCAAGATTCCAAGACCAAGGAGACGCTTGAATCTGCAGCCCGGGAGCACCTCATCTCGCAAACACATGCAATTGTCCTGCCGAGCTACAGCACCTGGTTTGATATGAACACCATCAACGACATTGAGCGCAAGGCTATGTCCGAGTTCTTCAACAGTCGCAACCGCAGCAAGACTCCCGCCGTCTACAAGGATTACCGCGACTTCATGATCAACACTTACAGACTGAACCCTGTGGAATATCTCACTGTCACGGCTTGCCGGCGCAACTTGGCTGGAGATGTTTGCGCCATCATGCGCGTTCACTCATTCCTTGAACAATGGGGCTTGATCAACTATCAGGTACAGACCCTCGTGAGACGCGCATCCTTTACCCCATGAACTAACAGAGATGTAGGTTGATGCCGAGCAACGACCTTCGCACGTTGGCCCTCCCTTCACTGGCCACTTCAAGATTATCTGCGATACGCCCCGCGGCCTCCAGCCATGGCAGCCCTCTGCTGATGCCGTCGTTTCGGCAGGCAAGCCAAGTACCGATACTGACAAGAAGGTTACGGCAACGCCTGGTGCCAAGAGCGATCTCAACTTGGAAGTTAGCCGGAACATATATGAGGCAAGCGCCAAAGGAACGAAGCTCAACAAGACGGAGCCAAAGACTAATGGCGAAACACCTGTGACTAACGGTATCTCGGGTGTTGAGGAGGCTACCAAGACGCCCATTGTCAAGGTTAACTGCCACACCTGCGGTATTGACTGTACCAGGTTATATTACCACAGCTCACAGGCCGATCCTAACTCCAAGACCAAGTATGATGTCTGTCCCAGCTGCTACCTCGAGGGTCATCTTCCCGGCAACCAGACAAGCGCCCAGTTTACCCGTATGGAGAATCCCACTTACACAACTGTCCTCGATCGGGATGCGCCTTGGAGCGATGCAGAAATACTGCGGTTGCTTGAGGGCATCGAGAGGATGGATGATGACTGGAACGAAATCGCGGACCATGTGGGCACTCGAACACGCGAAGAGTGCGTCTTGCAGTTCCTGTCCCTGGACATTGAGGGCAAGTACGCAGACTCGGACCTTGCGGTGAATGCGCCAACCGGCCTTGCCATGCTCGGACAGCAGGGTGGTCACCTACCCTTTAGCCAAGCGGACAACCCTGTTATGTCCGTGGTCGGCTTCCTTGCGGGTCTCGCAGACCCTGCCAGCACGGCGGCAGCTGCCAACAAGTCAGCCGAGGAGCTCAAACGCAAGCTTCGCAGGCGACTCGAGGGTGGACACTCCGAGGAGCAGGCTGCAACCAATGGCAAGGGCAAGGACAAGGATGGTGGTGACTCAATGGACATCGATATTCGACAAGACATAACGACTACGACGACGACTACGACAAGAACGACGACTCTGGCGACAATTCCAATGGCTACGATGGGTGCCCGTGCCGCCGGTCTCGTTTCACACGAGGAGCGTGAAATGACACGACTTGTCTCTGCTGCTGCCAACCTCACGCTGCAGAAGCTGGAGCTAAAATTGAAATATTTCAATGAGATGGAAGCCATTCTGCAGGCAGAGCGAAGAGAGCTCGAACGCGGCCGGCAACAGTTGTTCTTGGACCGTCTTGCATTCAAGCGCCGTGTCCGAGAGGTGCAAGATTCACTCAAGACGGCAGTCGAGACGGGCGGGGACCAAGGCCTGAAGATGGCACAAGATGCGATGATGGACGGTGCCAACCTCACATTCCAGGCGGCACCTGGGCCCGGCGCGGTGCCGCCACTGAGCAGCGAAGGACAGATTAAGAGTTTTGAAGCTTGAGCTGAGTCGGTACCGCACTCTGTTCTCTGGCCATTGTGCTTCTGAATCACGATAACGACGATGCCTGGTTGTGGAGGACGTGTAACTGCGTGGTTGTGTCAGTGTGTGTGTAAGTGTGCGCGAGCGAGCGCGGCCGAATCGCGCTTCTTTTCTTTCAAGGGGTATGGGTTGGCGATGAACAGGAAATGGCACGAATAATTGCGGTGAATTGAACCAGTCTGGGTGATTTTTGGGCGTCGGAGGGGTTTCCATCTGCTTGGCGACGTATGGTCACCTCGTACAAGTGTATTAGATAGTTACATTACCCAGTTACCTTTACTGCCTTAATTGCTCTTGGAGTGTCTGTGTTGACAGTTCGTGACGACGGTGCTGCTCCTGGGCACTGGCCGGCGCAAGCATAACAAGTCTTGTTTGCCTGCAACCTGGACCGAGGCCTGCGAGCTGAGTGCCCACACTAAAGCAACATCCGCCCGCGGCGCCGTTGAAGGCTAATCGCAGTAGGTACTGTCCAATATCACATGTAGCATCAACGCCAGATGGAGACTTGAAGTTCTTGATGCAAAGAGGGCAAGGCATGTATATTGCATGTGCCATTAACTGAACGGAGCTACTCGAATGTTGGTTTGTTGTTCAACGGTAAGATGGAAAGGGGGGTGAGTCTTACACAGGGATTTGGGATTCGACGCGCAGTGCCATGCGTGATGCATAGCCAGGCGCTACGGCATGCATAGCATTTTGCCATTCATCCAAAGGCGCTTCGAAGCCAATGCAATGTAGAGGAAAGTACGGCACATACTAACAACCTAGTGAGGGCTATGTATGATGGCCATGGAAGGGGTTCCGGCCAAGATTCCCGTGCTCCGGAGGAGCAAGGATATTTTGGGTCCGTTCGTCCAGAGTTCTGTGCGAGTGACTGAAATCAAGCTTGAAAGCTGCCCCACTCCGATCGTACCTCCGTTAGTCCAGTCCGGCTGTCGGCCCAGTCCGGTGGTGTCCTTGTGTCCGTTACGAGCTGTCCGTTGCAAAGGACGTCTTCCGTCTGACGGGTCGCTTCCCGCGGCTCATTCCATCAACGGGCTTCGTCAGCCTTGGGCCAAGTGGGACATATTCAAGCCAGTAGACAAAATTGGTCACGTTGGCAGCTGCACCAGGACTCTGTGGGCTTTGCTGAGTCTCTTCAGTCTTCCGGTTTCTGGAGACCGGGGCTTGGAATCGCGGGCTGCGGATGTGCTGCATGAGGTACGTACCGAGGCACTGGGGTGCGCAGGTACTAGCGACGCTTCGTATCCATACACCGGCCGGCATGAAAAAGTACGGGGTAAAAGAGCGCGCAGCCCCTGTTTTACCTCGGCTCGACGGCCCAACCCACATCTCCAATGTAGTACGCATACGCAAGGTGCTCATATGCCGAGGAATAATAAGGACTGGAGGAGGTGGCGCGTGTTCTTTTGGTCCGGTGCTCAAACAGGCACATGAGGATTCGGAGAGAGAGAATGGGTTCGGATTTGTTGTTTCATCCCCCCCAATTCCACCTCCGGAGGCCGTTTTTTCATTGTATGCTTGTGGCGCGAAATACTAGTTGATAAGAAAGGTGACCAAAGATACCCGGACCAAGGCAAGAAAGAAGGGGTGGCAGCGCGAACAGTGCCCTGGAGGAGAGGGATGGGAAATGAGGGTACATACCCAGCCTGGGCCCGATTACTGGCTCTCCCCTCCCCTGTATTTCTCCTCTCCCTCATTCCTCTAAATTACTCTTATTTTATAACTGTTGTTCACCTGCTCTCCCTTCGTGTCTAATCATCGGGGTCATAATATCTGCAAGGCAGCAGAAAAGAAAAGGGGGAAAAAGGAACCTCAGAACACAGAGGAGGGGGCAAACAACATCTAACAGCACAGCATCTGTCACAGGACACTGTCACCCCACACTACCTGTCCACTACTAAGGTTCCCTGTCCTCTTCCATCTTTGCTACCATTTCAGTCACACCATTAGCTGCTGCAGTATCTTCGACGACACTTCCAATTCTGACATCTAGCAACGAATTGGGTAAGGATAGCCAGGTCTCAATCAGCGGCACTTCTACTTGACACCACTCCCTCCCCATCTCACTACCTCCCCATCAATCGATTCGACTTACTGTTGAAGGATTGAAGCAGCAGCACTTGGAAACCCCCATACTCCGAAGCCCCCCCATATTCCCCGTAATTAGCTGGGCCCCGTACCGAACCGCAACCGCAACCGCGTCCTCGACTCCTCTCTCCCTTCCCCAAAAAAACAAGGATCTAAAGGTAGCCCGAGAGTCCTTGACACGCACCAAACGCCAATCTCCAGCCACACATCCTTGCCCGGTTGACATAACAAAGCCAGTCGCGCGTGGCAGCTGGGTTTTGGCTTGTGACAAGCAGTCACCTTCAATCCGTCTTTCTCGGCCAACCCTTCCCTTCGCTTGCGACGGCTAGTCTAGGCTCCGTTCCGATCCACACCGAAAGCTGACTGTCTGGATTTGCTGTTACCGCCGCCTGCCGTCTACTCTACCGCGGGTCTTTCTGCAGCTACGTGTACCACTGTAACTACAACTGCAACTATTTGAACACACCAACCACACTCGCACCACCACCACCACCACCAACACACGTTTACCCTATTCAAGAAATGGTCATGTCGGCCGCTCTACGAGCTTTCCAGGCTAGGTCTGCCGCGGCACGAACGTCGTCTTTGAGAAATCTTAGATTCAATCGACCCGTAAGTCGTCTCGTCCTCGTCGACTTTGCCCGACGCACTGCTCCTAAGTCCATATATCCTCGGCTCAACCCCCATCATCCTTGATCCCACCCCGCTCCGCTTCTTTGGCTGGCTCCATCCGTTAGTTTTGGTGTCCCTTTCCGCCGCTCTACTATGCCACACTGTCTCCTTCCCTTCCTCCTCCAATTCGTGCCCTCCAACACATATTGATCTCTCGCCCCCCAGACCTTTGCAGCAGCCATGGCTCCCGCCACGAAACGGAACAACAGTTCCCTTCCTTCAGGTATGTTCAATTGTCTTGAGTTGTGTCTGTGCAACGTCACCCGTCATCTCCAAGTCACGCAAACCCGTGCGATTGCCCATCATTGGGCGCATTGCTCCAAACCGAACCGGCTGACATCTGCCGCTGCGCAGGATATGTCGAGGACAAGTCCAAGGGCCCCATGTTGAGGTTCCAGGACTCTCTGCCCCGGCTACCCGTACCTACACTCGAGGAGACAGCGGCGCGCTATGTCAAGACACTACACCCCCTTCTCTCCGAGTCCGAGTTCGCCGCCAGCAAAAAGGCCGTTGAAGATTTCGTTAAGCCCGGTGGCGTCGGTAGCAAACTTCAAGAGAAGCTGCTGGCCCGCAGAGAAGACCCTGCCCACCGAAACTGGCTGTACGAGTGGTGGAACGACGCAGCATACCTGAGCTATAGAGACCCTGTCGTGCCCTACGTCAGCTACTTCTACTCCCACCGCGATGACCGGAGAAGGAGAAATCCCGCCAAGAGAGCAGCCGCCATCACATCTTCTGTCCTTGAGTTCAAGAAACAGGTCGATGACGGTACCCTCGAGCCCGAATACATGAAGAGACTCCCCATCTGCATGGACAGCTACAAGTGGATGTTCAACACAAGCCGTGTCGCCGCAAAGCCCGCCGACTACCCAGTCAAGTTCTCCCACAAGGATCACAAGTACATAATCGCCATCCGCAAGAACCAGATCTTCAAGATTCTGCACGAGGTCGATGGCAAGCAGCTCAACGCGTCAGAACTCGAGCAGCAGTTCAACAAGGTCTATGAGTTGGCCCAGAGAGTCCCTGCCGTTGGTGCCCTGACCAGTGAGAATCGCGACGTCTGGGCCGATGCGCGCGAGATCTTGCTCAAGGCTAGCCCCAAGAACGCTGCTGCGCTGGAGACCATCGAAGCGTCTTCCTTCGTTGTCTGCCTTGATGACGCCTCCCCCGTTACCCTCGAAGAGCGTGCGCGTCAATACTGGCACGGAGATGGCGCTAACCGTTGGTACGACAAGCCGTGCCAGTTCATCGTCAACGACAATGCTACCTCGGGCTTCATGGGAGAACACTCCATGATGGACGGAACCCCTACACACCGTCTCAACGACTTCATTAACGACCTCATCTTCAATAACAAGATCGACCTCTCCGACCCATCCATTCGCTCCAACCTGCCGGACCCTCAAATTGTCAAGTTCGAAATCACCAAGGAAGTCCAGGCCGAGATTGACCGCGCAAGGAAAGATTTCCACGATGTCATCAGCCAGCACGAGCTTGCCGTCCAGGCCTACCAGGGCTACGGCAAGGGCCTGATCAAAAAGTTCAAGTGCTCGCCCGATGCCTACGTTCAAATGGTCATCCAGCTGGCCTATCATAAGATGTACGGCAAGAACCGCCCTACGTACGAGTCGGCCGCTACCCGCCGCTTCCAACAGGGCCGCACCGAGACGTGCAGGACCGTGTCGGATTCCTCCGTTGCTTGGTGCAACGCCATGGCCGACCCCAACGTTGAAGACAAGGACAAGGTCGACCTGTTCCGCCAGGCCATTGACTCCCATCTCGAGTACATTACCGCTGCTTCGGATGGCAAGGGCGTTGACAGACACTTGTTCGGCCTGAAGAAGCTTCTGGAACCTGGCCAAGAGCTGCCGGCCATCTATCAAGACCCTGCCTTTACGTACTCGTCATCTTGGTACCTTTCGTCTTCGCAGCTTAGTTCCGAGTACTTCAACGGCTACGGATGGAGCCAGGTCATTGACGGCGGATTCGGCATAGCTTACATGATCAATGAGAATAGGTATGTGTTGAAAAATCCACTTCTCGGCTCTGTTATCCAATCGCCAGCTAACCCGTCATTTCTTTCAGCATCAACTTCAACGTCGTCTCCAAGGGTCTTGGCAGCCAGCGCATGAGCTTCTTCCTCAACGAGGCCGCGGGCGACATGCGCGACCTGCTCATGCCCACCATCAAGCCGGCAAAGGCCAAGCTGTAAACATGAAAAGGAGGGACCACAGAGAGAATATCAGAGAGAAAGAGTGAGGATGTCTCACGGACGAATCCGCGCCTGCATGCGTATTTCCATTCAGGTGGTCGGTTGTGCTTGGCCTTGACACAATACAGTAGAAGCATTCCCGCGATATCATAGACGTAACCGGTGGTGTCGGTGCCATTGCGATCATTCAAGTTTTTCTCTCTAAATGTCTTCATTTGGTGTCCCCAATGTACACTACACCACGCCCGCTTCTGTTCCCTCGCCAAATTCGCTCCGTCTCCTTTCTCCCCTTGAATCCATCTACGCAATGAGAGGGGGATGCATGCAAGGCAGGCCGCTTGAAATGTACACTGGTCGAGTTAAAGAACGCAAAACCAGGAAGATAAACGACAACAAATAGATATGGCGATTGGGTGATCTGCCAAAAGAAACAAAATGTCGCCGTGTCGACAGTTTTCTAAACCACCCAAGTTCCTTAGATATGCAACATCCGAGTCTTTCAGCCGGAGTGAGAGACGATTTCGTTGACGAGGTCGCCTTTGCCTTCGTCAAAGTAAGAGCAGATCTGCGACGGCAGGGGCACTTCCTTGTAGTCCTCGTCTTCTCCCGAAATGACATTCAGGTTAATGCCAGAGGACTTGCTGGAGTAGATCTTGGTTCCCGTGCTCTCCTTGCTGAAGTAGATTTGAGCGCCGTCGATAGAATCCATCAGGACAGCCGGCACGGCCCCAAGGACTTGCAGCGCAAAGTTCTGGGACTTAATGACGTCCACTGTGGACACCAGAGACTCGACAATCAGCGATAGACGGCTCGAGTTCTCAATGGTGACAGCGTTGGCCTTGCCCTTGACAATGATGGTGGTGTTGCTGCACTTGCTGATCAGGATAGAGTGGGAGATGGATGCGTCAATCTCGATAGGCTGGGGCTCCTTCTCAAAGTTTTCCTACAACAAGCAGATTAGTTTCTTACGCCCTGTTCTCACGACCGGATTAAAGGGGCTCCATACAACAGTCCACTTGTTGCCCTCAAGCACCTTCTTTGGCGGCTTCTTGACACGCATGCTTTCCGGCTTAGGCTTCTTTCCCGGAGCCGGGCTCTTGCCACGCACCGATCCCTCTCGCTCAGGTACGGTCGAGCTTGCGCGGAGCGACGGGTTCTTGTGCGTCATTTCTGATCTGTCTACCTTGCGAAGACCTTTTGTCACGGCCTCGCCCTTGTTCAGCTCAGAAAAGACGGCGCCCAATCCGCCCTTTTCGCCGGGTGTCTCCTCCTTGATTTCAAACACGGGGGGTGGGCCGGGAGGCGGGGGCGGAGGCGGCAGACCGCCAGCCGGAGGAGGAGGGGGGGGAGGGGGGGCGGAGGAGGCAGACAGAGACTTGGCGACTTCCTGGGCCGGCTGACCCTTGGGGTTCCAGGGGATGCCGTTGGGGAAGTGTTGCTTCACGTAGTCGGTGAGATCGCGGAATACTTGGTAAAAGGCCTGGACCCATTCAGTCTGTTGCGCGTCCCTGGGATAGCATGTTAGCCAACCCATCCATCCTGCCAAGGCTTAAAGGGAAACCAAGCTAGCCGGGCCAATCTTACTTATCCTTCTGTTCCTTCAGCACTCTATTGCCGAAGAACTGGGCCGAGCCTAGTGAATCCTCGACATGCTTGAAGGGACGGTTATCGACAGTGACCCAGGCGAGAACCATGATGCCCTCTGCAACGGCGCTTAGCTGACTAAAGACAGCCGATCCTCGGTTGGACTCCTTGATGTTGCTGACAGCGACAAGAGCTTCGTTGATGGGTTTGAGGAGGTCCTGGTATACGGCCATCTCGGCGCCGTTCAGGTCGGGCTTTTTGGCCTTGGTGGTGATGAGCAGGAAGTTGCGCTGGGCTTGAAAACCTTGCAAGACTTTGGCAGCCTGTGGTTTAGATTTGTGTCAGATTGGAGTCGAAGCTCATCTCTAGAAGTAGACGCAAACTGACCTGGTCGGCAATGAGGCCACCCAGTTGCTTGCTTATGTAGACGTATTTGTCGACCGAGGTGGCTATGAACTGGTCAAACTCCTCGACGGACTCAGGGACCGGCTCAGGGGGTGCTTGCGGCGCGGCGGCTGCTTGCGGCGGCGGGGGAGGGGGGGTCGTGGCATTGGGGGCGGAAGGCGCCGATTCGACAGACTGATTGAGGGATGGGACGGCTTGAGGGAGCTCGATGGTCGATGTAGCAATATCTTCGAGTCTAGCTGTGGCAGCTTCGAGTCTTGTTGCGAGGTTAGCTACTGATGTGCGAACAAATTGCCGTGAACGAAAGCAGGAACGATGTGGGGCTCGCCGTATCCTCTACCCAAACGTGGAAGGGAGAAGTTTCTGGCTAATGGAGGACGTGGCAAGCGTACCGCTTGATGAGGGTCGTGAGATTATGCATATTGTTGGTTGCCATGGTGGAAGGAAAGGAGAAGCCTTGGCTTCTCGCGATGTGACTAGCGTCGCCAAAAAGGGACAGAGGTCGGCAATGGCCCGGGGGCTACGATGAGCGATAGAGGTGGTGTGACGAAGAGCGTCTGGGGACAGGAGACGAGACTCGATGGTGAGGTGTGGCGAGTAAGGCTGGCACTTTTGTCTTCTTTTTCGTAGCGCGATAGGAATTCTATGCGGCCAAGACTGATTAAGAAATGTTAGGACAATGACAGCTCAGCACAAGCAGTAGTGATGGTCCGTCGCCGGATGGGTCGATTGGAGTAAGGGTAAGTTTCAGCTGCTGCGGAGCCACCGAGGTGGAAGAAAGCGTGACTTTCAAGGACCAGAATGGAGCCGGCGGCACTGAGGATGTTTGTAGACGGGAAAGAGGAGGATGATAGGTAGATATGTGTTTTGGATGGGTAATATCGCAAGCATCTAATGTCATGCCAGACTACAGGTGGGGCACGTACCTACTTACCTGGCAGGTGAAGCCACGCACGTCTCGACCTCGAGCTTCGGTGGGGCCAGTAGGTCTGCAGAAGCCTGGCACTTGCAACACAGCTCACTCACGAGAGTTCATAACAATCGCCCACTATTACGGACATGCTGACGACATTACTGACAAACGTCAACTAGGCACCTATCATGCACGCCAAGGACACACCCAAGGCAACTATTAAAAGTACTTAGACACACTAAACCCTTCCCTTGGATGCCTAGGTAGGCACCATCAGTCCAACGGTGCATCGCTCGCCCCTTCTGCGAGCTTTACTCCTACAAAGTGAGCGATCTGTCAAACCAGATCTGCAAAACATTGAAGTCGCTTGCAGAATACAACTTGTCCGAGTTAAGGATCTCGACTGTGGGGAGGAGGGGCGTATATTGTAGGACCTTTCTCATATTGGTACATAGCTCTGCTGAGAACGGAGGGATGGTCCTTTTCATTGACCCTGAGATTTGTTGTACCCGACTCAAGCTTAATAAAGGGAGACGAGACAAGTCCAAAGCCTTTTGTATATTGTGCTTACTTGCCTGTCGTTTTTCATTACAGTCTTATGCTGCCCAAATCCCAAACTGGCCCCTAGCGGCGTCCATGCCCAACTTTCCCAAGAGGGTTATCGTGGAATTCAAGCGCTCCTTATCGGTCGATTGTCATTTTCATTCTTGAGTTGCGCTTTCTCAATCCTCATTCTCGGAAACTCGTTTCTTTCGCCCCACTCACTGTATTGCACAATTGATCGTGTTTGTCCCCGTCTTATCTCACCTCGCGTCACCTCTCACACGGGTACCTGCCTACCCATCTGCCTATCTAAAAAGGTGGCCTGCAAGAGCGAGAACACTCGCTCAGCCGTGCATATGCATGGGCATTCACCCAACTGAACGTGGCCAATGTTCGAATATCACCTACACAAAACCATTTGCTCACAAGTTTCCACAGCCGAAACCACCTTACCGCCTGCAGCGTCTCGACTTCGATATTATCTTGTTCGGACTGTATTTAAAATATATACACTCCAATAGTACACCGCATCGGCCCAGCAGCAACAAGCAAATCCTTCTCCTTCCCTCATCACTCACTCACTCTGTACCATCCACGTACTGGAATTTGGTGGTGGCCGAGTTGCCGCCATGGCCGACGTCGATTCACAAGCGCCGCCAGAGCAACGTCTCACCAAGGAAGAGTTTGCTGCGCTGCCTCCCATTGACTTTGTGACGCTGGGCATGTTCATAATTGGTGAGTAAAGCCCTACGCCCCAAACATCGACGCAGCATCCCTTCAATTCAAATACATCAGCACACAAGTCTCTCAGTCTCTAATGGAAAATGCAGATGAGATACACTTCTTGCCGCCTACGCCGTCAGTTTATAATATCCTTGGCGGCGCCGGATCATACGGTGCTCTAGGAGCACGTCTCTTCTCGCCGCCTCCCAATGCCTCATCTGTGGGCTGGATTGTCGACATGGGCTCCGACTTCCCGTTGTCCTTGACCGACCTGATTAGCAGCTGGGGAACATCCGTCGTGCTCCGTGACGACCCTGAGCGCCTAACCACTCGTGGTTGGAACGGTTATGAAAGCGCCGAAAAGCGTGCCTTCAGATACACCACCCCTAAGAAACGCCTCGCGGCTGGCGATTTGACACCCCATCTACTTCTGTCCAGGTCCTTCCACCTCATCTGCTCACCGGCCAGATGCAGAGACCTGGTCGCAGAGATTACCTCGTCTCGCAAGCGCGTGTGTCCACCTGATGTGTACACCAAGCCCATATTCATATGGGAGCCCGTGCCAGATCTTTGTACGCCTGACGAGCTCCTCAACTGCACCAATACCCTACCCCTCGTCGATATCTGTAGCCCGAACCACTCGGAGCTGGCCGGTTTCATGGGCGATGATGGCTTGGACCCGGAGACCGGCGATATCTCCAAGGTAGCCATTGAAAGGGCTTGCGAGCAACTCCTCGCCAGCATGCCTCTTTCATCGTTCACGCTCGTCATCCGCGCCGGTGCAAAGGGCTGTTATGTCGCCCGAAACGGCGGTCGCAAGCGACAATCCAACACACGGGATGATGCCGGCCCGAAGCGTCGCAAGAAGGAGTATGCCAGAGGCGGCCTTCAGCCGGACACTGATATTGAAGCACTCTTTGCCGGTCTGCTCCAGGATGGCGATGGCCTTGTTGTTCGCGAGGAGGTCGAGATAGATTCCGGCGTCGGGCAATGGATACCTGCTGTCCACACCGACCCCGCCAGGGTGGTCGACCCAACTGGTGGTGGCAACACCTTCTTGGGCGGCCTCGCCGTCGCGCTCGCCAGGGGTAAGGGCGTCGAGGAGGCTGCAACATGGGGTAGTGTCGCTGCCAGCTTTGCTATTGAGCAAGTAGGTATGCCCAAGTTGGACCAGGACGAGAACGGCATGGAGACGTGGAACGGCGTCCAGGTAGAAGACAGACTTGCCGAATTCAAGAGTCGCTTCTAGAGAAAATAAGGCCCGGTACATGACCAAACTCTGTCTCCATGGCGCCATTACTCGCGGACAGAGAAGTGAAGTAAAATGTTTGACACCGAACACCGACGTTTGTGCCATTCATGTTGCCAAAGCTGCGACGACAAGACCCTCCCTTCTAGTCATTACTCTACCTGTCATTACTCAAACACCCCTTCAGACGCCGCCTTCCTACCATAAGCCTAACGCCTATCTTTATCCTTGAGTAGCCAGTCCAGCATGCCACAGAGGCTTAAATCTTGTAGACAAGCTCGCCATCAGTGTACCTGTTTCCCGGTTAGTTACGAGCATCCACAAGTCAATACGCTATGAGAAAAGGATTGGTCAGGGGAGCGTACATAATCTGGTTAGCTTCATCCATCTTCTTAAGAGCTTTGACAGCTTCCTCTTTGCTAAAGGCGCCACTGCTGCTAGGCTGCAGCTTTTTGTTGACGGCTTCAAGAACAGAATCAACGTTGGCCGAATCGTCGTCGAACAAGGCCGAATTGAGTAGTTGGCCGAGAGCGGTCTTGAAAGCTGCCAGTCGCTGGGGGCTGATAGGTTCGTTTGTAATAGCAAGGCCAGCCGCCTCCGACGCCAGCTCATCGTCATTCTCTGCATCCTCCTGCGATTGTGAAGGCAACTGGGAAGCGGGCACAGAAGAAGCAAAAGATGTCTGTGTATGCGGTGCCGCACTCGAGGAAGTAGCGCCACCACGGCGTTGAGATCTCCGGGGAGTGGCATCATAAATGTCTTCGTCTTCTTCTGCGTTGGGCCGTGCCGGCGATTCTGCATCACTGTTCTGGGCATCTCCGTTGGCGGCATCGCTCCGATTGCCAACAGTGGCCCGAGGGCGTGCAACACCTCTTGTCGACCGCGTGGGTCGCGAGGCTGGTGTTCGGGCAGCTGAGCTTCTGGCATTGCCATCGTTGCCATCGTCCTCAGACGAGCTTTCCTCGCTTGATGAGGCGAAATCGGTGGTCTGTGTCTTTCTTCGCTTCTTTCTTGACTCGTCCTCGACCACTTCTTTGAACAAGGCGAATCGGAGGATTCCCTCGGCCGCAAGCGCATCACGTTCTTCAACTCTGTTGGAAAGTCGGGACTTGGCATGAGCGGTAGCCAAACGAATCAAAGTCTCCAAGGTACGAACAGTCAAAGGACTGGTTCGGCGTTGGTTACCTTCCATCTCATCGTTTCGTAGACCAACGTAGATATCCGCGATACGGTCTGATGCGGCTTGAGTCAGGACCGGGCGAATTCTCGTTTTAGCGTACTGGATGTATTTCTTCATGAAAGGTATGCTGAGGACCTCGGGCTTCTTGTTCGCGCCCCGGCCAGATGTCAATGTGACGCCGGCATGGAGCATCGCGTCGAACTTCTCGTAAACGTCAGTGAGTCGTTGACTATCGGTCTGGTTGTTGAGTGCGACGCCAAGGGCTTGACCGGCATTCTCGCGCACAGGTGCCCCTTCCTCGGTGCCCGGTTGACGGTAACGGTGCATCCGCAGAACGTGCTCCGAGACCTGTCGATCTCTCGTATCTTCGATGTCGTCAGTGACAACAAACAGAAGATCGAAACGAGACAAGAGAGAGTCCGGCAGGGCAATGTTCTTGTGCGGGTCTTTATGGGTGTCGTATTGCCCGAAGATGGGATTGGCGGCGGCGACAACGCTGCATCTGGCGTTTAGCGATGTGTGTATACCCGCCTTGGCAATGGTGACAGTTTGCTGTTCCATAACTTCGTGGATGGCAACTCGGTCAATGTCAGACATCTTGTCGAACTCGTCGATGCAAACTACACCACGATCAGCCATGACCATGGCTCCCGCCTCAAGTCTTCTCTCTCCAGTCTCCTTGTCTGAAGTCACAGCAGCAGTAAGACCAACGCCAGACGAGCCGCGACCGGTGGTGGCGATTGCGAGCGGTGCCGTATTGAGGACGAATCGGAGAAGCTGAGATTTGGCCGTGGATGGGTCGCCCACCATAAGGATGTTAATGTCACCTCTCAAATGTGTACCGTTCTCGAGGTTCTTCTCCATGCCACCGAGGAGCATCAAGAGGATCGCCTTTTTGATGTAAGCATGGCCATAGATACTCGGTGCGAGTGACTGGGACAACAAGTCGAGAAGATTCTTCTTCTTTGCAACCTTGTTGATATTTCGAATGTCGGTATCAGTGATGGTGGCCGTCGCGACACCTCCCCCAGACTTCGAAGAAAGAAGAATAATGTGATTGGCAATGATGACCGTCTTGAACAGCGCACTGTTGTGGTTGGTGTTTCTGTTTCCGAGGGTCCTGTAAATGCCGACAAGCTGAACGCGATCGCCGGGCTTGACCTTGTCCACAAGGTCATCGTCGAGTATTACATCCACGCCGCGAGGTAACTGACCGGCAGGGGCACGTTCGGGCATCTCCTGAATGGACACAGTTTGATGGTCTCTGTAGGTGCTAAAGCCGTACTCTGTAGTGAGGGGGTTTCCTTCGTCGTCCTCCTGGGGGTACGCGCTCGACGTGGTGACTCCGTTGGTCATGGTCTGGTCCTGGTATTCGCGGAAGTGGAAGATGTCCTTGGTCTCGTTGTAGTGTACGCTCTTCACGACCTTGGGCCGAATCAAAGAGCATCTTGTGACGATGCCTTCGAGAGACACCATGCTGTTCAGGTGCTGCGAGGACAGGGTGCGAGGGTTGCAGGCATTCATGCCAAAGCTACCGGCCCAGGCGCAGTAATACGACACATCGTTCAATTTTTCGGCGTCGCCAGACTGGGGCAAGGTCTTCACGATTTGCTTGAGAGCATGATTGAAGGCAAGGCTGTAGTCGAAAGGGTCCTCGAGGATTCCAGAGGCGAGTTCAGGGCTATGAGCGCGGAGTTGATCGAGATTGACGACGAGTCTCCTCTGGTTCTTCTGCAGCATCAAGATGATGGCTGACCTATAACTGCGTCCTTGCGAATCGTTCTCTGTTGATAGGGTTGTGGTCAGCATGCGCATACGACGACGAGTGATAGAGAGGATAAAAGATGGCGGTTTCTAGCAGGCCGGAGCAACATACGAGGATCGAGAAACTCTTGGGCTGCGCGCACGCGGTCCAAGGCGGCTGCGTCTTGCAGCATAAAAGAGTCCATGACGGGTTCCAGAACTCGGCGCGGGGATTGGAGTAGAGACGAAAAGAGAGCGCGATTAAAGAAAGGGTATCAGAGGCAGAAAATTGGCTACAAAAAGCCGCGGCATAAGATAGGATAGGAATTCCAGATGGAAGTGGGATGGAGAGTATTACATAGGTCAGGAGGGAGGGGGAAGTGCGCAGGAGACCGGTCCACCGCGAAGAGTGTGCAGATGCGCCAGGTCGGTTCGGTTACCGGGGAGAAAAAATGGAGGGGACAAATTACATACCAAAACGCGACTCGACGCGCAGTGGGATACGACACGCGTTAAGTGATGTGATAAGCCCGCCCCCCCCTTTTGTGGCTGGCGATCATACCTAGGTACCTACTTACCTCGTGGCTGGTAGTTGGACAGGGCCAGGGGTGTGGCTAGGTAGCAGGCAAACAAACGTCTCTTTGCACTGTAGACATCTGGGCGTCCGATGGATGCATGAGACGAGACGAACTTGACCCCGTCCCGTCTCCCACCCCACAACTTTCAATCGCAGTGACAAATGGACTTTCCTCCTGGCAGCTACTTTCACATCATTCGTGCATCGCCCCGTCTTCCATCCTCGTACGGACAACCTGTTGTTCTGTCTCTTACTTGTCGTAGTCCTTACTACCATTTGGCCCCAAGTACAGCCTTGGACACACTGCTTCTTGTCGCCTTGGTCTCTGTCACGTCGTTCCTCTCGAGGAATCTAAACCTATCCTCCAGTTCGTTCCGTCACACTTCGTGTGTATAGTGTTGCTGCGTTGCTACCTGACAGGAAATAAGCGGGTGCTGCGAATAACGTGCCATTGTGTTGGAAAGGTCCCATGGACGACGTCCAGTGGGCCGCCGCACCACTTGATTAATGAACCGTCTCAATCTACTCATACGGATTTTTCTTTTCTAGGAAGACAAATTCCGCAAATAAGAGCCAGTTCTTCAGTGCCGTCCGCCAGCATGTATATATATGCACCGAGCCGATGCTTCCATAAGCTGGTTGAAGCGATGTCGCTGCATGTTACAAGCTAATCAAGGTTTAATCCATGTGGGAGGAGCTCTCCGCTGCACGAGAGCCAACGGCTACCTTTTCTCACTTTGGCGCGGCCCGGTGGATTCCAGCTTACTTGGAGCAATCGCGAATTCGCTGGGGCTGTCGGCTTTGGCGTGGTTCTCCGAGCGACATCGCTTACTTTCTCTGAACTCTATTCTCCTCCCTCCCCTTGAACACACCCTTCTCTCCATACCCGAGGCAGGATGCGCCAATTCATCCTAGTCGTCCATAAAAGGTCTGGTCTGGGTATTATCAGAACTGACGTATGAAGACAGCTATAAATCTGCCATTGCGCCATGCCACCGACATCTATCTGCTGGCGTCCGCAAAAACGCTAGGCCGGCTTTGCCTCTCTGCGTCCCCTTTGCATACTCTTTGCATGTTTTGCTTAACAACTCGCCTCTATTGTTTCCCGCTTATTACAGGTTTTGGCGTGAATTGCATGTTGCCCAAAGATGGTTTTCCAGTCTCTCGATGCCGCGGCACTTATTATTGATGCTAGTCAATCCGCTGTGCTTCACCGTGATCTACGGAGCCACTTCGCCCGCATAATTGGTGGCGAAGGCCATTTCTATATATTGGAAGGCGGCAGGAAGATATTCGATGCCTCGGGAGGCGCTGCAGTGGCGTGCCTCGGCCATGGAGACAAGAGAGTCGCAGAGGCCGTGATGCGACAGCTAGACGGCATCGCATACAGTCCTTCGACATTCTTCACGACGCCTGTATGCGAACAACTGTGCCAGTTTCTCGTCGACTCAAGTCACGGCCACATGTCACGAGCCTACCTAGTCAGCAGTGGTACGTACGTGTCCACTACTTTGATAGAAACAGCCCTCTGGCTCGTTGCTGACGTGTTCTAGGGTCCGAAGCTATGGAGGCAGCTATGAAACTGGCGAGGCAATATTATCTGGAAAAGGAAGCTGCCGAACCACACAGGCATCTCTTCATCGCGCGAGAGCGGTCATATCATGGAACAACCTTGGGCGCACTGTCAATGGGAGGTCATGTGACTCGTCGAGCCAACTTCACGCCGATGTTAATCAACAACATTGTTTCCCACGTTTCACCGTGCTATAGTTACAGGGACAAGACGCCAGGCGAGTCGGACAGGTCCTATGTTGCAAGACTCGCCCAGGAGCTCGAGGATGAGTTCGTTCGGGTGGGTCCAGAAAAGGTCTGCGCATTTGTGGCAGAGCCGGTTGTTGGAGCTGTAAGTCAATTCGTTGAAGAGGCGTGAAGCGGCAGCGTCCCTGGATGGGCCGACTGACTGACATGTTCGCGCAGGCTTTGGGATGCGTTCCATCCCTCCCTGGCTACTTCCGGGAAATGAAGGCGGTTTGTGATCAGTACGGAGCGCTCCTCATCATGGACGAGGTCATGAGTGGCATGGGCCGGTTGGGAACTCTCCACGCATGGGAAGACGAAGATGTGGTGCCCGACATCCAAACCATCGGCAAGGGCCTAGGTGGGGGGTATCAGCCGATCGCAGGCGTTCTCATCAACAGAAAGGTAAGCGAGGCATTGGAGAAGGGCTCCAGGTGAGTGTTCAGATGACCTGTAGCAACGACGCAGCGGCGAAAAGGTTGACTCATGCTGGGCTAGGTGTTTTGTTCACGGACACACGTATCAAGGTCATCCTGTTGCATGTGCAGCAGCACTCGCAGTACAGCAAATCATCCAAGAAGACGGCCTCCTCGGCAACGTGCGGACCATGGGCCAAGTGCTATCGGAGCTTCTGAGAAAGGGCCTCCAAGACGAGCCTTACGTCGGGGACATTCGTGGCAAAGGGCTCTTCTGGGGCATCGAGTTTGTGCGGAACAGGGACACGAAAGAGCCGTGGCCACAAGAGGCACATGTTGCAACGGGAATCAGCGATCTCGGACGCACGGAGGATTATGGCATTGTGGTGTATCCCGGAGCAGGTACTGTGGACGGTATACTAGGCGACCACATTATCGTGGCACCGCCATATACTGTGACGAAGCGCGATGTCGAGTATGTTGCAGAGACGGTGACAAGACTGATCAAGGGGTATTTCTCAGGCTTGGAATAAGTTTAGATGACTGGGATGATGATCACTGTTGCTTGCTCCCCAGAGTGTGATACAAAGCCTGCCCCTGCACGAGTAAAAAGTGTTGGCCAGTGTCACGTAACAGGGAACGGCTAGACGAACGTGTAGCAGTTGATGGGTCGCCAATTCCGACCCATTCTTGAAGACAAAATGTGTGCAGACTTGATATTGCTTGACGAGATGTGCTCTTCTTTTTCCTGGTGCTGTGCCTGTGACAGGACCATAGCTGTCGAGAAGACGTAGACTTGAAACGGATGAGAATAGAAGTGGATCTGAACAAGGACGTGAACTATTAGGCAGTACCCAGCCGCGGGGTTTATGCATGATGTATAGGTAGGTGTATAAATGGGAAGAGTATGTGCACTAAGCAAGCAACCCAACCCGCCCCCAACACAGTTCATCCAACCTCGCTACCCGCTGTGCCAGGTCCCTGCGTCACAGCATCAGCAGCAGCATCAGCAGCAGCAGCATCACCACCTTTGGAGAATCGATCCTGCGGCGGACTGTAGATGATGTAGTCTTCACCCTGATCCGCGCCTACTGATCTGACCATACCACGCTGCGACGACTATCTTGCCGCCGTCACGACCGCAAGGAGTACGACGCCGGCGACGTCCGCACTTTACTACTCCCCACTGGGCCAACAATCAAACGCCATTGACATCCCCTTACCCCGTCTCCAACCTCTCCCCTGTCGCTGTCTTCACAACCACAGCTACCTTGGGCTGCATCCGCAGACGAAGAAGTGCGCCATGTCCGTTGGACCTGCAAATAGTCGCCATGCCGCCGACGAAGAGGCTCGCGCCGAGGTCGATGTGCTTAACTCGAGGCTCGAGAAGACCTCCCAACTGACTAAGAAGATCCAAGCATGCATGGGAAGGTTAGAGTCTACCGGCAAGAGCGTACGCGAAGTCGCTGGTCCCTTGAGCGGAGAGACCAAGAAGCTTCAGGTCCTGGGCAACAGTACGTCCGTCCGAACACGTTCCCCTTCTTGGCCCCCCCCTCCTCAGTCGAACTGACTTTGGGCTCCTTTCTCGCAGACATCGATGCCGTTCTCGCAGCCATCGAGCGGCTTCGCCAACCTGCCGATAGCAAGAACGACGAAGAACAAATCATCCGAGCTGGCCCCGACAAGTCTGGTCTTTCCAACTACCTGGCCTCGATCAAGCGACTGTCCAAGGCCCTCGCCGACATGCAGGCCTCTAACCTGCGAGCGAACCAACAGACAATGGCAGAGCTAGTCCGCTTGATTAAGTCGGGTAACTCGCAACTTGAGGGCCATTTCGACAAACTACTCCGGGGAGAGACGCCTCGCTCGGTAGAGCCGCTCCATTACATTACGAAGGACATGCCATTCCCAGTTCTGTCCCAAGACAAGGTTGCGCGCTTAGGCCTGGTCAATTCGTACATCTCGGGCAATCATCGCCAGAGCGGCGGCGGCAGCGCTGCTCCTCAAGATTCATCGACGGCTAAGATTTACGCCGAAATACGCGGCCCTTACCTTTCGTCTACGTTGGCCAACCTGGCCGCCGCTAGCGTTAACACGACTAAGAAGAAGAATCCCGACGCCATCTATCGCGCTGGCACCAACGGCATCGGCACATACGCGCAGGCCATGGAAGGTCTCTTTCTTGCCGAGTACGACAACATCTGCAGTATCTTCACGCGTGAGGACTGGGGCCCTCTGTTCCAGGCCACATGCCAGGCCGCCATGGCCGAGCTTGCCCGCACCCTGCGAGAGTTGAATAGCCATATCAAGGGTCACTTAAACACAGATTGCTACCTCGCTTACGAGATCACCGAGATAATGTCGGGCTTGTCGAGCAACTTGGAAACACGTACTGGCGAGCTCAAATCATCGCTTGCTGCAGCGCTCCGGCCTGTACGGGAGACTGCCAAAGTGTCGTTGGGAGAGCTGTTGGACGACACGAGACGAAGGATCACTGCCATGCAAGCACTTCCTCAAGACGGCGCACCGATACCCATCGTGTCCGAGACCATGCAGCGTCTACAGACCATGGTGGAGTTCTTGCGGCCAATCTCAAGTATCATGTTCTCCTTGGGTGACGGGGGATGGAAAACCAACGCTGCTACCGACGGACGGTCCACTGATGCGATTCCAAGTCTCGCTTCCTTTGACATTGGTGCCGACGGCAAGGAAATTTTTTCCCATTACTGCTCGGACACGGTCGATATGCTTATGACATCGCTTGATCAGAAGGCCAGGCTGGTTCTCAAAGGTGGCCGGGCTGTCATTGGTGTGTTCTTGGCCAATAGTGTTGTCATTATTGAACGAATGATCCGCGACTCGGACCTCGCGCCTCTTCTTGAAGGACGGATGGGAATGTTGGACCAGTGGCGCAAGAAGGCGACAGGCATGTACACCATGGATTGTAAAGAGGTGTCGACGCACTTGTTTGATGTCATTCACACAAGCAAGCAACGGCCCACGTCAGGCCAGGCCGACTCGGCTTCCATTCTCAAGGGCCTGAGCAGCAGGGACAAGGATAACATCAAGGGCAAGTTCCAGGCGTTCAACGCCTCCTTTGACGAGATGGTCAGCCGGCACAAGACATACAATATGGAACGGGAGGTGAGACAGATATTCGCCCGGGACATTCAGCAGATGCTTGAACCCTTGTACAACCGTTTCTGGGACCGATACCACGAGGTTGACAAGGGCAAAGGCAAGCACGTCAAGTACGACAAGGCCGGAATAGCCGCCGTCTTTGCGACGCTCTACTAGGCAGGGGCTTTGGTTTTCGTATGATCACATGAGGTTTCTGATCCTCGTTCGGTGGCTTTTGTCTTGTTTTTGCAAGTGGAAATAGCGGGCGTCTCGGTAGCGAAGAGCAAAGCCTGGTTTGGCAAATGTATCTCCTGTTAGTCTGTTTTGCCGAGTCCCGCCCTTTTCTGGTTTGAAAAATCCCCAGGAAAAATTCAGGGAGGATCATTTGGGCGCCAGAAGCACAGCAGCAGCAGTGGCATCTTATAAGGTACGCAGCTCGCGTAATAACGTCGCCCGCGGTGCATAGCCGACAATGACATTGATAGGCTTGAGCACCAGAACAATCTGTTGGTAACCGAGGTGGCGTGGGCAATTCTTCTGGTTTCATGTGCTTACACGGCTATAGGCAAGAGCATACGATGGGTCGCGCATGGCACTTGAATTGGGAAGTCAGATCCGTCCGGTCATGTAATAAGTCTGTCTCGAGAGCGCCGGTTCGTAAAACTCGTATCGACAGCTGTCGGCCAGTCAACACCTCCCTGACACGGTGCCTATTTCGTCCACCTTGTCTCTGTTGCGCTATGTCCGGAACATTACCCCGAGGTCTTCTTGAAGAGCAAGTCGATGCGTTCGGACCTATGCCATACAATGACATCGTCGCTCCGGCGCTTAAACCACAGGATGCGGTGCTGGGGGATGAATTCTTCATGCGTCTGCTCACTCTTCCAGGCAGAGAGAGCCTTCTCTTGAGGTCCCAGGAACCGGTCCTCATACCCGATGAGGAAGTCGTTGCTGTCAATGTTCGGATCCCATCGCAACCGGTTCAGCACATCAAGTGCCGCGCGGAATTTGCCCGCCCCCTCGGGTTTCCGGACTGTTGTTGAGCGCTGCTTTGCCGACTTGCCTTTTTTTGCAACCTTGTCCGCCAGCCACCCCTGGTACTCTTCGTCGACGTCATCGTCCTCCTCTTCATCTTCCGTGTCGGAGTCGTCGTCACCATCAACGTGCACACCCCATTCACGATCGTCCAAGTGTAGATCATCTAGCTCGCTTCTCTTGACGACTGTCGCACTAAACCAAGAAGTGTTTGGATCAAAATACTTTTCGTCGCTCATGATGAGCTTTTCAAATTGCTGCAAGACGGCGCGCAGGTTGCTGTGTGCCGCCTCCAGGTCATCCTTTGATGGCTTCTCGTCCGAGTTCATCCACTCCAGTCCGACGAGATAGGAGCCCTGGTAGTCGCCCTGAGTCCCCTTAGCTTCGGAGCTAGATGAGTCGACGAATCTGGCAGGCCAGATTCTTGCTGAGAGTTCGGGTACTCTCTTGTTTACGTCTTGGGGAAGAAAGGGTCAGCCACGTCTTGCTTCCAGGGCGGGTTGCGGGGGTTCTGAGAACGACTTACCAACCAGAAGCGAGGCACAACGAGACTCCAACCAGCCGACGAGTTTGCTTCCACGTTCGAGGGATGCTCCCCAGTAGTGAACACGTAGGTTGATGAATGAACGGAACGAGCCAAGGAAGTTCGACGCGCCCGGGGTCATGTTCTTTCTGTGGCTTGAGTCGGGGATGGACAGCAGCGACTGCCAGCTTGTTCCGTCTCGTGATAGTTGAGCAGTGGCCTGGCAGAGCTCGGCCGATATGATCTTCGTGGTCGGCACTGACGCGGTGAGTGCCGTGTTGAGCGTTGGAGAGTGCCAGCCGAGAAGGCACATGGCCTCCCTCGGTGTCCGATGATATCTCAGATTCTTGTGGAAGAAGGGGTCAAAGACCATATCTCTCTGCCAGTCAAGTTGCGAGTAGTGGTCAAAAAAGGTTGTGATTATGTCCGCAGTGGAGACAACGCCGCCATCGTGTAAGAGCATCTTACAAACCTTGACCAGCATGACAGACAGGTGTATGCCGCCAAGATACCCAAACTTGGCTGCGTATATCCCGCGCGCCTTCGCCCACGTCTTGATGGCCTGGAAACTCATGCGGAACTGTGCCAGGTCGGGAACGGAACGCTGAAGGTAGAACAGATCCCTCGCAGGCTTCAGCTTCAAAAGAGTCTGCATGGGCAAGCTGAAAGCTGGATCTGACGGAGGCCGCTTCAGTATGTCGGGCCACTGTTCCACCACGCTGGGTGCCTGGCAGTATTGAAGATCGCACTTTACGCCCAGAATCTCCACCTCGAGCATAGTGCCAGTCTTGGCCTTGACTTTCCTTAATAACCGCACACCCGGGTTGCCCGACTTTCTCAGCCTTTGACGGGCCAGGATAAAGAAAACGCGGGAACTGATAGAACCGATACAAAGGCAGTCGATGTCGGACGTCTTGGACCAGGTGCCGAGACCGTACGATCCCACGGGGACTAACATAAAAGCCGGACGGCCTCGTGTCTGATCTCCGGTCGTTTGGTCCGAGTCCAGGAGGGTATGTTGCAGCAGCTGAAGGGCCTCTTTCCGAACAGCCTCGTCTTGCTCCGTCGGGAAGATGTTGAGATTTTCCATGCACCGTCTCAGCACGGCAACGTCGGAAAGGCCAGCCGGGGCCTTTTTGGGCTGGACATGAACCACTTGGGCACTGGTGGCTGCTGCATTTTTCGAGTCGAAGCGGTGCAGAAGGCATCGAATGCCCCAGTGATCACTTGCGTATAACGGACCTTCCCTGGTCTCGCCTTTGCCAGTGATGAAGCCGAACATGTTAAAGCGTGAGATCCGGAACGGGCCTCCACTCTTGACCAATATACGGTCGTATCTTTGCGGACGGTTGTTGAGGCCACTTCCGACCATCTTGGCAGCATGTGGATTCTCTCTGGGGTCGAAGGTTGCCCCTTGCTCACCCTCGAAGATATGACCGACG
The DNA here is from genome assembly GCF_034447905.1 of Colletotrichum destructivum. Taxonomy (NCBI): domain Eukaryota; kingdom Fungi; phylum Ascomycota; class Sordariomycetes; order Glomerellales; family Glomerellaceae; genus Colletotrichum; species Colletotrichum destructivum. The sequence goes on along the minus strand of NC_085898.1, from coordinate 3,208,738 downwards.
TCACCTTTGAGGTTGTCACTGACACCGGCCTCGATGCGCGAAACCATCCAGACATCAAGGAGGTTGGCTTCGGCCAGGGTTGTCTCAATGTTTCGGAGAACATTTTCCGTCTGCGCGGTGATTGCTCCCTTCTTTACAGCGTTATCAACAGTGTAGGAAGATGTGGTGATGTTGAAGTCACCGGCGATGACCCATTGGTTGGCTGGATAATCGCTCCTGAGGTGGCTCAAGATTCGCTGGAGTTCTCTGGAGACTACTGTCAGCTCGGAGACGAGGCAGTTCATACATATCTGTTAGGCCAGTCGGTCGTACCTTTCTTTAGCGGCGACGGCGCCATCTGTCAAACCTTGACTGAGATGACAGGTTGCCAGTACTAGAGGCAACGCAGGGCCATCTGCCTCACTGTATCTCAGGCCATCGAACCTAAGCACGCATGATCCCTTGTGTTGACGCTTGAAGGGTAGGTATTCCCAGGAGAAGGGGTGTTTGCTAAGGACCACGTTGTTAAGTATATTGGGCAACGGGCCAGCAACTGGATCGTCGGGTGACCCGTGTGAGGCATACGTATACTGCTTTCGAATGCGGCCGTCTTCGAGCAAGAAGGGCAGAAAGTCATCAGTTACCTCCTGGAGCACTACGATGTCTGCCAACGCGGTTCCTGCGACGAGGTTATCGACGATCATAGGATATCTGGTGCGAGAGGGAGGCCAGTGGAACTCAGCAAGGACGTTCCAACTGGCAACAATGAGATTTTCGAGCAGCCCAGCATCCGAATGTGACGCTTCTGGGGAAACTGTGTCAACCGGCTGCCATACCAAGAGCCGATCCGAGAAATGCCATGTGCGTTGCGGGATAACAGTCAAGCCCATTTCTCGTTCCATGCCAAACAAATCACCGCAGATAACCAGGGAGGGAGAAACAAGGTTAATGAGACCCCATTGTTTCATCTGGCCCGACGGGGCCCGAACTAGAACAGCCAGTTGACTGGCTTCCCAACTGACTGGAGGCAGGCGCCGCAGCTTTTCGAGGAGAAAATCAACTTTGGACGAGCGAGTCGTATCTTCGCACTGGGCCACCGTCATGTGCATGTTGTATGGCTCCAAGCGTGTCTGACCGATGGCTGCGAGGATGGCGGCTCTCAAGCAGTTGAGTTGAGATGCGTTCTCGGCGTTTCTGTCGCACAGAAACAGTGTACTGCCATTCCTATGTTGAAAATAGCCCGGGGAGTCCAGGTGGATGGGAAGAGTGGCGGGCTGCCCCCGGTCCGTGAGGCACTTGACAATGGCATCACAAGCCAGGCGGAGAGCATTGGAATCCGTGGACCTGACGAACGGATAGACGAGGTTGACATGGGGTGGCCACTTCGCATGGGCCTTGTCATTATCGAAACGAAGGCGGTCGACCAACGGCCATTGGTCTCTAGGGGGTATCAGGCAGAGAGCCGTGTCGTGGTTCGATGGAGCTGGGAACTCCATGGGTGCTAATGTATTGATCCGGCTTGTGTTTAGGTTTGTGCGAATGTTGGTTGCGACCGGGATGGAAGTGGCACGTCGACCGATCCTGGGGTGTAAGCTGGTAAACCGAGATTTCACCAGCTGTGAGATAGCCAGTAGTAATCAACGTTGCAGGAAGAGTATGGTCGGTATTTTGTACGCTGCGGAACGAGGTTGGCGGACTAGAAGATGGAAACAAGAGACAACAGAGGCTGATTTAAGGTACGAAGTCAAGGCAGTGTAAATACTTCGCACACAAACCTTTCCCACGCTCTGGAACAGGGTCAAGGGTGCAACCAAACACACAACGGCCAAGCTCAGGGTCAAGTCAAAGGTCAAGGGTCGCCGGAAGCTGTCGAATCGACTCAAAGTCGGAGATGGTGAGTAGAGGCCAGTCACTGGCCGAATGTGTCAGATACAAATGCATCACAATTTGCAACTAGAAGTCCAAGTGCCTAGGTAGTAGGTAGGTAGGTAAAGGGTCCGTGACTCAGGGACCCTTGCAACTGTGTCTTTGCATACCTAGGTTGGGTGGGGATTGTGTCCTAGTGTTGATGGTGCAAGCATGGAACGGACCGTTTGACGTTGCCGAGTGACTCACCCACTGAGGCGGTTCTTTGTACAGGCACTCACTCATATGTACCCACCCACCTTCAGGTAGGTAGACCAGGGGCCCATGGACCATCGACCCGGAGCCAGTCTCGAACCAGCATTGTGAGCGGCGAACAGCAATTGGCCAAGATGAATCCGCATGCCTTCCAACATTTTGTACTTGTTCAACTGACCTTGAAGAATCTTGATTATCCTACCAAGCGGGTGACAAAAAAAGCCGGACTCCTGTGATAGAAAATACCTTTGTTTAAGTGCAGATAGTTGGAGAGGGGAAAGTACCGCTTATTAACGTTGGCCCCAAAACACCTAACTTGATCAATTTTTTTTTTAAAGAGTCCGGCTTTTTTTGTCACCCGCCTGCCTACGTCAAATCTTGATACACAAGCACCCGCGTACAATGACACGGCGGTCCAACGATATCCTCATGGCCGAGTCGCCTGCCCAGAAAGTGACCCACGTAAGAAGCCTGCAATGGCATCACACGCCCTGTTCGTCAAAGTCGGAACCGCCCCAGTCGATGGACGTGACGCCTTTGCCCTTGCCCTCCATCAGCGCCTCCAGCTTGTCCTCGTTTGTCACGTATGCCCCGTTCTGTCTCTTCTGCGCAACGGCGTACTTTATCGAGTCTCGCCACTCCTGTGACGACCAACGTGGTTAGAGAAATCACCCAAAGGGCATTGTTGAGACGGACAGCACCCGGCTCGGAACCAGGACTTACCCGCCACCAGACTTCCTCGCTCTGCACCATGCACCTCCGTCCATCCTCACCGTTCCTGGCCGATGCGAATGGCCACACTGATTGCACCACCTCGTACTTGTGCTTACTCGAGAAAAGATTCTTCATGCCCAGGTATAGTTTGCTCGGCTTCTCGGCACTCTTGACCTTGACGTTGGCATGCGTGACGGGGAAAGAGATGTTGACTTGCCCCTTGTACTGAGTCGACGCAATCAAGCTGCGGATTTGGCCCTCGATGTATAGCGCGTCCATGTTGGCAACGACCCTCCCGAGCGCTTCCGTCGCGGGGCCCAGCATTAGCCACAACCATCACCACGACCTTGCGGCGGATGCGAACTCACCGAAGCTTTTCACCGGCGCCGGGTCCTCGATAAAGCGGCGGCACCACTCTTCAAGCTCCCTGTCACCCACCTCGGGGAGGACATCGGGCTTGGCGCCGCCCCGAAAAGCCAATTCGCCCGGCGCCACGCACCGAATATAATCCATGCGTCTGCTCATGTCGTCGGGCACCAACAAACTCATGAGGTTCATCTTGAAGTCGAAGTCGACAGTGCGACCTCGGTTTCCCCTAATATGGATCAATGGCTTGGGCGGGATACTGGCCTGCATCCTCACGAGTGAAACGAGGGCGCTGGCGCTTGCCGTCAGATGCTCTGCCCTAGAAGACAGCGTAGTGCAGTCAAGAGACAAGGTAAAGAGGGGCGGCGAGTAGAGCTTGTAATCCAACCTGGGCAGGCCTGTATAGGAGGGGGGGCCTGATGCCGTTACAGGGAGGCCACGAGAGTCCGCCGAGGTGGACGCCTGTAAATCGTTGGAGGGGCTCGAATACGGCGGCGGCTCTGATGGGTTCGCGCTGTTGACCCTCACATTGTGGCTGCTGGTGCGACCTGCAAGCAACGTCTTCTCAGTTACTATGGAAGGAAATGCCGCCATGCATGTTGAAGTGGCTGCTGACGGAGCAGCAGACGGCGGGGTTGTCGTCGTCAACGGGGGCAACGGCAACGGTGGCAGGTCGGCCGGCAGCTCGGATGGGCCCGGAGGGTCTGCCGAGAGCTCTGATAGTGACCTGAACGGCGGCTGCGGCGGAGCCATGTTGACCGATTCTGCGGCCATTGCGGACACTGTTCCAGAGATGGCTGCGTAAACAGTATAACCAGTCAATTCAGGCGTCGTGATCAGGTCAATACGTGTGGATCATGGGAGTAGTTTGTGCGACAGTGCGGTATGAGATGACTGCCGCAATGACGGACTTGAAGGAGGGTGGTAAAGGACAAGATGGGCAGTAGGAAGGATGAAGTAGGAGGAGAGAACAAGTCAATCAGGGATCGCGAGGTTGCATGAGAGGAATTGATGTCTGTCCTGGTCGGTACCTAGGTATATCTACTCCATCTGAATCTGTCCGCTCCCAGTAACGTGTTAGACAAGGAACTACAGTACTGAATACAGGCTGCCTATCTTAGTTCCACCTAGGTAGGTATAAAAAAAGGAATGAAGAAAACCCAATCCCGTGGGAAATACGCCCGGCTAGCCACTAACCACCCCCCGTTCATTTCAGCCCCGCGCGCAGCTGGTGCTCCTCAAACAGGACCCTCACCTGCGCCTACACCTAGCACTAGCCCAGCACAATCAAACCATTCAGCACCGTGTTAGTGATGACCCAGAAGGATCCAGTGCCCGTGGGGATTGCCATACACACTGGATATGTCTAAGCCGTTTTCGGTTCCAGAGCTGCCTAGAAGGATCACCGGCTCCATGTCAGCAAGAAGACCGAACCCGACTCCGATCAGGCGAATCGCGGGCCCTGGAGTAACATTGAATATAATTTCTTGTTAACGTGGTGGGCTGCTTTGAAGTCTCATCCACGATGTTCTCCGTGTGGTAGTTAGCATTGGACTGGCCAACCCCCCCCCCCCCTTCTCCGGCTGGACGCGATGGATATCGAAGACATAGGTGGGCTGTCTCGTTAAACGAGTTCAATTTGCCTAGGTATACTAAGGGTCATCATCGTTATACTTTCGTACACAATGCTGCTATCATAAAACAAACGCCGTCCAATGCCCCCAAGTCGGTTACCTCGCGAGAACTTTGAAACCCTTAGATCGCCCTCCATGCCGGTGTTCAACCCACAAACTCCTGAGCAAGCACATAGCATGACAGTGTGGTCAGTCATCATCTCATCGAATCAAATAGAGTATTCGTCTGCAGGAATCAGACCAGCTGGAAACCATCGTCCTCGGCGATACGAAGCCCATCCTGACGCAGGCTCTGACGTGCCTTACGGCCCTTGAGAATCTGTCCGTTTTCGTTGAGGATCTCGTATTCTTTCTCCACCATGCGCTCCGTCTCGCGACCCGTCGTCTTGATGAAGACGTCGAGCGTCAGCGGTCGGTTGGGACTTTCGATCCTATCAAAGCTGTATTTCCAATCCTCCGAAGCGGGGAGGTTCTTCCAGCCCTCTTGAGACGGGGCCATCTCCATGACCGATCGGCTAAGTGGATCCTTGATCTGTTCCTTGGCCCGCGCCGCCGACTGCACGCGCCCTTGAGGAAGCTCCCAGTGTGATCGGAACTTGGTTACGTTGTGCTGCGTCTTCTTGTGGTGAGAGCTGCGTCTCGCATGTCAGAATTGGCCACGCGAAAGTGCCGCATGAGGATGTGTAAATGGCAAACGTACGTCTCGCTGTTCTTGCCTCTGGGGCGCGTCTTGGCTCGCTGCTGTTCGGTGCCGCCGACGGCCTCCAGAGTGGTCCAGTCAAGGCGGCAGCCTGCCAGAGGACGGGCTCCGTTTGACCATTTGGACTGTGAGTCTTTAGTCCTCTTGTAGTCTTGGTGTGCGCTTCGAAGGTCTCGCTCGAACTGGACATGAGACTCGGTTGCGCCAGCCATTACGTCCGGTTGCTTGCGACAAGGAAAATTAAGTGTTATGGCAGTGTTGAGACGCCAAATAACGGCGTCGCTGGTGAAGCACGATGTCCAAGTTATACAGACCCAACAGAGTTCTGTGACGTTCGAGGTCGGAATCAGTTGATGGTATTTGAGTTGTCGCGGTGTATTACACGAGTGGGGTTTGGCAGTGAATGCGATCCGGTATGTTGGGTATCTAGTGGACAAGGTTGCAGAGGAGGATGGATGAGTGATGGATATAAAAGAAGTAAGTGGAAAGGAAACAGGTTGGGTTATGCCCGGCTCGGTGTCCGAATTGAGAAGTTAGAGAGAGGCTGAGTCGAGGCAGGGTGAGAATAGGTTGGGTAGGCAAGGTAAGTAGTCACTGTTGGGACGGAAGTGACCGGGTGAGTCACCGGGCAGAGTTACCGAGGATGACGGCAAAGGCAAATTGGGATAAGAGGAAAGGTATTGCCGAAAGAGGTGTACACAGGGGAATGGAGGGCAAGGGGCCTAAGTCACACCACTCCAGTATGCGGTAGTGTAGTGGTTGTTGTTGATGTTGTTGTGGTCGTCAACGATGATGATGTTGTTGGGAAGAGGATCGATATGAGGGAGCCCGAGAGAGGGTGCACAAAGACCTGGGAGGCGGGACGGTGGATCTACCTGTAGCACTAATATACCTTGAGGCAGTTGAAGACTGATCTTAACGAGAACGCCTGAAAACAAGGCAACAAGCCGGAAAGGCACACGGGAGGCGCGTGGGCCAACTTGCACATTACACAGTCGCCGGTCGAGCGACGTGCCGATGTGGCTGCTTATCTCTGGTGTTTGTGTTGTTAATGTCATCAATCAGGGGGGGTGGAGGCGTGATCCCGACAGGTGCTGGTGAGCCATCAATGATAAAGCTTGGGGCGTGGCCAACACGAAAATGGGGGGGGTCTGTGTCATAATGGTAGGTGCACTGATACTGTTTTCTGGTAGGATCAGATTGGGTTCTCCAATCATCGACAGTTTACAAAGGGGTTTTGGAGGGGGGTGCATCCAGCGGACGCTGCTGAAGATGTCATCGCACCATTAGTTGCCAGCTGCTTTCAGCTGTGATCAGCCTGACCATCAGTCTTCACCATAACGTACCGTGGGTCTCACTTGAAGCCCCATTTGATGTCATGCATGCACGCGCCGCGCATCCCATGCATGCTATGCTACGGTCCGCAGCAACCTGGCTTGAAAACGCCTGGTCTCCAGGCTTCCTCCATGACCAACACGGGCGCATGGGCCAGGCCATGACGATGCTGGCATCCAAATCAATACACTCCGCCTATGAGCCATTGTCAGACTGTCAGCTGGCCGCTCTTGGTCAAGGCTGCCCTGCATGCAATGTGCCTTTCGGCTCTGGCCTTACAGGATACTGTGTATCTCACACACACACACACACACACACACTCAGCGTGATGGAATACCGCCCTGCCGCCAGTGCGCTGCCAGCTCATCATGGGGTGGTTGCTTGGAGGTCATATGGCCTCATTCGCACCCTCCATCTCTGTTCCTTACCCACCCTCACACGCAGTTCCTCTCGTCATCTCCCCCTCCGGAGCATCACTTACCTCGCCCGCTCGTCTTCTGAGAGAAACACCGGGACAAAAATACCCCGGAAGAGGTTGATATTGTTTACCCGCTATTACCAATCTCAAGTGGTCGTCCGGCCGCGACCGCAGTTTCGTGTCTATGTTCGACTTGTCGGCCGTCTATCCCGATGTCAAGGGCGATGACTGTCTTTGATTGGATGAAGGTGACGGGCAGCATCATGAGGCCGAACGGGGTTGGCTAGCTGATTTCAACTCAACATAGCACTCAATCGGATACAATCGCAAATTTACCCGATCAGCCGCTGCTCAACCGACGCTACTTAACCCCGAGGACGACGCATCCGGCGGTCTCCATTGTCCCTACCTTCCAGCCCTGGGACTCTGTCAACATACCCCCAATCATCATAGATTATTGACTTCTGGCGGCTGCCGTCTTCGTCAGGCGTGGCGGTAACTAGCGTCCTACCACGTTCTGAGAAGAAGTTGTATAACTATCCAAGCAAAGGGCGCACCGGCGATGGCATTAAGATAGCGGTATGGCTTCAGGCTGTCAGCTGTGTTGTGGAGCTGTGATGTGTCTTCCGCAGGGCCATCTTCTGTTGGTCGGTTCGCTTGGCGGCCGGGGCTGGAAAGAGGCTGGAGCAGCCACTGGAACACGGCGCTATCCGGCTCGAGCTCTTGGCTTAGTCACGTCGCTGGACCCGCCAACTTAGTGTGGCTGCATCTCACCGCACCGCCCCGCACGGGTCAGAAAGCGAATCCACCGCTATGCCCGAGGCTTGCGGAGTTGAAAGACCCAACGAATGTATTAATGTTCCTTTTTGCAGCACACGCTTGAGCAACAATTCTGCACGCCAGTTGCTCCCGGTCCTGTCTCTCGAAACATCAATACTTGCAAAATGCTCGCACTGATCTCGTTTGTCTTGGCAACCAAGTCTCGGTTCTCTGACCATGTCGAAGTAGAATTTGAAAACCGCCTCAGCCCCTGGTCCAATCTCCCGGTCCGACTCCTAGTGGATTCCGACACACGTCGACATCGTCGCCGTCGCCGTCGTCTCGGGACCTGCTGACTCCCGCTTGCCATCGTTCGTCTTCTAATTGCTTAAGCGGTCTTCCCGAAGTTAGCCTCCCCTGCGGCTAAGGCGCTAATGTCGGATGTCTTGCGTCGGGCTGCACTGTTCAGCGCGTGCGTGTCCGCCCTTTGATATTTAACCGACGATGGATGCAGAACGGATCGAAAGCGTGCGTCTGGGGTCATATCTATGGCCCAAACACAGTCGTTGTGTGATTCCTTGTGTCGGTCGAACTAACGCAACCCATAGAAGTATTGTTATGTTCACTGGATGACCCAATGCAACCCTTCAGGTCGTAATGCGTGACTTCAGGCAGGTGGCTCATTTGCCCTACTATCCTCGATGCACAAGGAACCACATTCGGCATCTCTGCGTGCATACGCTCTGACTATAGGGGCTGATTAGAGCTTTGGGTCATCCTTAGGCGATTGCAACCAAGCCAAGCCATGTATCGAAAGACTCCGGCCCAGGCCTTGCTTCGTCCCTCGCCGGCCGGGACGATGGGCAATGGTCGGAACGGAACAAACTCTTGGCTTTCCCAATTCGCAGCAGTTATGAGCTTGAAGCAATGAGCAGCTCCGCCAAGAGCCCGTTGTACTCGCAGTCTTTGCCGAGCGCATGGATTGTCGAGACTAGCCGGCTCCGAGTTTCTCATCTTGGCGTCCTTTGCTCCTTCGTGTCTATTTCTGAAAGCGCCCCCAGCCATTCCAGCAAACCACAATCAAGGCACTGTAACAAGACGTTCTTGGAGGTCGAGCTACAATCTGTATGGCCTTCTTCGAGGGTCCACTCTTAACCCTCTCTTTCTCTCAGTTTCTCGGGCTCTCTTGGAAGGGCTCTAGTGGACTCTCAAGTAAAATGATGGGAGAGCCATGTCGTATATTGGCAAGCTTACGTCGTTCCATCCACTCACTCGCTCAAGGCCAGGGATCTTGGTCATTCAACTGCTCAATGACGCTCCTCGCCGATGCATTAAACCTCATGATGTCCAGACAAGTGCTATTCGCAGGGCGGTTGCGGCTGAAGCGTACTAGGTTTGTCGAGGTACAGTTCGTCCTGCCTTGGTCAACGATTACAAGGCTTTGCGGCTCTTGAATGAGAACAGAGCGGAAAACACGAAGGTGACATTCAATACTGCTTTCGACTCAATCAGACTCTTTAACAACTGCTAAACCTAGTGAAGAACAAAGCCCTCCTCCTTTGAGCCCCGCCTACTCTTCTTTTTCCCAATGAGTTGCCGCCAATTCCTTTGTACATCTCTTTATACGTTTCATCCATGGTTACAGCCAGCGACGCCACTCCCCAGGGACCTGGGTTCTGAATACCGCGACGCCTCTTTTTGACGATCCTCCATCTCGCTGCCCGGCTTCACTTGGCAGTGGCAGAACACTCATCTCCACAACTTTTTTTCTCGTCTAAGGGAACGACAGCCCATACCTTGCCTTCGAGGCTGCCTCTAGCATGATCTTAGCTCCCTTCAGTGTCAGATCGTGCCACCATGCTTTGTCCTTCATCTCTGGGCCTTAGTATTCCACGTTCGGTCCTGGGTCCACCTAGACTGTCCCATCGCCCGGGAGCCACCGACTAGCCGGCCGACGGTTGCTGCTCTTTCCATCTAGCGGAATAGTGGCTTCGGATAGTTGCAGTACTACCCAAGCCAAGAGCCACCTTCACGGGTTTTGCACACAACGAGGCCTCGGCGCCACCGGTCAGGTAGGTTCGGGCGTGGGATCGCAGGCTAAGAACTCGAAATATATATCTCTGGCATCTCGTTCTTCCACCTACTCTGGTGTTGGTCTTGTTATCGTCCTCGCCACATCATCTCCGACCGGCTTGTAGTCTTTCTTTTCGCTTCTCACTTCGAGAAGACCTCTCTTTTAAAGCATTGCACTATTGCAGCCATCGCCATCATGTTCATCTCCAACACTTTGCTCGGCCTACTTGGCTTCACAATAGCTGTCTACGCACAATGTTCCAACCTCCTTATTGACGACTTTTCACGGCCAACTCCCTCCGGTTTCAATAACTTGACTTCGTGGACCAGTGACGACAACTCCATGTCAAGCATTGCCCTCGCAGGCGGATCACTCTCGTTTACCCCCAAGCCCGACCACTCCTCGTACTTTTACGAGACCCTACCTTGTTACCAAGCAGCTACCCAGGGCTACAAAGCATTGTCCTTGACTGTCAAGGGACCCAAGGACGCCTCCTTTATGGTGGAGATCCAGACCAAACAAGCATGTACCGACAACGAGTATCAAAGCCAGTGGGTTATTATCTCCGGCCTGACTGGGTCAGTCCAAGCTGTCAGCATCTCCCTGTCTTCGTTCCCGGGCGCCAACTTGGACGGCATCACGGGCTTCGTCTGGTCCACCTACTCCCAGTTCTCCGGCTATGAGTTCAGCAACGTCAGATTCACCTGCAACGAGGAGGCTGCGAGCTCGTCTACTTCAGCATCTCGGTCCATTTCAGCCTCTCCTGTCGCATCTACGTCAGCTATATCAACAAGCACTTCGTCAACCTTGACATCCCGTAGTGTCTCTGCTAGCTCAACGGGCAGGCTGTCCAACGCACAGTCAGGCTCTACATCTCGTACATCTTCTAGTTCTACCAGCTCAACCTCTCGGACATCTAGCACATCTTCGTCGACATCCCGAACTCGCTCCTCCTCATCTTCCTCCTCCTCATCTAGCACATCTTCGTCATCAACCTCGCGTCGCAGCTCTTCCACCTCTTCCTCCACGTCATCAACCTCGCGTCGTAGCTCTTCCACCTCTTCCTCCACGTCATCAACCTCGCGTCGTAACTCCTCTTCCTCCTCCTCCTCCTCCTCCTCCTCCATGGGTTCAACCGCGTTGTCGACCTCGACAGGTCGTACTTCGTCGACTGTGTCAACTTCACAAGCCCGCTCTTCAAGTTCGGCCACCTCTTCCAGGACGACTACTCTCTCTGGCAGCAGCAGCGCCAGCCGCTCGTCAACTGTGTCCGGCTCAGTTACAGCTCAGTCATCGCCCGCCTCGTCAAGTTGCAGCAACCTTCTCATCGATGATTGGGAGTCTCAGTCGCGGCTGACATTCCTTTTCTACAACGCCATGCTGCAGCCTAGCAGTGACGATGGAACGATGAAAAAGATCGAGGTCGGAGGCAACAGGGTCACCTTGACCCCTAACAAACCGGACACGTCCTACTTCTACAGTAAGACTGCTTGCACAAACGCCCAGGCCAAGGGGTATGGCGGCATCTCCTTCCGCATCAAGGCCAGCAGCGGAACGACGTTTGGAGTTCAGGTGGCATCGGCAACAACTTGTGGCGGCGAGGACACGAGCTTTGGTTTCCAGACCACCCGCGAGCTTGGATGGACGTTCGACGGCACCGAGAAGCTTTACAGTCTGCCTTTCTCCAAATTTACCACGATCGACTTGTCCAAGGTGTCTTCAATCTTGTTCAGTACACTTTCTGGCCCTGTTCAATTCGGCCCGATGGCGTTTTATTGCGGTACCACACCTTCCGAGTACATCGTCAAGACGTTGCCGTTGGCTAGCACCTCAGTATCGACTGTTGCTGCGCCTAGGGGCACAGCCGCAGCCAAACTCATCGACGACTTTTCAGTCCAGAACCAAAATTCCCTCGGACAGTGGCATGGCGGGGATAACGACGCTGCAGTCACATGGGTAAAGGGCAAGGTGACCCTCAAGGCTCCGGATGCTGACTTCGCCTACTACACCCAATTCGAGAACACTTGTGCCGACATGACTGCCTACGATGGTTCCTACCTGCACGTCGCATACTCGGGGAGCAACAAGTTCACGATTGCCATGCAACAACACAACTCACAGTGTAACGAGGCGATTGCACCTTTCCCTGAGACTTGGGACTCACTCGAGGCGGCCCGTTATGCTACCGGTAACAACATATACATCCCCATGTCGCATTTCAACATCGTCCGCTCCCGTGTGGTTGGTTTGGCCTTCAAGGGCTTCTACACAAACGAGGCTGTCACTCTGACCAAGATCCAAATTGTCTCGTCCGTGCCGGACAATGTCCACATCCCAAGCAAGCTGCCGTCCGGCAACCTCGTCTTCGCCTGCAAGCGCCCCAACTCGATTGCGTTTGCCATCGATGACGGCGACCCAACCTACGCGCAGGAGGTCATGGAGGTCATCCGATCTGAGAATATCAAAGTCACCTTCTTCACCGTCGGCGCGCCCCTGAGAGATCCCTCCACGAATTTGAGCAACATCTACCAGGACATGATGACGCAAGGTCATCAGATGGCTCTGCACAGCTACACTCATCCCAAAATGGAGGGTCTGCCGAATAACGATGCAATTGCCTGGGAGTACAAGCAGGACATTGACGCTGTATCGGACATGTTCAATGGTCTCAAAACCAAGTACTTTCGACCGCCATTTGGAAATGAGGGTGCTCGGATGCGCCAGCAATTGGTTTCGACAACTGGCAACAGCGACGCATACATTGTCAATTGGAATATTGATGTGGAGGATTGGCTCTGGGCCACCTCTTCCCAGCCCGAAAAGCAGTTGGAGGCCTTCCAGCGCGATCTGGAAAAGGGGGGCAGCCTGGTTGTCATGCACTACCTGTACCCAAGCACGGTCAAATATCTGAGACAGTTCATCCAGATGGCAAAGAAGACGAACAAGAAACTGATGAGGGTTGACCAGTGTATGGAGGACCCTGAAGCACCCCCGTTGTAATACTAGGCTAGGTTTAGAGACTGTTTAAAACTTAGACGTTTTATAGTACAAGAAGTAATGTTTTTCTAAACTGTTATCTACTTAAAGTAAAATTAGTATTTAACTTCTAGATTTTATCTTCTTAAGATACTATTTAACGTACTTATATAGCAAGCAGGCTAATATATGTAAGAGTATGGCTAAAGGCACTTAACTAGGTAGGGTTCTGCTGGAAAGGTAGGTATCCCTCTATTGCGTGACTTTTGCTTGAAGATTCTAACTACGTGAAGAATCTTCCCTTGAGGTGTGGAAGAGAGGTTGTGGCCCGTGCGTCCTAGCCAAGGTATCTCCGACCGGTCGCCCGGCTAAACCCTTACAATATAGCAAGTAGGCTACTTTTCTACCTTTCTACCTCTTTAACCTTTATACTAACTTTTCTTTACATATAAACATACTATCCTTCTTAATTAAAAGTTATATTATTTTTACTATTTAAGCTATTAAAAAAGATCTAAAAATGTTTATATAAAAAGCAGCTTTAACCTTTAAGGTCCCTTAAACTACACTTTAATACTAATGCATGAGATGCATTATATAACCTAAAAGATAATTAAATTTAATAAAAATAACTATAAGTAAAAAGAAGGTAATTCTTAAATAAGTTATTAACTTAATTAATTAAGGGTTTCTTTTATAATAAGAAGATATAATGTACCTACATAGTAAACAACGCATTATAGCAAGCAACGCACTCTCTTCTACCCTTCTACCTTTTATATAAGTTAATTTAACTACAATATATAAAATAAATTAAAACTACTTAGTACCCTCTTCCTTATTACTATCTTAAACTACTTTATAGGTTTATATATTATATTTAGTTTTTCTATAATTGCTATAGCGTTGCATATATAGTTTAGCACCTTTTGTATAACCCTCCTTTTAAGGGTTATTCTCTTCTCTAGCATTAACTACATCCTTTTCTCTCTATAGTGCTTCTACTTTAGCAGTATTAAGTAACCCTTTAAGATGTAGTTAAGTCTTTTTGCTTTTTAGTGCTTACTTAATACCTTATTTACTATATAAAGCCTATAGTTTTTAGCTTTAATAAAAGCTAGCTAGTAGGCTAACTTACTAATACCTTTTGCTTATAGGTTAACTACTTTATATAAAGGTATTAGTAAACTACCTTAATATACTTAGATCTTCTTTTTAAGGAATAAAGCACTTTATATGCTCTTTAGTGCTGTAGTTAGTATCTTTACATCCTAAAAGCCTTAGCTGCTTAGCTATAAGGTTAAAGGTGTTAGCATCTTTAGCTTAAAATCTAACTAAAAAATAACTACTTTAGAGTTAAAAGGTATAAAGCCTACCTATCTAAAACTAGCTTATATATTATCTTTACCTATTAAGGTAAAGAATGCTGCTTTAAAAGTAGAAAAGAAGTTATTTTTAGTAATATGCAAAATCTAAATCTATATTATCTTCTTAATTTCCTTACTATATAAGTACTTTAATAGGCTAAAGCACCTAATATTAAGAGGCTAAAGCTTATATAATAAATAAGGAGGTATATATAAAGCAATAATATTCTATTTCTTATAGTATTTATTAAAGTTAGTTAATTTATAGCTATTGTAACTATTAAGGATTAAGAGGTAATAAGAACCCTTTATATAGAACTAACTTTATGCACTAATTAAAGTGCTTTAGCTAATCTAAGCTAATATTATTTGTTATCTATCTATTTTTGCTTAGATAGATACACTATGTAGCCAGGAATTAGCTATTAGTATACTAAAAGAGGAGGTAATATTTACCCTTTATAATAACGTATAGAGGCATTACTTAGCTATCTATACATACACCTTAAATAATAGAAACCTATTTATAATTACTAGGCTGCTTTATATAAAGCCTTCTCTTATAGTTAGATATTATAACAACCTTTGCGTGCAATAGCATTCCTATTAAGAACCTAGTCTTATTAAAATTGTAGATATTATTATTAAGTATTTTATACTTTATAATTATGTTTTATATAAATGTAAACTAGCTTTATATAATTATAAGATCTTTAGCTAAAGCCTTCTAATAGTTAATTTTATATTAAAATTGCATTTTTAATTAAGGTTAGCATTATATAAAGTACTCTACCTATTAGGGTTCTATGTGCATCCTATTGCATACATTTAGAAGTTAGTTAGCTATTTTTTATATATCCTCTTATTGCAAAGGGAACCCTTAATTAATTAGGTTAATAACTTATTTAAGAATTACCTCTTTTTTAGTTAATGTATATATATAGTAAGTTAGCTATTATAGTAAGTTAGCTACTTCTCTTTACTTCTACACCTTTCTTCTTTATACTAAGTTTCTTTTATGTATAACTATAGAATCCTCCTTAAAAGAAAGCTGCATTATACTTACACTTTAAGCTATTAATAAAGACCTAAATCTTTCTATATAAAAAGCAGCTACTATCTATAATATCCTAAGAATAATACTTTAGGACTAATGCATTAGATAACTACTACAATAAGAAATGCAATTAAAATTAATAAAGATAACTAAGCTAGAAGAAACAGTAATTCTTAAATAAGTTATTAACCTAATTAATTAAGGATTTCTACTGCAACTTAATAATATATAAGATATAGCTAATTACTTTCTTAATAAATGCAACGCAATGCATATTAAACTCTAATAGGTAAAGAACTTTACATAATGCTAACTACAACTAAAGATGCATTTTTAATGTAGAATTAACTATTAAAAGGTATTAGCTAAAGATTCTATAATTATATAGGCTTAGTTTGCCTTTATATAAAACATAATTATAAAGTATAGAATTTATAATAATAATATCTATAATTTTAATAAGATAGGCTTCTTAATAGGAATGCTGTTGCACGCAAAGGTTGTTACAACCTCTAATTGCTATAAAAGGCTTTATATAAAGCAGCCTAGTAATTATAAATAGGTTTCTATTATTTAGGGTATATATGTAGATAGCTAGGTGCTACCTCTATATATTATTATTAAGGGTAAATATTACCTCCTCTTATAGTATACTAATAGCTAATTCCTACCCTAATAGCGCATCTACCCTAGTAAAAATAGATAGACTATAAATAAGATTAGCCTAAATTAGCTACAGCATTTTAAAAAGTGTATAAAGTCTTATATAAAGAGTATTAAGCAGCTCCTAATCCTTAATAGCTACAATAGCTATAAGTCTACTAAGTTTAATAATTACTATAAGGAATACAGCATTATTGCTTTTTGCATACCTCCCTATTTATTGCATAAGCTTTAGCCTCTTAATATTAGCTGTTTTAGTCTACTAAAGGCGTTATACAGCAAGGAAATTAAGAAAATAATGTAGATACAGATTACACATATTACTAAGGATAACTTCTTTCCTGCCTTTAAAGCAGCCTTTTTTACTTTAATAGGTAAAGAAAACGTATAAGCTAGCTTTAAATAGGCTAGCTTTATCCCTTTTAACCTAGAAGTAGTTATTTCCTACCTAGATTTTAAGCTAAAGATGCTAACACTATCTAACTTACGCTTAAGCAGCTAGGGCTCCTAAGACCTAAAGATACTAACTATAGCATATAATGCTATATAAAGCTTTATATTACTTAAGAAAAAGATTACTAGTTATTAATATAGCTTACTAACCTATTTATATAAAGTAGTTAACTTATAAGCTAAAGGTATTAGTAAGTTAGCATATAAACTAGCTCTTATTAAAGCTAAGTGCTATAGGCTTTATATAGCAAATAAGATACTAAGTAAGCGTTAGAAGGCTAAAAAAACCTAACTACATCTTAGAGAGTCCCTTAATGCAGCTAAAGTAAAAGCAATCTAGGTAGAGAAGGGGGTCATTAATGCTAAAGGTAAAAATATGCATTAGGAGGGGGCTTATATAGAGGGGGGTAAATTGTGCAGTTAGTAATATAGTAATTGCAAAAAGACTAGATATAACGTATAAATATGTTAGGTAGTATAGGAGACCTCTAAAGAAGAGGATAATAAGTAGTTTTAATTAATTTTGTATAATGCTGCTTAATTAACTTACATAAATAGCTAGAGGGTAGGAGGAGGTAGCTAACTTACTATAATAGCTAACTTACTATATATGTATGTTATGCAAAATATAATTATAAAGTATAAAATACTTAATAATAATATTTATAATTTTAATAAGATAAGTTCTTAATTAGAATGCTATTATATATAAAGGTTATTATAATATCTAACTATAAAGAAAGGCTTTATATAAAGCAGCCTAGCAATTAGAAATAGGTTTCTATTATTTAGGGTATATATAGATAGCTAAATAATACCTTTATATATTATTATAAAAAGTAAATATTACCTTTTCTTTTAGTATACTAATAGCTAATTTTTAGCTATATAGTATATCTATTTAAGTAAAAATAGATAAATAATAAATAATATTAGCTTAAATTAGCTAAAGCACTTTAATTAGTATATAAAGTCTTATATAAAGGGTTTTTATTACTTCTTAATTTTTAATAGTTATAATAGCTATAAATTAACTAACTTTAATAAATACTATAAGAAATAAATATTATTAATCTATATATACTTTTTTATTTATTATATAAGCTTTAGCCTCCTAATATTAAATGCTTTAGCTTATTAAAATACTTATGTAGTAAAAAAATTAAAAAGATAATATAAATATAGATTTTATATATTACTAAAGATAACTTCTTCTCTACTTTTAAAGTAGCATTCTTTACCTTAATAGGTAAAAATAATATATAAGCTAGATTTAAATAAGTAGGCTTTATACTTTTTAACTCTAAAGTAGTTCTTTTTTACTTAAATTTTAAGCTAAAGATGCTAATACTATTAAACTTATAGCTAAGCAGCTAAAGCTTCTAGGATGTAAAAATACTAACTACAGCACTAAAAGGTGTATAAAGTGCTTCTTCTCTTAAAAAGAAGATCTAAGTATATTAAAGTAGCTTACTAATATTAATATATAAAGTAATTAACTTTTAAGCTAAAAGTATTAGTAAGTTAGCTTATAAGCTTATTATTACTAAGGCTAAAAACTATGAGCTTTACATAAAAATAAAGGTACTAAGTAAGTACTAGAGGGTAAAAAAGACCTAATTACATCTTAGAGGGTTACTTAATACTGCTAAAGTAGAGGTACTATAAGTAGAAAAGGGTAGTATTAGTGCTAGAGAGAAATATAACCCTTAAAAGAAGGGTTATATAGAAGGTGCTAAACTATGCATAAGGTAGTATAGTAATTATAAGAAGCCTAAATATAATATATAAACATATAAAGTAGTTTAGAATAGTAATAAAAAAGAAGGTAATATGTAGTTTTAATTAATTTTATATATTGTAGTTTAATTAACTTATATAGAAGGTAGAAGGGTAGAGAAAGGTTGCCTGCTTACTATATAAGCTTGCTTACTATATAGGTATATTATAAATTATATATGTTACTAAAGATAATTTCTTTTCTACCTTTAAGGTAGCCTTTTTAACTTTAATAGGTAAAAAAAACATATAAGCTAGTCTTAAATAAGCTAGCTTTATCTCTTTTAACCTAAAAGTAGTTATTTTTTACTTAGATTTTAAGCTAAAGATGCTAATACTATCTAACTTATGCTTAAATAGCTAAAGCTTCTAAAAGCTAAAGATACTAACTACAGTATATAATGCTATATAAAGCTTTATGTTACTTAAGAAAAGGATTACTAGTTATTAATATAGCTTAATAACCTATTTAAATAAAGTAGTTAACTTATAAGCTAAAGGTATTAGTAAGTTAGTATATAAACTAGATGTTATTAAAACTAAGTGCTAATATATATATATAGTAAGCAATGCATTATAGTAAGTAATATATATTCTTCTACCCTCTAGCTATTTATATAAGTTAATTAGGTAGCATTATATAAAATTAAATAAAACTACTTATTATCCTTTTCTTAAGAGGTCTCTTAAACTACCTAATATGTTTATATATTATATTTAGTTTTTTTATAATTACTATATTATTACTTATGCATTTTACCTCTCTTTATATAAGCCCCCTTCTAATGTATATTTTTACCTCTAGCATTAATAAACCCCTTCTCTACCTAAATTACCTCTACTTTAGCTGCAAGAACCCTCTAAGATGTAGTTAGGTTTTTTTAGCCCGCTAATACTTACTTAGTATCTTATTTACTATATAAAGCCTATAGCACTTAGCTTTAATAAAAGCTAGTTTATATACTAACTTACTAATACCTTTAGCTTATAAGTTAACTACTTTATATAAATAGGTTAATATAAGCCCTAAAAAAGAACAAAACTACTCTAGGGTACCTATTTTATTATAAGTACTAACGTAGTTCACAAGCGAGTGAGCCACTTCTTATCGCTAGATAAAGCTTAGTTTCTAACTATTTATTAAAAAATCAATTCTTATGTAAAAATAGCCTAGCGAGAGACTTCGTATAACAATGAGAGTTATAATCTAAAGAATAATACTAAAGAAATTACTATATAACTTTAACCCTTATAAATATAGAAAAGTTCTTATCTAGCCCTTAAGATAAAAGCCTATTGTTAGTTATAAGGGTTAAGTTTATATAATAATTTCTATAGTATTATTTTTTAGATTATAACTCTTATCGTTATATAAAGTCTCTAGCTAGGCCTTTTTTAGATAAGAATTAAATTTTTTAATAAATAGTTAGAAACTAAGCTTTTTCTAGCGATAAGAAGTAGCTCACTCGCTGGTGTGGCTCACTCGCTTTTGAACTACGTTATAGGGTACTTATAAATAGTATTATAGGGTACTTACTTCTATAGGGTACCTAATACTAAAATCTAATTAACTTAGTAGAAATTTGCTACTATTACCTAATAAGGTAATAATAGCGATAGGTTAATAAGGTTAAAATACTAGTAACTAAGGTTAATAGGCTAAAATAAGCCTTTAGTCTAAGCGTTAACGTTAAAATAACCCCCTTAGTCTATTAAGGTTAAGATAAAACCAGACCTAAGGAATCCCTTAACGTTAATATAGGATAAAACCGGATCTAAGGGATCCCTTTAACGTTACCCTTAAGTATAACCCTTAAAAGGCCGGATAACTAGAAATCCGTAAGGTATAACGTTAAATATACTGCGGATCTAATGAATGCTAGTTTAAGGGCAGTTTCTAGTTAAAGTATAATAATAATCCTAAATAGGGCATTATTGCGACTTAAAGGGACTTTAATTATATATAGAGACCTTTTCTCCCTACCTAAGGGACTTAGAATTATTATCCTTATCACTATTACTAAATAACAACAATAAAACCACCTTTTAACCTATTTACCTCTTTTTACCTCCTTTCTATTAGTCTTACAAAATTTTAATTATAAAGGAAGATAAATAAAAAACAGCCTTTTAGATAAGATATAGTTACTTTAAGTATACTATAATACTATTTAGGCTTACTAGTATACTAGCTACATTCTAGGTATATATTTACTAAGCGCTTACTAAGCTACTTAATTTATACTATATTACCTTTTTAGATAATATTATTATCTACTTATAGATATATAAGCAGTATATAGAGGATCTTTATAAGGTTTTTAAAAGGCTAAAATAGTTTAAGCTGTAATATATCTATATAGCAAGCAAGCTAATATAGTAAGCAAGCTACTCTATAAAAAGTAGAGACATTTTAGGTAGGCTGTATGCAGAAGTTCTAGTAGGAAATTATTAGAGCTCCTTATTAATTTTGTAATAGCACTTTTGCATACAGCCTACCTATAATGTCTCTACTTCTTATAGAGTAGCTTGCTTGCTATATTAGCTTACCTACTATATAGGTACATTATACTAAGCTTTCTAAGTATAAGTTTTATAAACATAAAATTAAATTTCTAAGGTATATAATTACTTAAGATAGAGTAAAGATAAAGTAGTTATATATTTAAGCTATTACTAAGTAGTTAATGCTTACATCTATTAAAGACCTTTAAGTCTTCCTAAGGTTCTATAACTTCTACTAGAAATTTATTACTAAGTATTTAGTAATTATAGCTTTAATAATAAAGCTACTAAAGGGTACTAATAAGAAGTCCGCTTTTACTAAAACTAATTTAGTAGAAAAGGCTTTTACCTACCTAAAGTAAGCCTTTTGCTTTATAACTATATTAATGCACTAAAACCTTTTTTAGCTAATAAATATTAAAATAGATATATTAATTGAAGTAGTTAGCGCTATACTATCTTAGATAGTAGATATGTAATAGTAGCTTATTACCTATTAATTATAAAAGCTATTAGATATAAAACAGTAATAGCATATAAAGTAATAGAAATTACTTACTATTATTAAAAGACTTAAGTATTAAGCTTACTACTTATAAAGACTATTAGATAAGTTCTTTATTCTTATAGAGTACTAGGCGCTTAAAGAGGTTATTAGCGCTTTAGTAAGAGATCTCTAAAGAAGACTTACTTAATAGAGATATAAACTTTTAGTATTTAACTTTAACCTAAAGCACTAACTAAAAAAGACTAACTTAGTAGATAGTCTATTTAAGAGGCTAGACTATATAAAGAGGGATATACTTTATATAGACATCTTTTTAATTTTAGCTTAAAAACTAAATCTTATTAATAAGGTTTTAAAAAAGATGTATTAATAGATTGCATAGAGAGTAGTAATAAGGTTAAATTAGCATATATTAATGCTATATAGGTGTCTCTTTAAATCCTTAATAGTAATAAGAAGGCTAAGTTAGTAAATAAAAGCTTTTTGCTTTTATATTAGTAGTATACTATAAGGTATACTAATAAATATGTATTAATTGCAGTTATTAAGACCTAAGGCTAAAAGGTAAGAAAAAGCATAATAGATGCTTACTAATAGCAGTCTAAAGATACTAAGAAGTTAGCTAGAGCTAAGGTTACTATTCTAAAGTAATATATCTTATGCTTAATTATAAGATAACTTATAATAGGTAAAATAGCATTTAGTAACTAACTACTTAGTGCTCTAAAGAATATAGTCTACAGACTGCAAGCTAAAAATAAGTTCTACTAGATGCAAGCAGCAAGAGTTTAAAGTGCAACTAAAAGTAGAAAGAGTTATACTCTTAATAAAAAGAATATACTCTTCTTTAAAAGAATACTAATTATTCTAAAAGTATTAATACTATAAATAGAGATCTTTTAATAACAACCTTAAATTAAGATACATAGGTATTATAAAAACATTAAAGCTAATAATAAGAAAGCTCTACTAAAAAAACATTAGGAAGTTAGTATAAAACTATATATAAAGCTGCTAAGTATAATAAGACGTTAAAGCTTTATAGCATAAGCTGTATAGCTAATTACAACTACCTTTAATACTAGTATATTTATTTTAGAAGATTTTAATAGATTTTATTATAAAGCTGCTGCTAAGCCTTTATAAAGATAGCATTAAATATAACTGCATTTTAGTTATTATATAAAAGATAACAAAGTTTATAATATTTATACTTCTAGTAAAAATGCTAAATGCAGCATAGTTAGTAAAACTTATTTATAAAAGGATAAAGTCTTATTTTAGTATGCTAGAAGATATTATTAGTAATAAAGATAAACTATTTATAAGTAATCTTAAGAAAATATTTACTTAAAAATAGATAATTAAATGCTAACTATTAACAGTATACTATTTGCAAATAAATAGATAGAGTAAGTAAGTCTATTAAACTTTAAAGAAGTATTTTTGCATTTATGCTAATAGCTTATTAAGGAGATAAGTAGTATAGCTAGATAGAGCAGAGTTTACTTACAATAATAGTTACTATACTACTATTAGAGCTTTACTAATAATAGCACTTTATAAGTATAATCTTTAATATATAAAGTATATCTTAATAAGTAATTATATTACTATTACTAGTATAAAAAAAAGAATTAAATATACTAAAGTAGTAAAAAATAAAGTAGTATAGTAATAGTAGGTTGCTATATAATCTTAAGCTAAGTACTATAACTAAAAGCATTAGCTTAAAGAGTATTACTACAAAAAGATTATAAAACTATTAATAAGAAACTTCTAGTTTAAAAATAGAAAATTAGCACCTAAATTTATTTAATTTATAATTATAAAAAGAATTAATACTTAAGCCTACTAAGTATATTTACTAAAGTAGTACTAAAAATGTATAATATTTTCTTAGTAAGCCTTATTAAGCTATAAATAGTTTACTAAAGGGATAAAAAAAGCTTAGTAAAACTTCTTAAGTTAAAAGAGAATTTTAAAGAATAAGAGGTTAAGAAGATTATAGATTAATAAGGATATAGTAAAGATTAAAATTACTTAGCTAAATAGGTAAAGTAGCTAGTAGAATATAATACTTAAGAGCTACTCTAATACTTAAGAAACGCTTAAGAAAAAGTCTAAAGCTATAATATGTATATATAAAAAGCTTATAAGAAATAGAATAACTTTTAATTCTATATAATATACTATTACTAAGCTATAAGTAAGACTAGCTTATAGCTACTATAAAGAAGCTAGTAAAATTACTATTATATTAAAAATAAAACTAATTATAACTTTATTAATACCCTTTAGGGTACTATTATATAAAAATTACTATGTATTTAACGACTATAGCAATTATAACTTATTAATTACTACAATAGGTACTAATAACTTTACTTATTCTAGCCTTCTAACATCTATGCAAAATTAACTTTTATGCAAAATATTACTAATTGCCTCCCTTACAGCTAAAAACTACCCTTTATACTTATTATAATCCTTTATTAACGTCTCTAAAGCCTCTTTTTCTAGCGTTCTATACTTCCCCTTTAAGATCCTACTTTACCTTCTTATTAACTTATTAATAATACCTCTTAGCTTATTATTCCTTTTACTATATTATAAGTGCAGCGTTTTAGTGCTAATAATTATAATAGCAAACTACTATAACTTTATTTATATTATAGTTTTCCTTAGGTCTATATTTTTAGCGCTATATAGTTTAATTTTATTCTTCTATAGCTAAGGATCTAGCATTATTATCCTAGTTAGATTGTATGCTTTATTATAGTTAGCAATAATGCTCTATAGATTAAGAGCCTTTAATCTAGTGCATCTAGGTATATTAACTTAGTTTATGTAGTGTAGTTTAGTTTTAAGCTTAATAATAGTGTAATAAGACAATAGGTGTATTCTTAGTTTAAGCTTTAAGCGTTGCAGAGGATTTAATAAGAAGGAAAGAAGCTGCTAGTGCAGCCCTATATTTAACGTTAACAATAAAGTTATCTCTATTAAGGTTGTAAAGCTAACTAACTACCTTTACAACCTTTCTAAAGCTATCTTTGCAACCCTTATAAGCCCTTTATAAAAGTAACTTATAGGCATAGCTAATAGGTACCTTACTACTAAGAAAGGCTTGTAGGTAGTTGTAGCTATTATTAACTGTAGTTATTAGGAAGTTAAAAAGTTAACATTTACTATAGCTATATTAATAGCGTATTTCAAAATAGAGATGATAGTTTATAGGATTAAGTGTAAGATGTACGCTTTTACTGTGTGTTTATGCTATATGCCTTTTTAGGCGTTACACTTTATTCTTACTACCTAGTTAGAAGGATAAGGAGCTTACTCTATCTAAATAACTTTATTAATAAACCTTTATTATATACCTATTATTATATAGTTAGCTAAAACTACTAAAAAAAAGTCTAATATAAAAAAGAATAAGCTTAGATTTAATTAATAAGCTGTTATTAATAGCTAAGTACTTTAATCCTTATTTTTATTCTTACCTTTATTCTTAAAGTTAACCTACTTTAAACTTAAAGCCTTAGTTTCTACTTTAGCTTCTACCTTATGCTTAGCATACTCTTTAAGATAACGTATATACATAGTAAGCAATGTATTATAGCAAGCAACATACATCCTCTTATTTCTACTATCTTTATCTTTAAGATACCTTTTCTCTATATATAAAATGCAATCCTCCTTAATTAAAAGTTAAATTATTTTTACCCTTTAGGCTATTAAAAAAGACCTAAAAATGTCTAAATAAAGAGCTACCTCTACCTTTAAGGTCCCTAAAGCAACCTTTTGCTACTAATACACTAAATGTATTAACATATATGCATAGTAAGCAATGCATTAAAGTAAGCAATATATATCCTCCTACCCTCTAGCTATTTATGTAAGTTAATTAGGCAGCATTATATAAAATTAAATAAAACTACTTATTATCCTCTTCTTTAGAGGTCTTCTAAACTACCTAATATGTTTGTATATTATATCTAGTCTTTTTGTAATTACTACATTATTACTTATGCATTTTACCTCCTTTTGTATAAGCCCCCTCCTAATGCGTATTTTTGCCTCTAGCATTAATAACACCTATCTCTACTTAAATTACCTCTACTTTAGCTGCATTAAGGGACCCTTTAAGATGTAGTTAGGTTTTTTTAGCCCTCTAATGCTTACTTAGTATTTTATTTGCTATATAAAGCTTATAGCACTTAGCTTTAATAAGAGCTAGTTTATATGCTAACTTACTAATACCTTTAGCCTATAAGTTAACTACTTTATATAAATAGGTTAGTAAGCTATATTAATAACTAGTAATTCTTTTCTTAAGTAATATAAAGCTTTATATAGCATTATATACTATAGTTAGTATCTTTAGGTCTTAGGAGCCTTAGCTGCATAGGTATAAGTTAGATAGTATTAGCATCTTTAGCTTAAAATTTAGGTAGGAAACAACTACTTTTAAGTTAAAAGGGATAAAGCTAGCCTATCTAAAGCTAGCTTATACGTTTTTTTTACTTATTAAAGTAAAAAAGGCTGCTTTAAAGGTAGGAAAGAAGTTATCTTTAGTAATATGCGTAATTTACATATATATTATTTTCTTAATTTCTTTACTATATAATGCCTTTAGTAGACTAAAACAGCTAATATTAAGAGGCTAAAGCTTATATAATAAATAGGGAGGTATATAAAGAGCAATAATGCTGTATTCTTTGCAGTAATTATTAAACTTAGTAGACTTATAGCTATTATAGCTATTAAGGATTAAGAGCTGCTTAATACCTTTTGTATAAGACTTTATATACTAATTAAAGTGCTATAGCTAATTTAAGCTAATCTTATTTATAGTCTATCTATTTTTGCTAGGGTAGATATGCTATTAGAGTAGAAATTAGCTATTAGTATACTATAAGAGGAGGTAATATTTACCTTTAATAATAACGTATAGAGGTAGCACCTAGCTATTTATATATATACCCTAAATAATAGAAACCTATTTACAATTACTAGGCTGCTTTATATAAAGCCTTTTATAGCAATTAAAGGTTATAATAACCTTTGCATATAATAGCATTTCTATTAAGAAGCCTATTTTATTAAAAATATAGATATTATTATTATAGATTCTATACTTTATAATTATATTTTATATAAAAGTAAACTAGGCTTATATAATTATAAGATCTTTAGCTAATACCTTTTAATAGTTAATTTTATATTAAAAATGCATTTTTAGTTGTAGTTAACGTTATATAAAGTTCTCTACCTATTAGGGTTTAATATGCATTACATTATATTTATTAAGGAGGTAATTAGCTATATTTTATAAATTATTAAGTTGCAGTAGAAATCTCTAATTAATTAAGTTAATAACTTATTTAAGAATTACTATTTCTTTTAGCTTAGTTATCTTTATTAATTTTAATTGCGTTTCTTATTATAGTAGTTATTTAGCGCATTAGTAGTAAAGTATTACTTTAAAGATATTATAGATAGAAGCAGCCTTTTGTATAGATAGTTTTAAGTCTTTTTTAATAGCTTTAAGTATAAGGAGCATACAGCTTTTATTTTAAGTAAAACTTATAGTTGTATATAGAGAAAAGTAGTTGTAAAAAAGAAGAGTAAAGAATTAGGAGGATGTATATTACTTACTATAATGCGTTGCTTACTATATATGTATATTACATAAAGCAAAAAATAACTAAATTTAATAAAGATAACTATAACTAAAGAGGAAGTAATTTTTAAATAAGTTATTAACCTAATTAATTAAAGGTTCCTTTTATAATAAAAGAATATATAAGAAATAGCTAACTAATTTCTAAATATATATAATAGGATGTATATAAAAACTTAATAGGTAGAGAATGTAATATAATATATCTTAAATTAAAAATGCAATTTTAATATTAAATTAAATATTAAAAGGCTTTAGCTAAAGATCTTATAATTATATAAAGCTAGTTTATACTTATATAAAATATAATTATAAAGTATATAATATTTAATAATAATATTTATAATTTTAATAAGACTAAGTTCTTAATAAAAATGCTATTACATATAAAGGTTGTTATAATAACTAACTGTAAGAGAAAGCTTGATATAAAGCAGCTTAGTAATTAGAAATAGGTTTTTATTATTTACAGTATATATATAAATAGCTAAGTAGTATCTTTATATATTATTATAAAAAGTAAATACTACCTCTTCTTTTAGTATACTAATAGCTAACTTCTAGCTATATAGCATATTTATTTAAGTAAAAATAGATAGACTATAAATAAGATTAGCTTAAATTAGCTAAAGCAGTTTAATTAGTATATAAAGTTTTATATAAAGAGTTCTTATTACCTTTTAATTCTTAATAGTTATAATACCTATAAATTAACTAACTTTAATAAATACTTATTGCAAGAGGTTCTATTTAGCCTCTATAGCTAGCGTAATAGTAGCTAGTAGCTGCAGTGCGCTTACTAAAGCTATTAGTAAGCGCTCTTTACTACACTTATCTGTAGCTATAGTACTACAGCAACTTTTAGCCTTAGATAAGCACTTCTTAATATAAGAGTCTAATTCCTATGCTTCTAGCCTATAATAGTTATAAGCTTGGCTTTATATAAGACCCCTTCTTAGGTATAAAAGTAAATAAGTATCTTTACTATTTGCTTTTATATAATATAATTAGATACTAATAATATCTATAAACGCCTAGCTTACTATACTAAAGAATAAATATTGCCTTAAAACTTAAGTAGACTAACCTATATAGTATATTAGCCTTTAGGTTTGCATAAAGACAGCCTACATCTAGAAACTTATTAATCTAAATAGAAAGGATGTCTCTAAAGATAATACATACTTACTAAAAAGATTAGACTTCTTTAAACTTGTTACTAAATGCATAGTTAAACTTAAAGCTAACTACTATAAGCGTTTTATAAAGTAGCAAAAAGAGAATCCTAATATAAATAATTAACTTTTACTTATAATTACTAAGTAGTAGGTTAAAGTAAATTAGCTAGAGGTAACTAAGATTAAAAAGCTTAATCTTATAAAGTTTAATAATATTAAAGATAACTATAAATGCTTTATTAAAGATTATATAAGTTAGAGCTAAATAAAAATAATAGTCTTAATAAGTTACTAATTTATTAAGTTATTTGTTTTTTATATAGTTAATTTAAAAAAGCTTATAAATACTTAAATGCAGCAGCTTTAAGAGAATAAGACTATAGTTTAAGTACCTATATACATTTTATAGTAAAATCTAGCACCTTTAGTATCTATAATAACTTCTATAGTCTGCAAAAAGTATAATAATATCCTTTTAAAAGCATCTTAAGGTAATATAGCCCTAATAACCTAGTATGCAAACTAGCACTAAGCTTATAAATATACTTATACCTATAATATTGTAAGACTAATAGAATGGAGGTAAAAAGAGGTAAATAGAGTAAATAGGTTAAAAGGTGGCTTTATTGTTGTTATATAGTAATAGTGATAAGGATAATAATTCTAAGTCCCTTAGGTAGGGAGAAAAGGTCCCTATATATAATTAAAGTCCTTCTAAGTCGCAATAATGCCCTATTTAGGATTATTATTATACTTTAACTAGAAACTGCCCTTAAACCAGCATTTATTAGATCCATAGTATACTTAACGTTATACTTTACAGATTTCTTGTTATCCAGCCTTTTAAGGGTTATAATTAAGGTTAACGTTAAAGGGATTCCTTAGATCCGGTTTTATCCTATATTAACGTTAGGGGATTCCTTAGATCCGGTTTTATCCTATATTAACGTTAAGGGATTCCTTAGATCCGGTTTTATCCTATATTAACGTTAAGGGATTCCTTAGATCCGGTTTTATCCTATATTAACGTTAAGGGATTCCTTGGATCCAGTTTTATCTTATAAGCCCTAAAAAAGAACAAAACTACTCTAGGGTACTTATTTTATTATAAGTACTATAGGGTACTTATAAATAGTATTATAGGGTACTTATTTCTATAGGGTACCTAATACTAAAATCTAATTAACTTAGTAGAAATTTGCTACTATTACCTAATAAGGTAATAATAGCGATAGGTTAATAAGGTTAAAATACTAGTAACTAAGGTTAATAGGCTAAAATAAGCCTTTAGTCTAAGCGTTAACGTTAAAATAACCTCCTTAGTCTATTAAGGTTAAGATAAAACCGGATCTAAGGAATCCCTTAACTTTAATATAAGATAAAACCGGATCTAAGGAATCTCTTAACGTTAATATAGGATAAAACTGGATCTAAGGAATCCCCTAACGTTAATATAGGATAAAACCAGATCTAAGGGATCCCTTTAACGTTAACCTTAATTATAACCCTTAAAAGGCTAGATAACGAGAAATCCATAAAGTATAACGTTAAATATACTATGGATCTAATAAATGCCGGTTTAAGGGCAGTTTCTAGTTAAAGTATAATAATAATCCTAAATAGGGCATTATTGCGACTTAGAAGGACTTTAATTATATATAGGGACCTTTTCTCCCTACCTAAGGGACTTAGAATTATTATCCTTATCACTATTACTATATAATAACAATAAAACCACCTTTTAACCTATTTACCTCTTTTTACCTCCTATCTATTAGTCTTATATATCTTAACCTTAATAGACTAAGGGGGTTATTTTAATGTTAACGCTTAGACTAAAGGCTTATTTTAGCCTATTAACCTTAGTTACTAGTATTTTAACCTTATTAACCTATCGCTATTATTACCTTATTAGGTAATAGTAGCAAATTTCTACTAAGTTAATTAGATTTTAGTATTAGGTACCCTATAGAAATAAGTACCCTATAATACTATTTATAAGTACCCTATAGTACTTATAATAAAATAAGTACCCTAGAGTAGTTTTGTTCTTTTTTAGGGCTTATAAATATACTTAAGGTTTAAGGAGTTTTAGTAGCAAAAAGCTTCCTAAAGGCTATTAGAACTTATCTTACTTTAATATAAGCTACTTTAGATACAGTAAGGTTTTTATCCTTCTAACTAGGTAGTAAGGGTAAAGTGTAACGCCTAGAAAGGTATATAGTATAAACATATAGTATAAGCGCACATCTTGCACTTAATCCTATAAACTATTATTTCCCTTTTAAAATACGCTATTAATACAGCTATAGCAAATATTAACTTTTTAACTTCCTAACAACTACAGTTAATAATAGCTACAACTACCTGCAAGCCTTTCCTATAAAAAGCTTGTAAGGGTTGCAGAGATAGCTTAAAAAAGATTGCAAAGGTAGTTACTTAGCTTTACAACCTTAATAGAGTAATATAAGCTACTTAAAACCTTAATAAGCTTATTACAAATAAGAGTTTTACTTACTTTATCTTTTCTTTAGATAAATATAAAAGAATCTTTAGTATGCTTTATTAAGAGGATGCACTCTTTAAAGGTAATAGCAGAGGCTTTAGCCTCTTTACAACCCTTAGAGGATGCTTAAATGCTTTAGATAATAAAAATAGTACTACAAAAAAGTATTTATATAAGGCTAAGCACTATTAAACTCTATAAAAGTATAAAAAGGTCTAAAAGGCTTTTATAAGGGGGTTAAGATTTATTAAGAAGCTTACTAATAAAGAAGCTATATATATTAAAGATAAAGTTATATTTTTAGCTTTTAACTATCTTTAAGGAAAATATAAAAAGCTTAGGTAGCTTATTAGTAATATAAACTATAGCTAATTAAATAGGTAAAGCTATAAAGAATGTAAATAAAGTAACTTCTTATAGATAAAAGACTTTACTAAAAAGTATTTTAGCTAGATTGTTGCTATAATAATCTTTAGCTAGGCTACTAAAGATGTAAGCTTACTTAAATTCCCTACTATATTCTTTATACCTTTTAAATAGGCCTTATGCATTATTAAATAGTATAGTATATAATAGCTGTAGTAATTACTATTTTATTAGTAATAAATAACTTTTTATTAAGGGAACCTTTAAACTTTATATAAAAAGAGAATTTATTAAGGTAGGTACTACTTAAACCTATATACTAAGTATAAGTATAAAAAATTATTAAAAACACCCTTTATAAAAAAAGAAGATATAATATAAAGGACTTTAAGCTTAAGGATGTTACTATTATTAAAGGCTTTTATATTAATATTATCTCAAAGGCTTATCTTATAGAAAGTAGCATTTAGTATTATAATTTAAAAACTACTTTACGCTATAGTAAGTTTTTAAATAGTATTATATTTACTTAACTACTTAAAAAAAAGAATTTTACTTTCCTTAAATATAAGCTTATTACTTTTTACCTCTTTATTTACCTACTATTATAAGTAAGCTTTATAAGCCTTATAATAACTACTTAGTTTAATACTTTACTATATAAAAAGCCTAACTATTAAATAGCTTTAGTAATATAAAATAATAATATAAACCTTTAGTATATTTAAGCTACCTACTTAAGCTTTAAAGCCTTTTAGCATTTAGTTTATAGCGCTTAAAGAGTAAAGATTAAAGGCCTTTTAACAGTTTAATATAAGCACTATATTATAATATGTGTATAAAAGGTTATTTTAAAGACCCCCTTAGAGGACTAAGCAATAAAACTATACTATTAAATCTTTTAAGATCTATTTAACTATTTAACCTTATTTAAAAGCTATTCCTAGCTGCTTATTATTAAAGATAAGTACTTTAGAAGATTATTTAGCTTCCCTCTAAAGAATAAGTTAATAAAAGAGGTCTTTAAGATTATTTATATCTTTAAGATTTAAGTGTAATATTAATAAGGCTTAATAATTTGCAAGACATAGATAAATAATAAAAGAGTAGTTATTAGCATTAAGAGTAAAACTACTTTTAAACAGTAGGTAATAGATATTAGTATTAACCTTAAGCTTTTGCTAGTGCATACTAAAGAGCTTATAGAAAATAGAGAATGCATAAGACTTAAGATTATACTATATAGCATTAAGATAAGAAATGCAGTAAGACTACTAAAAGGCCTATAGGATAAGTATGCACTTATAGGTATCTTTATTTATAATATTAGCTTATAATAGAATGTAGCCTAAAAATTGCATTACTAAGTTAAAGAAGAATAGTATTAGTAGTACGTTAAATAGTAGGCGCTTAAGTATATCTATAAGATAACTTATAACTTATGCCTACACTAAGGAGGTATTTATACTTCTAGCTGTAAAGCTTACTTACTTTTAAAAAATAAAGAGAGAAAGGTAGAATAAAAGTACTTTAAAGTATTCTTATATAAGTATATTAAATACTTAGCTAGGTATATAGCTAATACTTACAACCTATATAAAATCTAGATTCTTCTGCTTAAATAAGTTATAATTATATATAATATTACATTTAATAAAATAAAATTCTACTTAAAGGAGGATAAAGCAGTAGTTTTATTTATTACTATAGCTAGCTTTATTATAGAGAATATTTAAAAGCCTATAAGCATAATAAGCCCTATTCTAAAGCTGCTTAAAGCTTTAGATGCTAAAGAGAATAACCTTCTTAAGCACACTAGATAGCTTAAATAACTTATAAATACCTAATCCTTAGTCTCTACATTAAAAGACGTTAAGACGCTAGAGATAACTCTTATAAAAAGTATAAAACTAGTAACCCTTAAGCTAACTTCTAACCCTAAAAGCATGCTAGAGGCTACAAGAGGAGATGCTATTATTATAAAGACTAAAAGCATAAAGACTGCTTTATAAGATGTAGATATAGAGACTATTAACCTAAAAACTGTTTTTAATAGTAAAATTAAAGCTAAGTACTTAGACTTTATTCTAAAAGGGTTAAGCAAACTAAAGGTAATATTAAAGAACTTAGTGCTGCTAGATTAAAAGTAGAAAGAGAAAGCAAAAGACTATAAACTGCTTATAAAGTAAAGTAAGTATAAGTAAACACTAAAATAGTTTTTTACTACCTTATATAACTCTACTAAACTTATTAAAGGTAGTAAAAGCAACTTTAAATAGCAGTTTAATATA
This sequence comes from Colletotrichum destructivum, assembly GCF_034447905.1. Classification (NCBI taxonomy): domain Eukaryota; kingdom Fungi; phylum Ascomycota; class Sordariomycetes; order Glomerellales; family Glomerellaceae; genus Colletotrichum; species Colletotrichum destructivum. The sequence continues at coordinate 3,175,303 of NC_085898.1, read as the reverse complement.
GACTTTATTTAAACCTACTTCTTTAATTAAGAGATAAACTAAAGAAATAATTTTATATATTATATACTTTATAAAGTACTATATATAGTAGTGTAATATAACTAAGTTAGCTAGAAAGTAACTACAGCAGTAGTAGCATAAATAGTTAACAACCTTTTAAAAGCCTTTAGAACCTAAAAAGACCTCTTTAAGCTTCTTACTACTTTATAAGACCTCTTTATAAAGGTAGTATAATAAGAAATAAAGAAGCTAATAAAGAAAGGCACTTAAGAAGTTATTTATAGACTGCTAGTATATATAAAGCTGCTCCCCTTAAAGTAGGTGTTTATATATAACCTAAAGTAATATAATTAGCTAGATTGCTATAAAGTATAAATCTATATTTATAGTAACCTAAAAGCTGCTATAATATATAATACTTATATAGCTACTTCTATAGTAAAAACGTTCTAGCTTACTATTACCTTAGTAGTATAATTTAATCTTAAAATATAGTAATATAACGTTATAAATGCATTTCTAAATGCCTGCATTAACCTATATAATAAGCTAGTTACTTATAAGCTTTTAGATAGGTTTAAGATTAAGAGGAAGTATATTAGACTGCATAAAGCTCTCTACAGACTTTAAAATACATCTTAACTCTAGTATAAGAAGTTTTTTAGTATGCTAAAACGCTTAAAACTTACTTTAGCTGCAAAAGACCCCTACTTATACTAAAATCTAAAATACTAAATTATTGTTATCTTCTATATAAATAACATTTTAGTTATATTTTATAAAGACTATATAGCTTATGCAGCTACTATAGTTAATAGTATTAAGTTAGCTTATAAGCTAAAGGATTAAAAGCCTATAGAATACTACTTAAGCGTTTATATACTATAAGACTAAGAAAAAAGAAAGATCTTCTTTACTTATAATAAATATATTAAGATAATAGTAAAGAAGTTTAACTTTATAAATAATATCTACCTAACTATGCTACTACCTATTAAAATGCTAATACTATATAAAGGTAAAGCTACTACTGCTACAATTAAGACTTTTTAAAAGAAAGTTAATTTTATTTTACATATAAGCATCTTTATATACCTAGATTTAGCGTTTTTAGTTATATTTCTTTTAAGATTTTTTATAAATTTAGGTCTTAAATATCTTTAGTTATTTAATTAGATAATTTAGTATCTTTATAGAACTTACTACCTTATACTAAGCTTTAAAAGCTAAAAAGGTAATAAGATACTGCAGCTACTAGTAATAATTATAGCTAGTAACATATCTTATGTAGATAATAAAGTAATATATAGGTTGTTATAAAGCTTTATTATAAGCCTCTTTAAAGAACTAATCTAATAGAAGGCTTTAAGATAGCTAATAGTAATAACTTTAATAACTAAAGCTAAACTACTCTACCTATAAGAAATAGCAAAAGAAATAATAATACTATAAAGACTTTTTTAAAAGCTTACCTTTAACTTTAAATAGCTTTATATAGTCTTTTATAATAATAAATAGATAATTAGGCTAGTTATAGTAACTAATAAAAAGATTATAACCTACCTTTATTATATAGATATTTAAAATATATAGCTTTATTAAAAATATACTACTAGCTACCTTAAAATAAAGTATATAGCTATAAATAATATACTAATAAATAGTTTAATAAAGAACTTATTATAAGAGAAGTGTTTAAGCTTTAGAATATATCTTAACTTAGTAGATATATAAGTAATAATTATAAAGAAGCTTTAAAATAGCAAAAAAAGAAGACTTAATTTAAGGCTATAGCTTAAGGCTGCAGCTTAGCTTACTTAAGCATATACTAAAACAATTTCTACCTTAAGGGGCTTATAAAGATAAAGACTTCTACCTTAAAAGGCGTTACAAAAGATAATACTCTAAAAATCTTCTTCCTCCTTATTCTTCTTACCTTCTATACTAGCCTTATAAAAGGCTTTATAAATGTTGCTGCAAATATAACTTAACTTCTAAAATAATTATTAATAATAGTTTAATATATAAATATAATAGATATTAACTTATAGAAGCTAAAGCTTTATTTTAGCTAGCTTTATTCTTACTTTATATAGGGAAGGCTAAAAGCTTTAAGGTAAACCCTACAGCCTTCTTAAGCACCTTTTAGTAGGTGTAGCTACTAGCAGCATACTTAAAATACTTACCTTTAATATAAGCAGCCTTCTTTATAGCAGCAAAGCATATATAGTATACTTTAGTACCTTTACTTAAGACTATAGAGTAGAAGTAAGCAGCATATAAAAAGAAATTTAAAGCCTTAAGCTTTTTCTTTTTATCCTTATCTACTATAGTAGCCTTACTTTTACTTTTACCTTTAGGTATAAGTATAAATAAGGCTACACTAGCCTTCTTAGACTTAGCTAAAGTTTTAGCCCCCTTCTTAAGTATAGCCTATAAGCTTACTATCTTCTTTACTTTAGTTGCAATAAGTAAGTTAGTATAAAAAATTTAAAAGTACTATAGTATATAAAATAACTTACTAAAGTAGTATTAATAGTAACTTTAATAGTAGTAGCAATCTTAGCTTTATATACAACCTTAGCTTTAGTAGCTGCTTTTATAGCTATTTTAGCTTTAGCCTTCTGCTTAGCTGCAAACTTATATACTATCTCCTTATTTTTATAGAAGCGCTCCTCTTTATTAGAGGTAACTTTTAAGAAGGTAGAGCAAAAGAAACCTTCTTTAGAAAGCTTTTTTTTACTTTCCTCCCTAGTAAGCTTATCTTCTTGCTAAAAGAAAAGTAAGGTAGTAGCAGCAGCTTTAGTAATAGCAGTATAAGTAGTAGCAGCCTTAGCAGCAGCAGCCTTTCTTCTAAAGAGCGCTATTATATATATATTTATATACTATTAATATACCTATATAGTAAGTTGCTAGTTATAGTAAGTTACTACCTCTCCTCTACCTTTCTACCTTTTATATTAGTTAATTTAGCTACAATATATAAAATTAATTAAAACTACTTATTACCCTCTTCTTTATTACTATCTTAAACTACTTTATAGGTTTATGCATTATATCTAGACTTTCTGCAATTACTATATTATTATATGCATAGTTTAGCACCTTCTATATAACTCTCCTTCTAAATGTTATTCTCTCCTTTAGTATTAATACTACCTTTTTCTACTTATAGTGCTTCTACTTTAGCAGTATTAAGTAACCCTCTAGGATGTAGTTAGGTCTTTTTTACCTTTTAGCGCTTACTTAGTACCGTTATCCCTATATAAAGCTTATAGTTCTTAGCCTTAATAATAGTAAGCCTATAGGCTAACTTACTAATACCTCTAGCCTAAAAGTTAATTACTTTATATATTAGTATTAGTAAGCTACCTTAATATGCTTAGATCTTCTTTTTAAGAGAGAAAGCACTTTATACACCCTTTAGTGCTATAGTTAGTATTTTTGCATCTTAAAAGCTTTAGCTGCTTAGCTATAAAGTTAAAAGTATTAGCATTTTTAGCTTAAAATTTAAGTAAAAAAGAACTAAAGAATAGCTTTAACGCCTTTGTAAACAATTTAAATACCTTTATATAGACTATTTACACTAACTCCTAAAGAATATAAAGTATAATAATATAGACTTTACTATTCTAGAAAAAATCTAAAGGTTTTATTATTACTACTAGTTATATAATCCTACACTAAAATAATTTAAGTTCTCCCTAAAAGATAAAAGCTACTTTAATTATAAGATAGTTATAAACATTATATAACTAAGAGAAAAGAATGCCTTATATATTATTAATATAGAAACTAAGTTTTAAGGTGCTATATTCTTAAAATCTCTATCTACATAAGATACTTAAAACGCTCTTATTAAATGCTAGATTAGTATATACATTAGCCTACTAAACTACATTATATATAACCTAAGCATAAATTTTACCTTTATAGAACTTTAAAGTTAAACTAAAATTATAAGGATTATATATAATAAAATGCTAGTAAAAGCCTATTAAGCAGTTAGTAAGATTAAGAGGGCTTATGCACCTCTTAAATATACATATAACATCCTCTATTAAGAGATTAGCTATAATATAAATAAGGAAATAATCCTCTAGATAGCTATTAAGGCTTTAAATAATACTACTAGCTTAAACAGCATTATACTAATGCTTCTTATATTTAAAACATACCTAAGGACTAATAAGGATTTACTACCCTTACTAAACGTTATATAAAAAGTAGACCCTTTAGGGTACTATTATATAAAAATTACTATATATTTAACGACTATAGTAATAATAACTTATTAATTACTGCAACAAATACTAATAACTTTACCTATTCCAGCCTTCTAACATCTATGCAGAATTAACTTTTATGCAAAATATTACTAATTGCCTCCCTTACAGCTAAAAACTACCCTTTACACTTATTATAATCCTTTATTAACATCTCTAAAGCCTCTTTTTCTAGCATTCTACACTTCCCCTTTAAGATCCTACTTTACCTTCTTATTAACTAATTAATAATACCCCTTAGCTTATTATTTCTTTTACTATATTGTAAGCATAGCGTTTTAGCGCTAATAATTATAATAGCAAACTACTAACGTATATAATAAGTAAGTGAAACAGACAAGCAAGTGAAACACTCCTTATTGTACCTTAAAGCTACTATCTTTAAGAAGTTATTCTAGCTAAACTTATAGACTAGTACTTATAAGACTTAGTAAGTAAGTTTTAATAAGAGTTTGAAAATAGTAAACAATTCTAAAATAATTATTTATTAGCTACTTATAGCTATAATATAAGTGTTTCTTATCAGCGCCCTACTTTAACGTTTTTTTAAGTTAACACCCTAAATAAAGGAAATAAAACTACATATAAATTTTACTCTAGTAAAACTAAAGCTGTTTTATATAATAAAAGAGTTTTATCTATTCTAGACTAGTAGATATATTCTAATTAAAATATAAAGAACAGTTCTTTATAGTACAATAAGGACTGTTTCACTTGCTTGTCTGTTTTACTTGCTTATTATGCACGTTATAACTTTATCTACATTAAAGTTTTTTTTAGGTCTATGTTTTTAGCGCTATGTTATTTAATTTTATTCTTCTATAGCTAAAGATCTAGCATTATTATCCTAGTTAGATTATATGCTTTATTATAGTTAGCAATAATACCCTATAGATTAAGGGCCTTTAATCTAGTGCATCTAGGCATATTAACTTAATTTGTGTAGTGTAGTTTAGTTTTAAGCTTAACAATAGTATAACTAGATAATAGGTGTATTCTTAGTTTAAGCGTATTTTAAGGGTTGCAGAGGATTTAATAAGAAGGAAAGAAGCTGCTAGTGTAGCCCTGTATTTAATGTTAATAATAAAGTTATCTCTATTAAGGTTGTAAAGCTAACTAACTACCTTTACAACCTTTTTAAAGCTATCTCTACAACCCTTATAAGCCCTTTGCAAGAAAGGCTTATAGGTAGTTGTAGCTATTGTTAACTGTAGTTATTAGGAAGTTAAAAAGTTAACATTTGCTATAGCTGTATTAATAGCGTATTTTAAAATAGAGATAATAGTTTATAGAATTAAGTGCAGGATGTATGCTTTTACTGTATGTTTATGCTGTATGCATTTTTAGGCGTTACACTTTATCCTTACTACCTAGTTAGAAGGATAAGGAGCTTACTCTATTTAAATATAAAAAGTAGAAGCTATCTAAAAGGTAATAAAGATGCTTTAAGGTATTTATGCAGAAGTTAAGATTAATTATGCAATTAATACTAAAAATAGTCTCAACCTCTAGAAAGTCCTTTTACTTCTAATCTGAAGTAAAGTCCTAGTATAAAGAGAGAATAAGGGCTAGACTAAACTATATAAGATCTAAGGTATAAATAGATATATAGTAATAGTTAAGATAGTTAATAGCTTTACTTAGTTTTATATAATGCATATTAAGCCCTACTATTATAAGAAACCCTTATAAGGAGAGGCTAACCTAGATGTTATATAACTAACTCCTTAATAATAACTAAAAAAGAAAAAAAGACTAAAGAAAGGCTAAAAACATACTATATAAAAGTTAATATATATATATATATATATAGTATACTTATCTTAAAAGAAAAAAGACTATTATAATCTTACTATAAAACTTTAACTTAATAACATTATTATAGCTTTAAGAGTACTATATAAAGAGTTTAATAGGATTAAGATTAATTCCTTAATTAATTAGAGAGTATTTATCTTTATCTTATACAATCTAGATAAGCATAGCAACATCTATATCTACAGCATATATATAGTACAAAAGATAAAGAATATATCTACTAAGCTATATAAGAAGTTAAGACTTACAATTTAGGGATATAGGGACTAAGAGAAAGAGGAACTCCTAACTTAGGTACCTATAATCTAGAAGATAAGCTAGCAGCTGCTTCTTGCTATTATAATAACTTTTATATAATACTTTAGATGTTATAAAAATATAGAATATTATTTAGGCTTATACTTAAGTAATTAATAAGTTAACCTATATAATTATTATAAGACTGCTAAAAAAACTAAAAGGTAAATATTCTAAAGGGATACTTCTTTAGGTTATAAAGCTATTATATAGACTTATAGAGTCTAGGCTTTACTAGTATAAAACATACTTAAAACACTATAAAGTAGATCTAGGCATAAAGGAGTCTATATACAACTTTTACCTTTTTTATACTACTTAGGGACTTAAAACCTTTAGGATTGCAGTAATGCAAATAGATAACACCCTAAGTTTTACAACTCCTTAGTTTTCTTAAAAGGAGGAGTAAGAATTATTAAATAAAAGGCTTTATATAAAACTAAAGACTATACTTTAGTAAGAAAAAGAAGTTAACTTTAATAAAGAATAAATTTAACTTTATAATAACTTTATTACTTTTACTTAAAAGAGATAAGTTAGCTAACTCTAACTTATTAATGCTAATATATATAATGCTTAATAGTAATACATCTTATAGAGAGCAAAAGAAGCCTACCTTACCTCTATTTGCTAACTAAAAGCCTTATATAACCTATCTATTGCTACTTAAGTAAAATAACCTAAAGTAAAAAACATTAAAGCCTTAAATATATAACTTAAATAGTAAATTAACAACCTAAACTAAGGTCTTACTTTTATTCTACTTAATCTATTATATATAAAGATATATATCTTTATAGATAGATTATTTATGAATAATACTAACCTATCTTTATAACTAGAATTTATAATTATACTTATAAAAGAAACTGTTTATATAACTAGTAACTTTAAAATCTAAGGGAATATTATATACTAAAGCTTAACTAAATGCAAAAAGGTTATAAGAAGCATCCTTATAAGTAAATTATATAAGATAACTACTAGTTTAAATAGTAGTATTTCTTTTAGCATAACGTTAAACAAGATCCTTTATATACTTTAAGCCTTATAAATTCTAGTTGTAGTTTGTTTAGACTTACAACCTCTATATTAGTACTTTATATATATAAGACTAATATAAAGGAGGTAAAAAGAGGTAAATAGGTTAAAAGGTGGCTTTATTGTTGTTATATAGTAATAGTAATAAGGATAATAATTCTAAGTCCCTTAGGTAGGGAAAATAGGTCTCTATATATAATTAAAGTCCTTCTAAGTCGCAATAATGCCCTATTTAGGATTATTATTATACTTTAACTAGAAACTGCCCTTAAACTAGCATTTATTAGATCCGCAGTATATTTAACGTTATACTTTACGGATTTCTAGTTATCCGGCCTTTTAAGGGTTATAATTAAGGTTAGCGTTAAAGGGATCCCTTAGATCCGGTTTTATCCTATATTAACGTTAGGGGATTCCTTAGATCCGGTTTTATCTTAACCTTAATAGACTAAGGAGGTTATTTTAACGTTAACGCTTAGACTAAAGGCTTATTTTAGCCTATTAACCTTAGTTACTAGTATTTTAACCTTATTAACCTATCGCTATTATTACCTTATTAGGTAATAGTAGCAAATTTCTACTAAGTTAATTAGATTTTAGTATTAGGTACCCTATAGAAATAAGTACCCTATAATACTATTTATAAGTACCCTATAGTACTTATAATAAAATAAGTACCCTAGAGTAGTTTTGTTCTTTTTTAGGGCTTATAATATAACTAAGTACTATAGATAAAATGAGACTTATAATTAATATAATAAGCCTACATAAGTTATATAAAAAGAAAGAGATCTTAAAGGTAAGATAGATTAATAGTAAAGATAATCCTATAAATACCCTTACTAAGAAAACGCTAAATTTAGTACTATAGCAGTTAGTTATAAGTAATACTTTATAAATTTAGGTTAAAGCGTATATAAATAGACTAAAGAAAAGAGATTTATATAATAATTAGAAAGAATAGAAGTAGAGAAGACGTTTAGTGTATTTACTTCTTATTATACAACTAGGACTATTTCTCTTCTAAACTAACTACACTTATTACTATATATCCTACTTATTTCTTTACTTAACCTTACGATTTATATAACTATTACTAGTTTTTACTATTCCCTTTATTATATAATAACTTAAATAACCTAAAAACCTAAAAGACCTCTTACTTAATTATAAAAGAAGTAGTAAATCTACTAAGCTTGTAACTACTTATAATTATATAAGCCTTCTGCTTCTTCTTATAGTAAGAATAAGAATAAGTATAATAAGAAGCTTTATTAAAGTTATTATTATTATTATATAAGCCTTTACTATAATAATAGCAATAAGCTTTATATAACTACTAAATAGACTTAGCATAAGCACTATTTTAGTACATAGTAATATAAGTATAAGTATAAAAGTAAAAAGTGCTACTATAAGCATACTTTTAAGGGTATACTTTAACAATCTATCTACAACTCTAGATAAGCACTATATAAAAATAGTCTTTATAGCAAATAATCTTAGTAAGCAAGAAGGGGATATTCTCTTTAGCTAAAAGATAAATCTTAATATTGCATAAAGGTATTTAAGCTACCTAATGCTCCTCCTTCTATCTTAAAGTTAGCCTTATATAAATTAGTAAGCAAAAAGAAAAAAGAATATATTATAGATTAATAAAGAAAGTAATAAAGAAACTGTAATTATAAGCAGTTAAAGTAGGAAGAGTAACCTAGCAGATACTACTAGCATTAGCGCAAATAGTAATAGTGCTTATAGAGGTTATCTAACTACTAGTAAGAATAATAGATATAGTAATAACTTATATAAGTAGTTAATTATTTAAAATAGTTTAGGTAATAATATTTAAAGACCTAAATAGACTAAAAGTTAGTAGATAAAAATAAAGAAGTTAACTTAATGTATAAAATCTTAAGGTTTTTAGTTTCTTAAGTCTTTTCTTTATTAGAAAGTTTTAATTTACTAAAGTCTTTATTAATAAAGAAGTTTAGAAGCTTTATATGTTTTATTTGTTTTATTGCATTTATTTAAAATTTGTTATATATAGTAAAGAGATTTTAAATATAGGTTGTAAACAAAAAAAGGGAAGAAGAAAAATAGAGGGAAGAAAAAGGTAATAGGCTGCCTTACTAAATAAAGTAGGTAGGTAAAGTAAAGTTAGAAGGTAAATACAATAAATCTATATAATCTATCTACTTAACTAAATAAAAAGAAAATAACTATATAAAAAGAGAAAAAAGGACTACTAGCATTATTAATAATTCTTATTATTTAGATCTATTATATAATAATTAGTAGCCTAACCTACTAAATCTATATATAAGACTATTAATAGAACAATTAGTATAACCTAATTAGCTACATTAAAGGGATTATATAGTTAAGTTATAAAACAAAAGTTGTAGGTATTAGAATAATATATTTATATAACTATATAATACCTATAACTTAGGAATAGAGTGTATAAACTAGATTATGCAGCACTTACTTATACATAAAGGAATTATTACTTAGCTTAGCCTAAACAACTTAAGGCTAGATAAGATAGTATATTCATCTTATACAACCTTAATCCTATAGTTAGAAAAGATAGTTATAGATATCTAATCTTTAGTTTTCTCTATGTTTTTAGTACCTGCATGTATATATAAAGTCTATTTAATAATACTAGTATATATAAAGGTTATTATAATATCTAATTATAAAGAAAGGCTTTATATAAAGCAGCTTAGTAATTAAAAATAAGTTTCTATTATTTAAGATATATATATAAATAGCTAGGTATTGCTTCTATATATTATTATAAAAGGTAAATATTACCTTCTTTCTTGGTATACTAATAGCTAAAGTCTACTTTAATAGTATATCTACTTTAGTCAAAATAAGTAAACTATAAATAAGATTAGCTTACATTAGCTAAATTACTTTTATTAATATATAAAGTTCTATATAAAGGGTTCTTATTACCTCTTAATCTTTAATAGTTATAATAGTTATAAATTAATTACCTTTAATAGTTATAATAGTTATAAATTAGCTACCTTTAATAGTTATAATAGCTATAAATTAACTAACTTTAATAAATACTCTAAGAAATAAAGCATTATTACTCTTTATATACCTTTTTACTTATTATATAAGCATTAGCCTCTTAGTATTAAGTGCTTTAGCCTATTAAAGTACTTATATAGTAATATACCTATATAGTAAGCAATGCATTATAGCAAGCAATGCACTCTCTCCTACCCTTCTACCTTTTATATAAGTTAATTTAACTACAATATATAAAATTAATTAAAACTACTTATTATCCTCTTCCTTATTACTATCTTAAACTACTTTATAGGTTTATGCATTATGTCTAGTCTTTTTGTAATTACTACAACGTTGTATGTGTAGTTTAGCACCTTTTGTATAACCCTCCTTCTAAGGGTTATTCTCTCCTCTAGCATTAACTACATCTTTTTCTCTCTATAGTGCTTCTACTTTAGTAGTATTAAGTAACCCTTTAAGATGTAGTTAGGTCTTTTTTACCTTCTAGCGCTTACTTAATACCTTATTTACTATATAAAGCCTATAGTTTTTAGCTTTAATAAAAGTTAGCTAGTAGGCTAACTTACTAATACCTTTTGCCTATAAGTTAACTACCTTATGTAAAGGTATTAGTAAGCTACCTTAATATACCTAGATCTTCTTTTTAAGGGATAAAGCACTTTATACGCCCTTTAGTGCTGTAGTTAGTATCTTTGCGTCTTAAGAGCCTTAGCTGCTTAGCTATAAGGTTAAAGGTATTAGCATCTTTAGCTTAAAATCTAACTAAGAAATAACTACTTTAGGGTTAAGAGGTATAAAGCCTACCTATCTAAAACTAGCTTATATATTATCTTTGCTTATTAAGGTAAAAAATGCTACTTTAAAGGTAGAAAAGAAGTTATCCTTAGTAATATGCAAAATCTGCATTTACATTATCTTCTTAATTTCCTTACTATATAAGTACTTTAATAAGCTAAAGCATCTAATATTAAGAGGCTAAAGCTTATATAATAAATAAGAAGGTATATATAAAGTAATAATATTTTATTCTTTATAGTATTTATTAAAGTTAGTTAATTTATAGCTATTATAACTATTAAAAATTAAAAAGTAATAAAAACCTTTTATATAAAACTTTATATACTAATTAAAGTGCTATAGCTAATTTAAGCTAATATTATTTATTATTTATTTATTTTTACTTAAATAGATATGCTATATAGCTAGGAATTAGCTATTAGTATACTAAAAAAGGAGGTAATATTTACTTTTTTTAATAATATATAAAGGTACTACCTAGCTATTTATATATATACCCTAAATAATAAAAACTTATTTCTAATTGCTAGGCTGCTTTATATAAGGCCTTCCCTTACAGTAAGATGTTATAACAACCTTTATATATAACAGCATTCTTATTAGGAACCTAGTCTTATTAAAATTATAAGTATTATTATTAAATATTATATACTTTATAATTATATTTTATATAAGTATAAACTAGCTTTATATAATTATAAGATCTTTAGCTAAAGCCCTCTAATAGTTAGTTTAATATTAAAATTGTATTTTTAATTCAAGATATGTTATATAACGTTCTCTATCTATTAAAGTCTTATATACATTTTATTATATGTATTTAGAAGTTAGTTAGCTATTTCTTGTGTATCTTTTTATTATAAAAAGAACCCTTAATTAATTAAGTTATTAACTTATTTAAGAATTACCTCCTTTTTATTATAGTTATCTTTATTAAATTTAGTTCCCTTTTAGGTTATATAATACATTTAGTGCGTTAGTTTTAGATTATTATTTAAGGGACCTTAAAGATTAAGGTAGCCTTTTATACAGACATTTTTAGGTCTTTTTTAATAGCTTAAAAGGTAAGGGTAATATAGCATTTAATTAAAAAGGATTATATATTTATATATAAAAGAAAGTTAGTATAAAGGTAAAAGAGGTAGAAAGGAAGAAAAGTAGCTTACTTACTATCTTAGCTTGCTTGCTATATATATACATTAAGGTAGATTATATATTTATATATAGAGGGAAAGATATACAAAGGTTAAAGAGGTAGAAAGAAAGTAGATATATATAACTTACTATAATCTATAACTTACTATATAGGTATTATACTTATATAGCAAGCAGCGCATTATAGCAAGCAGTATACTCTCCCTTACTTTACTACCTTTTATATAAGTTAATTTAACTACAATATATAAACATAATTAAAACTACTTATTACCCTCTTTCTTATTACTATCTTAAACTACTTTATAGGTTTATACATTATATTTAGTCTTTCTATAATTACTATAGTGTTGCATATTTAGTTTAGTACCTTTTATATAACCCTCCTTCTAAAGGTTATTCTCTTTTTTAGTATTAACTATATCCTTTTCTTCTTATAGTACCTTTACTTTAGTAGTATTAAGTAACCTTTTAAGATGTAATTAGGTCTTTTTTGCTTTCTAGCGCTTACTTAATACCTTATTTACTATATAAAGCCTATAGTTTTTAGCCTTAATAATAGTAAGCCTATAGGCTAATCTACTAATACCTTTAGCCTAAAAGTTAATTACTTTATATATTAATATTAGTAATATAAGCCCTAAAAAGAATAAAACTACTTTAGGGTACTTATTTCTATAATAGTACTCTAGGGTACTTAATCCTAAAATCTAATTAACTTAGTAGAAATTTGCTACTATTACCTTATTAGGTAATAATAGCAATAGGTTAATAAGGTTAGAGTACTAGTAACTAAGGTTAATAGGCTAAAATAAGCCTTTAGTCTAAGCGTTAACATTAAAATAACCCCCTTAGTCTATTAATATAGGATAAAACCGGATCTAAGGAATCCCTTTAACGCTAACCTTAATTATAACCCTTAAAAGGCTGGATAGCTAGAAATCCGTAAAGTATAACGTTAAATATACTGCGGATCTAATAAATGCCGGTTTAAGGGCAGTTTCTAGTTAAAGTATAATAATAACCCTAAATAGGGCATTATTGCAACTTAGAGGGACTTTAATTATATATAGAGACCTTTTCTTCCTACCTAAAGGACTTAGAATTATTATTCTTATCACTATTACTATATAACAACAATAAAGCTACCTTTTAACCTATTTACCCTATTTTCCTCTTTTTACCTCCTTTCTATTAGTCTTATAAGTAAGCTACCTTAATATACTTAAATCTTCTTTTTAAGGAAAAAAGTACTTTATATACTTTTTAGTACTATAGTTAGTATTTTTACATTTTAGAAGCCTTAGCTGCTTAGCTATAAGTTTAATAGTATTAGCATCTTTAGCTTAAAATTTAAGTAAAAAAGAACTACTTTAGAGTTAAAAAGAATAAAGCCTACTTATCTAAAACTAGCTTATATATTATTTTTACCTATTAAGCTAAAGAATGCTACTTTAAAAGTAGAAAAGAAGTTATCTTTAGTAATATATAAAATCTATATCTATATTATCTTTTTAATTTTTTTACTATATAAGTACTTTAATAAGCTAAAGCACTTAATATTAAGAGGCTAAAGCTTATATAATAATAAATAAAAAAGTATATATAGATTAATAATATTTATTTCTTATAGTATTTATTAAAGTTAGTTAATTTATAGCTATTATAACTATTAAAAATTAAGAAGTAATAAAAACCCTTTATATAAGACTTTATATACTAATTAAAGGGCTTTAGCTAATTTAAGCTAATCTTATTTATAGTCTATTTATTTTTACTTAAATAAATATACTATATAGCTAGAAATTAGCTATTAGTATATTAAGAGAAAAAGTAATATTTACTTTTTATAATAATATATAAAGATACTACTTAGCTATTTATATATATACCTTAAATAATAAAAACCTATTTTTAATTACTAAGCTGCTTTATATAAAGCTTTCTCTTGTAGTTAGATATTATAACAACCTTTATATATAATAGCATTTTTATTAAGAACTTAGTTTTATTAAAATTATAAATATTATTATTAATATACCTACATAGCAAGCAAGCTAATATAGCAAGCAAGCTACTTTTCTTCCTTTTTACCTCTTTTACCTTTATACTAACTTTCCTCTACATACAAATATGCAATCCTCCTTAATTAAATGTTGCATTACCCTTACCCTCTAAGCTATTAAAAAAGACCTAAAAATGTCTATACAAAAGGCTACCTTAACCTATGAGGTCCCTTAAACAACACTTTAATATTAATGCACTAAACGCATTATACAACCTAAAAGATAACTAAATTTAATAAAGATAACTATAACTAAAGAGGAGGTAATTCTTAAATAAGTTATTAACCTAATTAATTAAGGGTTCCCTTTGCAATAAGATAATATATAAAAAATAGCTAACTAACTCCTAAATGCATACAATAGGATGCATATAGGACCCTAATAGGTAGAGAACTTTATATAATGCATCTACTAATTAAAAATGCAATTTTAACGTTAAATTAACTATTAGAGGGCCTTAGCTAAGGATACTATAATTATATAAGGCTAGTTTACACTTATGCAAAATATAATTATAAAGTATAAAATACTTAATAATAATATCTATAATTTTAATAAGACTAGGTTCCTAATAAGAATGCTGTTATATATAAAGGTTGTTATAACATCTTACTGTAAGGGAAGGCCTTATATAAAGCAGCCTAGCAATTAGAAATAAGTTTTTATTATTTAGGGTATATATATAAATAGCTAGGTAGTACCTTTATATATTATTAAAAAAAGTAAATATTACCTCCTTTTTTAGTATACTAATAGCTAATTCCTAGCTATATAGCATATCTATTTAAGTAAAAATAAATAAATAATAAATAATATTAGCTTAAATTAGCTATAGCACTTTAATTAGTATATAAAGTTTTATATAAAAGGTTTTTATTACTTTTTAATTTTTAATAGTTATAATAGCTATAAATTAACTAACTTTAATAAATACTATAAAGAATAAAATATTATTACTTTATATATACCTTCTTATTTATTATATAAGCTTTAGCCTCTTAATATTAGATGCTTTAGCTTATTAAAGTACTTATATAGTAAGGAAATTAAGAAGATAATGTAAATGCAGATTTTGCATATTACTAAGGATAACTTTTTTTCTACCTTTAAAGCAGTATTTTTTACCTTAATAAGTAAAGATAATATATAAGCTAGTTTTAAATAAGCAGGCCTTATACCTTTTAACCCTAAAGTAGTTATTTCTTAGTTAGATTTTAAGCTAAAGATGCTAATACCTTTAACCTTACAACTAAGCAGCTAAGGCTTCTAGAATATAAAAATACTAACTATAGTACTAAAGGGTGTATAAAGTGCTTTATCTCTTAAAAAGAAGATTTAAGTATATTAAGGTAGCTTACTAATACCTTTATATAAGGTAGTTAACCTATAAGCAAAAGGTATTAGTAAGTTAGCCTACTAGCTAGCTTTTATTAAAGCTAAAAACTATAGGCTTTATATAGCAAATAAGGTATTAAGTAAGCATTAGAAAGTAAAAAAGACCTAACTACATCTTAAAGGGTTACTTAATACTACTAAAGTAGAAGCACTATAAAAAGAAAAAGATATAGTTAATACTAGAGGAGAGAATAACCTTTAGAAGGAGGGTTATATAGAAGGTGCTAAACTACACACGCAACGCTATAGTAATTACAGAAAGACTAAATATAATGTATAAACCTATAAAGTAGTTTAAGATAGTAATAAGGAAGAGGGTATTAAGTAGTTTTAATTAATTTTATACGTTGTAGTTAAATTAACTTATATAAAAGGTAGAAGGGTAGGAGAGAGTGTGTTGCTTACTATAATGCATTGCTTGCTATGTAGGTATATTAATGCATTTAGCGCATTAGTAGCAAAAAGTTAATTTAAAGACCTTAAAGGTAAAAGCAGTTCTTTATATAGATATTTTTAGGTCTTTTTTAATAGTCTAAAAGGTAAAGATAATTTAACTTTTAATTAAGGAGGATTATATGTTTATATGTAGAGAAAAGGTATCCTTAAGATAAAGAGGGTAGAATTAAGCAGATATATGCTGCTTGCTATAATGCGCTGCTTACTATATAAGTATGTTATATTAAGCTACTATTATAATTAAGCTATAAGCATAGCTAAGTTAGGCTATAATAGCTACCCTTTTATAGACCTATATTATAGGAATCTAACTAAGTTATATTA
Organism: Colletotrichum destructivum; assembly: GCF_034447905.1. NCBI lineage: Eukaryota > Fungi > Ascomycota > Sordariomycetes > Glomerellales > Glomerellaceae > Colletotrichum > Colletotrichum destructivum. The sequence continues at coordinate 3,158,613 of NC_085898.1, read as the reverse complement.
TATAAATATTATCTTAAGGTGTAGGCCTTATGCCTAATAATTATACTCTTTAGAGGGTAGGCAAGAGGTAAAGTTAATACTAAAGCTATTAGTAGGATAATTATACTATTGTATTTTATTATCTAATGCAGTATAATAGCATTAAGTAGTCCTTAAGTTAGTTATACTAGCCTTTGTCTTACTCTACTACGATTGTCTACTCTATTAATATTTAAGCATCCTATAATGCCAACTAGTACCCGTACTAGCAAGCTCTTCCTGCGTCGCCGTTTTAGTTCCGTTAGCAAGAGACGACACGGGAAGCCTTAAGGACGAGTTTGAGCGGCGAGACCATCATGCTACAGGTTTTGGAGGCTCCGAGATGCGCCGGAACAGATATCCCTGCAGTGCCCGGACGGCCCCACTTCACTTAACGACGGACCGGGCGAGGCCGCTATCGTCCGATAATTGCTTGTATTTCGACTGAACGGATGCAAAAATGGTGGTCTGACAAAGGCTTCTGGTTCCCATATTTGAAATAAAACACTAACCAATCAGATAAATATCCCTTACCGACAGCAAACGGTACCTGGGGATACATGGCCAATCTGGAATGTGGGTTTTGGGTGCATTGTGCTTGGTGTCCCTAACACGAAACAGCACAGCTGTGCTCTTTGGCCGAGCACGCGAGCACGCGAGCACCGTCAGCACAGCAACCACCCACACTGCGACGTAACGAAAATATGATAAAAATGCCGCAGCGTAACACTACGGATGAGGTAGCCGCTGGCCTCAGCATCGGCAAAACCGTTCTAGGCTCTGCAGGCTGACAACAACGACAGCGGTGAGGATTCTGAGGTCAAGCCTCAACCTACGATGACGATTGCTCAGGGAATCAATGCTGGCTTGTGGAGGTGGTCAAGTACAGCAGCATGCAATTGCAGCGCAGTGTACAAGCGCCGTAGCTTTTAGCGTGCCGTTATACTGACGCCGGGCGGGGCCGGGGCCGCCTTATGGGGTGAGTGTTCCGGAACTTTAGTGATTTCCACCAGCCGGTCAAAAGTGGAATGTGGCCCGTCCGGTGAATTTTTGGATGAAATTGTTCAACTACAGCAGTGTGACTGGATGCTAAGATATGGGACGGGTATCCACATCGTTTCTCGGGGAATTGATAGACCAATTACCCACTGGAGATTAATGTTTTCCATCCCTTGTATCTTTTAACGCATACAATTTTGAGCCTGCACGACACCACTGATAGTCTTGTAAGATGCTGTGTCGCACCAATCTACCATGCCCCCACCGCAAACAGTAGCTTAACAACAAACCGCCCGCCCATGTAAAAGTTTGCCGCAAAAAAAACAACCAAAAACAAATGCGATTGTTAGGACCCGTGCCCTCGACCTTGCGCCCCGGGAGTTGGTAGTTGGTCCGCGTTGCGAGCGTCATCAAAGACCAGGGCGCGGACCTCGATACTCTTCCGCGGCTTTGCGTCCGGCGGTGCCAGAGGGTGGCGGAACGAGACATGCGGGCATCCTGAAGATTATTTCAGCCCGGCAACCTTTTAATTACTCGGGTGTCAGGGGGTGGGGGGCGGGTTTCTCACGTTGGGCGACCACGCTCGAGTCCGAGTCGAACATCTTGATTAGCAGCACCTCATCCGGACGCTGCTCGCCGAGATAATACCACTTATGCCCTTCGCGGTGGTGCGTGTAGAGATTGGAGCCCTTGAACCGTCTGCGGACATGGTCACACTCAACAAGGTCCTCGTCGAGAACTGACTTTGAGTCGCAGCATGCTAGCGGGTAATCCTGGACGGTGTTCTCGATCGGCCGCCAGACACTGGGTTTGCCCACGGTTAGTGCGGGTGAATCGAGTAAGATAGACGACAGGTAAACGCACTTAATGACCCTTACCCTTCCTTGCAACAAAAAGGGCGCTTCTTCTGGGAGGTGAAGCAGGACCCGGTGGAGGACCCCTTCTGGGCTTTGGTCTGGGAAGAAGTCGTTGAGCATCTTGAGCATCCTCGAGACTTGCATAAGAATGGCGGATAACCGATAATCAAACACTGTCTCACTCACCCACGTGAACCGTCGGCGAAGGTCGCAGCCAGCTTGTCAGATCGTTCATGTCCAGCTCGCCATCATCAACCTCACGGGGCGCACTTGCATCACGCAACTGACACCATCAATCAGCATGGACATCTTTCAGTTCCCTCGGAGGACACCATGGCATAGCAAAAACTTACCCTCCAATCAAAGATAAAAACGCGATCGCAGCCCCCCCCAACGCCTCGTAGAAGCCCTTCTACCTCCGGCAAGTATTCCCTCTCGACCACCTCCCGGTCTCTGAAGAAATGCGGAGCAAGCTTCTTCGGAACCGTCTCGACCTGGAACCCGTGCGTGTCCAGAGAGAACTCGCCAGTACGTCCCCGCATGTCGACAAATGTCTGCGTCTTTTTTTCGAACGCGAGGTTCGTCGAGCGTGCGTCTTGGTCGCGCTCGTGAATGGGCACGAAGAGCTGGAACGGCTTTTCTCGCTGGTAAAGCGGGAGCCTCTGGAGATAGTCGACCTCAGCCTCGACGGTGCCACACGCCATTGATCGATACGAAGGTATCGTTCCGGCGCCGTGTAAAGAAAAAAGAGGCAAAACAGAACGGAAACTACTCTGAGTGCGTCGGTTTGGGGTGAAGGGATTCGGGGTAGGACCCGGAGGGGATCCGCTGATACTTTATCATCTGGATCAAGGAAGTATGTGCCCCCGGAATGACGCTGCCAGACAGACAGACATTTCGCTGCACATTCCAACACGGTAGGTACCTCAAGGTACTTTACCATCGGAGCCTAACCCGAAGTTGGCCAACTAGATCCGGTCTGGGCCAAGGAAGCCTGCAGGGGGAACGATCTCATATAACCTCCTTCGTCAGCGTCCATCCTTTTTCTTCGTTCGAGGCCTAAGGGGAAAGTAAAAAACGGCTGCCGCTATCAACCGATCTCTGCTGCCGAGCCTTGTCCGCCTTTTCTACGTCATTACCACTATGGGCCAGCGACCTAAGCAGATCGGCAGTAGCCCATCGCCCCGATCTTCGGACGATGGGATCCGGCCTGGTGACAAGCCCGTCGTCTCCCTGCCGTCTTGGGCCCTCTCTGCCACGGCCAACACCAAGCACCTCTCCCAGCCGTGGAAAAGCCACTATGGGTCGGAGCCCGACGACCCTAACTTCGCCGCCGAGAAGGACACTGTCGTTTACTACGACCGCAGAATCAAGGTCTGCCACAGCGAGGGGTCCATGGCCGCATAGCACGCGCCTTTCCCCTGAGAATTGTACGCTGCGCCCGCCTTTTCTTCCCCTACAGCCAATGCAGCTGAGGACAGAGGCTCATAGTAGTATACCGTTACTCTCAAGGCTGCACTCGAACTCGTCCTTCGACCTTAAACTCAACATTCCCCAGAATCAGGACGACTGCCTGCCTGCCCACTGGCCCTACGAAAAGGGTTTGCTCCTGTCGGGCTCGGCTTGCGCAAACACGCCGAGACGCTGCTCATATTCGATTACCTTGCTTCATTGGCCTCACTCACCTTCGTTCAACGGGAGACCGGCCCACCTGGATTTCGGACCGGGACTCGAGACATTCCTGCCGTAGGGCCTCTCTCTTGTCGTCGGAGCCGTTCTTGATGCCTTTTATTTGGCACGACCTGTGTGCTGCGAAGAGGGATCGCCTCCGGATCTTTTGCGTGGTGGAAAGGTGCGTCACTTTAATGGACGGAAGTTGTGTTGGGAATAGTTAGCAGAACTGCATGATTGTAACGCTATGTCTGCGTCAGCTAGAATAATGGGCATATCAAACCCTTTTAAACTATTCCCATGCCGCTGTATCGATTCGGATAATAACGCAAGCACCACAAACCAAAGTCTTTCACACTGACAGGAGCGCATATATCCGGCATCACTACATCAGTACTCGCTGCGAAGAGAGCAAGGACGAGGACGGGGTAGGTTGGCTTGCAGATGTTTAAGCAGCGCCGTCCCGGTGTACCGTCCGAGTAACGTCGGCTGCAGATCGTCAAAGATCATCAGCTCATCGTTTGTGCTCTGTACGCACTCCGCCGCATAGCTCCGGTACTCGTCCAAAACCTTCCTTGCCTCTGCCTTAAGTGTCTGCACCTTCTCGTCTTCGAGTCCCTGTTCCTCGTAGAGTATCGCGAGGTGAAACTTGGCCCTGCCAATGCCCACCTTCGACCACTGCGCATTCGTTGCATACTCGACGCACTCATTCATGTACTGGCTGTGAACAAGAACGCATAAGCGCAGTTAGCAGTCTTCGTTAGGGCGGATGCCAGTGCCATGTCGTCGACACGCCCCCATCCGCGGGCCCAAAGATGAGATTGCACTTACGTAGCTTGTTCCAGATTCTTTAGGTGATGGTAAGTGGCACCGACCGCGTAGAGACTTAGGATGAAGCTGGTGTTGTGCTTCCCGCCGAGCTCGAACCGGGCTGCCAGCGTCTCTAGGTGCAGGTCTAAGGCCTTCTGAACGTCGCCCGCCTGGAGATGTATGCTTGCGAGCAGGAAGACCCGCCGGTACCACTGGGCCTTTTTCCCCGAGAACCGCTGCGTTAGCTCAAGACATCTCTCCACCGAACCTATGGCCTCGTCCATCCTGCCCTGAAACATAAGGACAATGCTATAGTTGCCGTAGTACTTTGAATTCTCAAACGGGTTTTCTAGCTGGGGGCCCCAGACCTCGTAGCGTCCGAAGCACCTCCGCATCTCCTCGCCCGCTTTGTCGAACTGGTGGTCGTTCATGAGACACAGCGCATAGTCTGAGTTGGCGTTCGTGAAAAGAACGTCGTTATCGTGGTCTTCAGGATGTTGATGATAAATGACTTCGCGGATGCGCCGGGCCTCCAGGAGACACCGACCGCCTTCGACGCGCTCTTCGCAGCCCATCTCCAGCAGCAGGAGCCCGAGCATGCAGTTGATGTCGGCGCGAAGCTTCGAGTCGCGTTCGTACCGAACCCCGTCGAGAAGGTCGATGGCGGTCTGCAGCAGTTTCTGCCCGTCGTAGGCGGTGCCGCGCCTGGACCATACATGAAAGCCCGCGTCATAGAAAAGCTCCGCCAGCTCGAGGGGCTTCACGGCCGCGAGGGGTTCGATCCTCCCTCGCTCCCGACAGAAGATCTGGTAAAAGGTTTCAATGTGCGGCATGTACTCTTGGCACGTTGACCAGGTCGACGGGTCTGGGACCTGGTGGTGGTTTGCGCGTGGGAACTTCTTCCGTATGAGGCGGAACGTCTTGCGCAAGGCGTCAGCGATGCTGTAGTCGTCCATGTCGAGTATGATCTTTTCTTTGAGCAGCCTGTGGATAGAGTACTCGACTTCGGCATTGGGCGCCTCCTTGACGGCGATGAGTCGCCGGCTGATGAGCTTATTGATCATTCGTTTGTAACTAGAGAGTTAAGAGTCAGTCAGAAAGAAGACTTCTTCTCCTGCGACTTAGTTTGTTGTGGCTAAAACGAACCTTAGTCTTTCGGAAGAATTCAGCATGTCCAGATAGCCCTCTTCGTGATCGCCGACCAGCAGGCTCTTTGGTATCCGATCCGGGTTCAGAAAGGACATAATGTTGAGCAAGTTTCGGCTATTGCTCGGGACCTCGCGAATACCAATATCCCACAACAAGTCGACGGTGGTATCGACGGCGTCTGCACCGGTCGTGTTGCTCATGTTGCTCGGTTTCATCCTTCTCAACTCTTTCTCGTCCCACATCTCAAGGAAATCGCCAAGGGTGCACCCAGACTCCTTGACGTATCCGACCACCAAGCTGATAGCTAGCGGGAGGCCTTCGAGGATTTCGACAATCTTTCCTGCCAGGTCCGAGTCTTCGTCGTTGTGAACATCCTCCCTGTGGATGTGCGGATGGATGGACGTAAGAAGGAGCTCCCGCCCATGGTCGGTGCACAGGGGTCCCAGTCGGATGCGGCGTTGATGAAGCCACATCTGCTGAGACCGACGGGGGTCCTCCCTGGTGGTGATGAGCACTGAGCCTTTGCTAAGGGTCAAGGCCTTGGTGACAAAGGGACTGATATCGGTCCAGGATACGACGTTGTCAAAGATCAGCAGCCATCTTTTGTCCAGCTTCAACAGACGCTCTCTTACGCGGAAGAGGAGGCTGTTGTCTTCCTGGACGCCGTCGCGATTGAGGTCCAGAGCGTCGGCGATTGAGGCGTACTTGTCTGCAAGGAGTCCCGCAGGCTCGGCCTCCACCCAAAAGATGTACGCGTACTCGTCACCATCGCCGAAACGATAGGCGTATTGTACCGCCGTGGCCGTCTTGCCGATGCCCGAGGCGCCAGTGAGGACGCATATTCGGCCCGGCACAGATAGGGACTCGTGGATACGGCGGAGGTCTTGTTCCCTGCCAGCAAAATTAGGGTGCTGGGCAGGCAGGTTGTACTTCGCAGCCTCAAGGCTGTGCGGCTGCGAGCCCAAAAAACTGGTGACCTTTTCGGTCCACTCACTGCCTGTATGCCCAACCGCTGGTCTATTGGCCTTGTCATTGTCCAACGGAAGGCCAGCATTGGCTGAACGGGTAGTATTGACGGCTTCATCAGGCTTGGCGGCCGCGTAAACCCGAGTCCCCACGTTGTCGTCGTTGTCGTCACCGCCGCCGCCAATGAGACCGGCTGCTGGCACAATGTGGTCTGAGAGGAAGTCTGCGAGAACTATGCGAAGGATGTCTTTGCTTTCTTGATCATCTTCCGTCAGAGGCTCGTGTTCACAAACGGTATTGTAAACAAACGCTTCCATGTGATTCCCGACATGGTTCTCGAGCTCTTCCAGGCTCCCGCAGATTGTACGGCATATAGCGCACGCCAAAGAGGCATCGGCGATGTATGACAATCGTTTACAGCTCTCCGCCAACCCGGAAAGATCCCGTGGCAACGGCAAGTCGAAGTGGGTCGACAGCAAGTGGCTTTCGAACTCGGCCGCACTACGAAACTCGACTGCACAAGAGCCGCACATCCAAACCTGCGACGCGCGGTGGAAATCGAGCTCGTGTAGGAACCATTCTTCTCTGGTGACAAATGTGACGTTACGACAACGAGACTGGCCAAATGTGCAGATGTATGGCCTCATATCCCGGTGGAAGTGACTAACCCAGTCGTCGTGGCTCATGCTGGCCCCGACGGCGAGCGGCAGTTCGCAATGACAGTAAGGACAGTCGAACTGACCAGTGCCGGGCTGGCCAAGCTCCACGGGAGGACTCGGCACGTTAGGATGGCGCACCGGCTGGGCTTGGGGCAACGCGCCGAAGGATGTAGTTGAGCGGTGGTCCGTTATCGTGTTGCGTGACAGTACCGTCTCGGCGTAGGAGCGGATGGTGGAGCTTCTTCTGTCGGATTCCAGTAAATGGAATGCTTGGACTTCCCGGGTATCCCTGCGTGAAGGCCAACCACGTGGAAGCGTCTGATCTTGCGACGTGGGAGCTGAGATGTTGGCGTTGTGCTTCATATCCGAATTTTCATGCATGCTCGAGAGACTAAGTCCGTTGAGCCACTGAGTCCAAGCAAGACGGTTCAAAAAGTCGGCATCGGCAGACGGAAACATGGTGTCGGCTACTTCCTGGTATAATTGGAGCGGACAGCAACCAGGGAAGTCAAACATCGCATCCTCGGGCGTTGAGATCTCAGAGGGGTTTCGGAGAGCCGGCATGAGGTGCACCAGGTTGTCAACAATGTCGAGCGCCTCCTGAAGCCACGGGCCTGTGCCGTAGTCCACGTCGGCGTCGACATTGTCTAGGTCGGCGTCGACAGACAAAAGTGCCGTGTCGCAGTCGTTGAACGGTTTGATCGATGCCAGGCCGCTTTCAGTTTCCTCGTCCTCGGGCTCTTCCAGCGGGACGGCCATGATTGCTGCTCCGGGATTAGAGACCTCCCACTTCAACGCAACTCTACACTGCTCAAGGAAGAGACCCGGGAAAGAGGAGACATATCCACACTTACCATGGGTCAAGGTCCATCCTAGATCATGCAGAAGACTCGTCGTCTGCTTCACAAGCGACGGCGAGCTCTTCAAGTTATAGTCAAGAGTCCGCGACGACGCGCCACTATCATCGTCCCACAGGTTGAACCTGCGCCAGCATTTCTCAACCAGATAGAAGTTTCGGCTGAGGTGAAGGGCATCCGACAGCCGGACAAACGACTGCTGACAGTCTTCAGATTCGGCGGCGATGGGACCCCTCTCCCGGAGAGCCCGGTTCCTGCGTTGCCTTTGAGCCTTGCTGTCGTCGTCTGTGGCGGCGGGCATGTTCTCGGTTCTCGGTTTGGTGCCCAGGCCGGACATAGGTGGGTTGTCTTCCAAAATGCTGCAGAGGAGAGCGGAAAGACCTGGCGCAGTCAATGTCTTTCAGAGCCTGGCAAAGATACGGATGCGGCTCCCCAACGGCAATGGATAGTGGTAATCCAGCGAGCCCGAATCGCCGATCAAGACCCCCGCGCCGGCCTTATGAGCCGCATCGTTGCTGGCCTGTCTTTGGCAGAGGGACCGAAAAGGGTGTGAGATGGAGGCCGGTCATCTGACAGACTGGCGCCAACACTGGCGTTTTCGACCAGTAAACGGATGGTCTGGTATCACGCCTTTTGCTAGCGTAACGCAAGCCGTAAGCGCTTGAGCGGGAGGTGATGCATTTGAGGGTGTGATGGTGAGATGAAATGGGAGGTGAAGCAGTTTCCGAGTCTGAAGGTCGGATCAGCAGCGGGGTTGACAAGGGCTCAACCCAGGATACCCAGTATCCTGTGGCTAGGTGTATCCAGTATCCAAACTACCTAGTTAGCTAGTAACTAGGTAGTACCTATTTCTACAGGTACATTCTCACATCCCGGTAAGATAGGTAGCTAAGCTTACTAGGTAGCGCAATACTCAACACAAGTCGCTAATCCCACAATGCTAACCCATTTTAGAAAGACCGTTCCATGCATCCAGCTTGATTTGGAGAGAGCACTATGTCTACTTCAGCAGGCGCTCGCCAAACCTTTTCCTACGATCAAGTTTGGTCAAGTTATCTGCAGGCCGTTGGCCTGGCTGAGGGTGTCGTCGCCATGGCCCTGTTTCTGGTGGGTAGTTCTCGCATGCTCTCCAATCATGCCCGGCTCGACGTGACCCAACAACCTGTGACAAGTCGTCATCATGGCCTCGTCGATGCTCACCGAGCTCCCAATTCTCTACTTCTTCTCCTGCGCCCTTTGCGCATCCTCCACCTTCCTCATTCCATCCGCCTTTCCAGATCCACAACTTCAATGACGACGACCAACGTATCCTTGGACGTTGTCTCGCTCGTAGATTGAACTAGTTGACATGTCAGACCTTGATCCCGTCCGCACTGTGTTGGCCGTGTTTCCTCAAGTCACCGAGGCTGCCGAGAAGTACAAGATTGCAGAGCCTGATCGTGAGTCTCGCGGACTGGCGCGGGGCATTGCCAACGAAAGAACACTGTTCGATCAGACCGCACAGCGGATTCTGCTCTTCTCTCCATCGTCGGCCTCCTCCTCCCACGGCGACAACGCCTGGTTGCCATGCCTGGAGAACGAGCTCGGCGGAGAAACTGCCGCCCAGGTGCTTCACGATCTTCAAACTCTGACTGAACGGCTTCAAGTTCTCAAAACCGAGCTTGTCAGTGCCGGTCGAGCAAAGGTAAAAAGATGCATGCTGTGGACTGCTCAACTGCTGCTTAGACAACGCCCCCGTTTCCTCACATGCTGACTCGAATGTAGGGGGTACTGAGCAAGATCAGAGGGAAGGCTTCAGGGTCGGCCAGAGGGCCCCTCAAAAATGCTAGGACACGGCTCCAGAAACGGCTGGATATCGTTTCCGACACAAACGAACTTTTGGCTTCTCGACTGTCATTCGGTCACACTCTACTCTCACGTGCGTCCCAACTGCCAAACGCAACCGTTGTTATAGACGTCCTCAACGGTGTCTCACGCAGTGCGTTAGTGGCTTTTGATACACTCAAGAGAGACTTCACATGTCACTGCTATGACCCTCACATCATTTATCTCGAATGCCCAGGGATCGCTGAGGGTCTCTCGTCGGGACAAGCGATGAAGGCGAACCATGCCCGGCCGCTCAAATTCTTTGTCCAGCCCAGCACAGAGTCACCGAACCAGGACTCGGCATGCTCATTCAACTCCCTGGCTTCCGAGCAGGACATCGCGTCAATCTCGCCCTTGCAAGACTGGATCCATCTGCAGGGTGCCGACCTGGACTGGAAACACCGCATCGAGCTGGCTTTGCAACTCAGCCTTGCCGTCGTTCACCTGTCACCAACCCCTTGGATCGATGACTCGTGGACCTGGGATAGCTGGGCCATCGCTGCCGATCCAATGACCTCGCATGAGCCGTTTTTTGGGAGGCCGCTCCTCTTTCGTCATCGGTTCGGCTCTTCCACTGCACCAATTAATACTCGACCGCTGTCGTCGACAGTATGGTCCATCCTGTCCCGAGGGCCTGCCCTCGGTAGGCTCGGGCTCTGCCTGTTGGAGCTGGCGTTTGGCCATAGTATTTCCGAGATACGGCGCGATGGCGCTGGCAAGGACCACTTTGACCTCCGAACTGGCTGTGACGACGAGCTCGACGTCGATGTTCTTGATTTCGTCGCGGCCAAACAGCTTCTGGTCTCCCAGACGATCCGGCATAAGTTCGGGGAGCCGTTCGAAGATGCAGTTAGGGCATGTATTCACCAGCAATTCAGGGTTGGGAAGAGCGGCGACATTGTTGAGCTGGACCGACGAGACCCTTTGTTCCTACAGAAGGCGACGATCTCGATCATCTCGCCTCTTTGGTTGCAGCTGGACAGATATATACGGTGCGTAATGGATGGGAAGGAAAGACGTCGCTCTTCGCTAACTTCGTACAAGAGCCGAACACCGTGACACCGTCCCTATCAAGAAATCCCTCGCCAAGGTTACTGTCGAAGGGTTTTTGGTTCGCAAGGAGGACCTTAAGCTAGCCAATCGCCAAGATGTCGTTGATTCGTTAACACAGGGAATCCTCGCCCAGGATATGAGCAAACTCCTTCCAGAAAAGCCCGAGTTATTGGTAGGACACGCATCCTCCTACTCAAGAGTTGACGGAAACAGTAGGGCAGTTGCTCATCAAGATTCCCGCCACCACGAGCCTACCTTGCCCGAAGGAAGGCCTGCCGAGCCGTGCTCTGCGACGGGTGACTCCTCGAACTCACTGCCAAGCCCAGTTCGTTCCACTGCGGCGGGACATGCACAGGACAGAGAGCGGAGCCGTGCAGCCGGACCATACAGTGAACGCCATGGTCTACGCCTGCCGTCCCTTAGTAACGAGTCCCTAGAGGACTCGGAATGGGCCTACGACTCAGCGACGGGGACGACGGAATCCGCACAGACATGGGTGGCGGATACCCTGGACGAACCGCCAGAGGATTCGGGCCATCCGGTTCTGAATAGCATCAAGCATCTTGTTCTGCGTGTGACCCTCCACAATTTTCATGCCTGGAACGAGCGGAGCCCCGGGGCGGCCCGTGGAACTGCAGGAGTCACTATCCCGCGCGAGAGCGGGCAGCCGAAGAAACGAGGCAGAGACCAGCCCGGTCGAGGCGTGGGGCAGGATAAGAATGGCGACGACGCCGATGGCGACGAGATCGAAAATGCTGGGGTCCGGAAACGGCAACGACCCGACGAGGCCAACATGACTCTGGCTTGTCCGTTCTATAAAAAGGACCGCCGGCTCAACGGGAGCTGTTGTGGGAAGAGGCTGAGCCGGATCCGTGACGTTAAGCAGCACTTGAAGAGGAGGCACTACATGCCCATCTACTGTCCCATCTGCTACAAGAACTTCTTGGACGAGACGAAGAGGGACAACCACACAAATGAGATGGCTTGCGAAAGGGGAACTCATCCACGTCCCGTTGGCATCAGCCAGAAACAGCAAGGTGAGCTCAGCAAGAGGGCACCGAGGCATCATACAGAGGAAGAACAGTGGTACGGCATCTTCGACATCCTCTTCCCGGACCACCCCCGGCCGAACTCAGCCTACATTGACTCCAGCCTCATGGCGAGCGCCATGGCGTACCAGGAGTTTGTGACGGCCCGCGGACTCGACATCCTCCAACAAGTCCTGACAGCCAGCGGCGCCATCAGCTGGAACGTCCCTACCGGCCAGGATCTTGAGACTTTTCAACGGCAGATCCTTGGCGAGGGTCTGGCGGCCATCTCTGACGGGTGGGCGCGCGAGGGGGCTATTTCACCACAAGCGGTCGCAGAAGTGACTCACTCTGCCGAGGGCGATCCGCTCGGCGTGACGAGCTCCGGCAGCATATCGCAGCATCACGGCTCTGCGATGGACGCAGATGCGGCCAGCTCGAGTTCTGCCCTCCAAGCCAGCAGCCTCTCGTCCATTGCGGGCTCCGCGGAGTATGCGCACAGTTATCACGAGCCTTGTTGGCCGTATGAGAGTCATCAGCACGAAAATTTGTTTCACGATTGGGATGTCGCGAATATCTTGGGAGAAGAGGGCGTAAGGGAGATACAGGGGGTTGTTTCCAGGGCTGCTCTTCCGGATCATTCTCTTGAATGGCAGCATGAGGGGCATTCAGGACACTACAGGAACAGGTAGATGTCACGATGAAGATATCGGAGTAAAAACTTGCCATTTCCCGCCATTTCCGCCTGGATCGACAACAAGCATGGCACGCGTCAGTATAGTGGCCGTACCGCATACGGGAGCGACATGGACAACGGAGAGCCACGCTAGCCAGATCTTGGACGTCGTACCCATCTTCAAGTTTCTGTGTCGAGCCTGTGCTGAAGCAAGACCACACAGTCACAAGCTTTGGGCCAGAATGAACAAGACTTGGCAGTTTCGACCGAGAACTGTCAGTTGCCCGCATGGGAAGCATATTGATATTGCTAATTGCTGACACCTTTAGTCTCCAATTCAAGCTTGTAACATTTGCGGTTTCTCCAACCCTGCGCTTGGGCACGAATACCACAGCAGAATCACACGCAGCTGTCAACGCGAACTTGGTACACAACCGCCCTTTTCACAAAATCAGAGGGATAGGAATGGTCCTGCCAGGCGACCCAGCAATTACTTCCGGCATCCCAGGACCACGATAATCGCTGTGAGGTGGGAAATTCAAGTGGCCAGGGTTGAGGTCCTTGAAGGGCTGGCTGTCTTCTAGAAAAAGAACTTGTCTGGATCATCGTCAAACTGGGATTTTTGGTCTACGGAGAAACGAGGAACGGGGCGAGGATTCGAATGAAATGCAATGTGCTATGATACGGAATCTTTTTCGTGTTGTAGGGTTGTTCCCCGTTGGTCTACACGCCACCAGACTTCTGGAATAGAACAAACCTCACCCGAAGACTGCAATAGTTGAAATAACTATATGGTCGATGAAAGACATAAGTTCCTGGCAAGGGCCTCGCTAAGATCATAGAGGTTTGCTTCCGTGGCTGTGGACATTCCGGACTGGGTGGGGCCGGAACCGGGACCGGGCACCGCACGGTATCTAATGTCAGCGTTCGTCCCGGTAGCTCAAACTCGCAGCCTGCCAATGTCAAGTCCTCAACAAAGCTTGTATCAACAACTTCGGCAAACTGATAAACAACAACCAACGGTGTATTGATGATTGAGGGAGGGTCGCCTCTCGTGATGGTGGGCGTATGGACGAGTTCAGTTGGGCTTTGTTTATGGCCTGCTGTACTTTTCTCTTTCACAAGAGTTCATCATTACAGTATTGGCGCTGGCTTGACCCTCGAGACACTTAAACCATCTATGGCCGGGAAGGATGAAGCTATTGGGACTTCCCCAGCTTTTCACGTCCTGACCACAGCGTTGTGCATGGATAGGGTTGAAACCTCTCGAACGAGGAACAACACGCAAATACCGCCTCTGCAGCTGTGGTGACCTTGAATCGCTTTTCAGGGCCATCGAAACCAAGCGATAACACGTTTTGAAAATGGACTTATTTTCATGCAAATGACGGAAATCGTGGCTAGGTATTGCCATTGTACTTTCCAATCCAGGGCCGATGCAAATGAAAGAGGGTTCAAACAAGCTGAACCCCGTAGTGGCGTCGTAGGCTTTTTATAGGAAGCCTGTCCGTGTCTTCCCGCGCAGGGGAGTAGTGTGCCTTCATAGGTATGAAGATCCCACCCCCACTCTCTTTCACACACTCTTTGCAGTGTCAGGCTGTCCTTTCTCCAATAAGAGCGAGACCACGCGCAAACACGATGGCGCATTCCACGACGAAGAAGAAGGGGACTTTCTGTTGAATGCGTGCTCCCATTCCCTCCTCGCTGAGGAAGATCTAGTCGAGAGCCAAGGCGACTTCCCAATAGACGAGTCATCTGGTTCAAGCAAACTTGTAGTCTCCAACTCGATCGAGGGGGCTCTTAGGATCAACGATGCAGCTGAGAACAGCAATACGACGAACGAGCCATATAGCCCGACCGGCTTTAGACGCATACCCGATGCTTTATTCGCCGGATGGCATGAGGCTTGCTGAGACCATGCCTATTGTTAGCTTGATCCCGTCTTCGCAAATGGTGCTGTTGAGGCGAGCAGCTAGCTACATAGCATCTACAACGCTGATGTGCTACGCCGCACTGAGCTAGGAAACCACATCTCGGAACAATGAATGGCCTGCTACGGAAATACCAAGTCTTCCTTCACCAAGCTGCCGTACCAAGTTTGTTCTTCTTACACACCACTGTCAGACGAGACACGAACACGAAGAAATGACTGCACCTTTTCGCATCGGACCGCCACCTAACGAACGGCCCTGGATGGTTGTCTCCGGTGTACCATGCCTTTCGGTCCCTGGAACCGGTTCCACGTCAGGAGGGGGCACCGTGACAATAAACAAAGCTAGCGAAACTGATACCTACAAACCTAGAGTCCGGTTCGGGCCATGACGTGCACACAGAATACTTACTTTGGACAAGGTCCTGGGTCGGGGAGGAGCTGTGATCTGACAGAACCAAGAACGCACCAGCACCGTCCAGGAAGTTACATGTTGTGTCCAGACAGTCAATCATAATGCATATCTCTCCTACAGGCTCGACACCATCGGGGCCCTTGCTGCGGTTCTGAACGCCCGTGGCCAGTTTTGGCTAGGTTTAGCGAGCTGGTGGTAGCAACGGACCTGAGATTCGAGGTCGATATGAGGGGGATCAATATCTGTTGCTGTAAATCGAGAGGGTTTGCCGCTCGTTGTCTTGGGCAGCTGTTTTTCTTTTTGTTCGCATGGTCAATCACATGTATCCATCCCGCTTACTTGGTGCAAACGGGACCGGCGGTGCGACAGCTGCTTATTCTGGTGATCGGACTGACGACTCAGTTCCGACATTTCGACAACCGAGTAGTGCGCCGGAAATTCGTATCAAATTGTCAAGTCAGGGTGGCTCTTGAACTTTGGCTGGCCGCATGTGGAGTGGCAAGTCGAAGCGGAAGTGCGATAGCCGCGACGCGATGCCGCGGGTTGCTCCTATGAGAACGCGGTTGGTAGTCCCCGGCGCAATTGGCCGCGTCACAAAGTCAGCATTGGAACTGTCCCCTTGCTGACAGTAAGGAGTTCGGGCGTGGATGTTGGCCCGCTGATTATTTGGAGGTGGAGGTTTTCAGGCTTAAGGGGCGGAAACATCTTGGCTCTGTACTGGAGATATTGTCAGTTGACAACCTTGGAGTTAGTGATGGTTTGACTAGCAAGATTATGTCATCCATCACGGCAGACACTGGAGAGGCTAGCGCGGATCGGGTCTAGTAGGCGCACAACCGTTGTGTGGGTGGGTCACAACAGTCAGAACATCACCAGAAATACCCGCTTGCCGCTCAAAACTTGACAGCAATGTCGAATACCTAAGCTAGTAACTGGAGCAAATGATGTAAAACTTGGCAGCATACGTCCTTGTTGTCACGCAGCGCCTGTCTAATCTGATTGTTGACAAAAGCCACCACGCCCTCCTCGATCCGGTGCTTGTAGCTGACCGCGCGAGTCTACCCATCCCAAAAATTTCCCATGCCAACAAAACTGTCGACCTGCGTCATGTTCGGGCTACTTAGGCCGCAGGTCTCTATACAGAGGAGCATTCCCCGCCTCTGTAATTTCGCCCGGCGTATGTCTAGTCAAAATAAGCTTGTGCTATCCTACGACCTGCACGAGCCTAGTAAGCAACCGGCCGGGACATCTACGAGTCCCATTATCTTCCTCCATGGGCTATTCGGCTCGAAGAAAAACAACAGAAGCATCAGCAAGCAAGTTCAAGAAAATCAGACTGCGTCGTGAGATGGCTGTTGACCGATGTGTAGAGTTCTTGCTCGTGACCTGGGTCGCCCAGTCTACGCGTTGGTAATCTTGCCCACGAAGAAGGAAAAGACTAGAGGTACGTGAACGTTTTGTTGACAAGTTGAACAGGACCTTCGCAACCATGGCGAATCACCCCATGACGGACAACACGACTATGTCCACATGGCGGACGATGTTGCCGGCTTCATCGACCAGCATGGCCTGGAGCAGCCTACCGTCATTGGGCATTCGATGTGAGTAAAGCCCCCCCCCCTTTGTGACGCAATTTCGTCGAGTCGGATGGATGCTTAAAGATATCGACGTCAAGGGGAGCCAAAACGGCCATGACTCTCGCGTTGAAATCGCCCGGTCTTGTGCAGAACATCGTAGCGGTTGACAACGCGCCGGTGGACGCCATCCTGGAGAGCTCGTTTAGCAAATACATCCAAGGTCTGAAAAGAATCGAAGCTGCCGGCATCACCAGGCAGGCTCAGGCGGACCAGATTCTCCAGGAATATGAGAGCGTAAGGCTGCCTCGAATAACCCCAATCGCGGGCTCGCCCAGTTAACGTCACCACCATGTTCACTAGTCGCTCCCTATTCGCCAGTTTCTCCTCGGAAACCTGCATCGTCCACAGCCCGACAAACCGCAACAAAAGTTTCGCGTGCCACTAGATATCATCAGTAGGTCTTTGAACCACATGGGCGACTTCCCGTACAAGGATCCGACAAAAGTACGGTTTGAAAAGCCTGCCCTATTCGTCCGAGGCACCAAGAGCAAATATGTTCCTGATGACGTTCTGCCCATCATTGGGCAATTCTTTCCCAAGTTCCGAATGGCGGATCTTGACGCGGGTCATTGGTGTATCTCAGAGAAACCGGAGGAGTTTCGCCAGGGTAAGACAATATGCGTCGCCGCGTACCAGGTCTGCAAGCTTACTTCTATTTGCAGCCGTGGTTGAGTTTTTGAAGGAGCAGGAGTAGACCAGACTATGTATAGCCCGAGCAGGTCCTATAGGGGCAAGGTTCGTTAGCATCATATGCCCATCTGGGATGCGGTAGTGTAGACGTAGACTTCTTGGGTGATGCCTGGGCGCAAGCCGTAAGAGAAATACTTGATGGACAAAGGGCAAGCGGGGACTCTCGGCCTTGGCACACTCCCAAACTTATCGCAAAAGGCAGACGGCACACTAGAATGTACTATATACCCCAACTTCAACTATCTGAACATAATAGACCTTATGAGGCGGAAAGGAACTGTGCACACGCCTAGCCGCTTGAATTAGAGCGCAATGAGAGCCGATTGAAGGCGAAGGAACAAACACATATGGCACTGGGATATATCTAGGTCTAGGGAGTCACTGGATGAACAACCACTTCCGAGTTTCGGGAACCAAGTTGCATTGTTACTGCAAGAACCTGTCCTTGGGTCGACGGCGGAACGCAATTGAAAAACCAAACGAATCCGTCCATTCCACACACACACACATGACGCCTTTTTATATTCCTTCCAGTCGGATCCCGAAACCCCGTGTCTTGCCATCATGATTCGGAAGCGAGGCTGCGTACACACCCGGCACAGTGTCTTGAAGAATTGACCATTTACCATTTTGAGGTAACCTAGACCCGCAGCCGCCTTAATGCTACGCCATGTGCAACGACCTAAAACAATGCCGAATTTGTTTTCCGGCCTGTAGAGCCAGAGTCCCCTTCTGCCGAAGCATCCTCTTGTTAGGGCCTGAATCCTTAAACGTCCTCGAGAACGCGCTCCTTGAACTCCCGCTCGACCTTCTGTCCCTGGTCGTCGGTGCCAGACTCGCCGTGGAGACCCATCAGGGCACCAAGGTCGAACTTAGGCTGCTTGAGGAGCTTGACCTTGCGGATGTGGACCTGTGGCGGGCGATTAGCATGTGGACACGCTCGAATTCATGTCGACAAATAGGCGAAACATACGTTCTGCAGGGGGTAGATGCCCTGGGTGGACTTCTCAATCTCACGGCCAATGACCTCGGGGATGAGCTTGGAGGTAAGCTGGGTGAGGGTGCAGGTGGAGGCCTCGCGCTGGATGATCTCGGTCATCTTGCGGCGAATGGCACGGATTTGCGAAGAGGCGGCGTATGTCGTCTTCTTGATCTGGTTAGGGCGGCGCTTGGTGAAAGCAATGGCGAAGAGGCGGAGGAGGTAGTCGTCGGTGGTCTTGACGGTGACGTTGGCCTCGATGAGAGTCTGCCACTTGCGAACGAGCGAGCGGAGCTTGTCGGAGGTGAAGTCGAGGCCGTGGAAGTTGGTCAGGCAGTTCTTGCCCTGGACCTCGTCGACGCGGAGCTTGACCTTGCGGAAAGCGTGGTCCTCATCCTTCTGGAGATCCGCCAGAGAGACCTCCAAGATACGGCCCTTCAAGGCATCGTTGGCGTTCTTGAGACCGGTGGTTCTGTTCACCAGGGTCTTGCCGACACTAGAAGACGCACGCTGTCAGCAACCCAGATTCCCAAGGTCATCCATCATCCATCGCCCTCTCGCACATTTGTCGTCGACACGTGTTTCGGATCCGGGTTCGGGCGAGCGGCAGGAGAAACTCACTCGCGAACGTTGAAGGGGGCAGGTGCCTGTAAGAGAAAAGCAATTAGCGATTTGAGAACTAGACAGATGCCTCGAGCCCGCAGTTACGCGGCGAGTTGAGACTAACCTTGATCTGGTACCAGTCCTTGCGGGTGAAGGGGTCCACGGTCTTCTTCTTGAGACCCTTCTTGCCCTTGGACAATCTCTTGTTCCTGCGGAAGAGAACGGCTTGTCAGCGACTGAAGATGGCGGTAGACAGACAACGACAGCACGCGCAAACGCCTGCGTTTTTCGTATCGTCGTCAATTCGATTCAGGGCGGCCGTCTGCTTACTTTCCAACAGCCATTTTGGGTGGCTGTTAATTGTCTGGCGGATGAACGTTGAGTAGTGAGAAGATTTGGAGGCGAGGTAGTTTCGGCTCTGGTGATAAAATTCAAGTCGCAGTCTTGTGTGGCTCGAAATTCTTAGCGAGTGTGCCCCGTGTCAAATTATAAATTATGTAATATGCGCTAGTGATTTTGGCACTGTGTTAGCCCCTGCCCCAACGCTCCGAAGAAGTCCCGCAGCGACACAGTAATCTTTTATCTGGACCTCCCTTCCAACACAGTGTATCACGTGATCCAGAGGCTCATGGATCAAGAGGAATTTTACCAAACCAGCAGCGCCTTCGTGTGGCTTGTGGCGGGGTGGGTGGGTCAAATTGAGCCCTGTCGCACCTTGTAACAGGAGGTATGTCATCCCCCCTCCTTCGCCGCCCGAAGCATGGTCTTGTTACGTCTGTGTTCACGATAATTTATTGCCAGTCAGCATTTCATTTCGCCAGCTCGATTGGCCTCGTCCGACATTTTACATAATTTATATGTATCTCTTGGAATGCTTTCAAGGTTACACACGGGGTATTCCATTCCGAATTCGTACACGGCCATAATAGTCCATCATAGGACGCCGACTGAAGACTTAATTTCCCACGCTCTTCCTGATCGGAGTATTCACCTTTATGGTGATATGCGTGTCGTCCATAATTTACCTAGTCATCCCGAATCAACGCCAATCCCGCATAAACCATTTTCTCAGGTTGCCCGAGAATGGGGTTCTAAAAGCAACCCTTCGTACTGTGTTTCCGGTCGGTGCCGTCCCTGTATCGAGCCCACTTTGCTCGGTGCTGACCAGCACTCATTCATATGACGGAGCATTTTCGTTCTCTGACGCGCAACTTGACCTTGTCCGCGCTGGCGTGCTAGATAGGTAGCATAGCCTCTTTGGCGGCTCTGTTACGTCGCCCCCTTCGATTATGCATCCATGCTCGTCGGGATGACTCCTCGCATCGTCCTCCTTCGATCCGATACAATTCAGGCATCCTCTTCTTTGTCGTCACTGCGCCGCTCTCCGTCCCAAGCATCAAAATTGGGAAAGCTGAAGTAGCCGTTTGAATCTGGACGCTTGTTGTCAGTAAAAAATAAGAAACACCGGCGAGGAAGTAGTAGAAGTACACGAACAAGGATGGTGCTCCCGATGACCCTGTGAACGATTTGTTGCTGGAACAGTTACATCTTCGACGCTGAGCGAGGCCATTGGCGGTGCGGCGCCCGAGGTCGGTGAGTATTCGGGAGGGTGCCCCGAGTAGACGGCCACCCGATTGAGCAGTTCGGTCGCTCTCTGGGACGGTTGCGGGCTCGATATAGCGCCACGGCTGGCATTGGAAGTTGTCGTGATGGTCGGCTCAGTCGCGCTAGCTCTCAACAGTCTTGGCCGCCGTCGGCGATCAGGCCGCGGCGATGACTCTCTCCTCCGCACGCCATCCGCGTCTCGAAGGTCCCGGGGAACGGCAGCCATGATATCGGTATCGGGAATGTACCTGGGTGTATCCGTATACAGTGTCCAGGTGTAGTAGGCCTTTGTTTGCCTGCCTAGGTGGTCGGTCTGTGTGACGGTTGGATCACGCTTTGCCGATCTTTTTGCTGCGATCGTCTTTGCAAACTTGCAATGGCTGCTACTTCGGGACGATGGGAAATCATGATTGTTCACTTAACACCCTCCTCCCTTTGACGGGCAGGATGCACATTATCAACAAGCCGTCAAGTCCGGCTACCCGGCGGGAATGTCGGTTCCTGGGGAGGGGCCGAGCCTGGTCGACGGTTTCCCGCTGACAAGTCCCAGCGTGCCGTCATTGGGCCACATGGCCGGTGCCTGGTGGAGAACCGCTCCCAACTA
The DNA here is from genome assembly GCF_034447905.1 of Colletotrichum destructivum. NCBI lineage: Eukaryota > Fungi > Ascomycota > Sordariomycetes > Glomerellales > Glomerellaceae > Colletotrichum > Colletotrichum destructivum. The sequence continues at coordinate 3,137,541 of NC_085898.1, read as the reverse complement.
TGTGTCTGGTCGTGTATGGGTCGGTGAGCTTCTGTTTGGGCATTTATACGCAAGAGTCCATGCATGGCCGGCGTCACGCATGCAGCTGCTGTGGGGATGCCAACCACCTCGTCACCCTCGTCCACCAGTTCCCGTCCATTCCCAAGCATTCCAAGGCCAATTATGGCCGACCGCCCGTGTATCAGCGCTGGACCGGTCAAGGAAGGGCATTGGCATTGGTTGCGGGCACGATGGCTCTAGAGTGTGGGAGTGTGTCCTCATATGGAAATCTGCATCGCGACGCTCACCCTAGTCAGCCTGCACACACATGGTCGGGTCTAGCCCGGCCTGGTTTTCTTCGCAACCAAATGGTGCAGAAATCATTGCTCATCATGTTTGTCTTGGAAGCTGTCGGATTCCCGCAGCGACGCGTCTATTGGTGTTGCTGCATGTATGCCTGGTTGCGTCCGCAGATTGTTGGACTGACCCCCAACGGTAACCTGCCCGCTCCTATCAACTTACTTCTCGTCGGTCGTGATTTGTGTGCTACGCCGCACTCACTCCCTAGTTACCAATACGCGCACACTCCAGCTGCAGTACCTCCAACGTAGCCAGCAGCCACCTGCAGGCCCTATCCGTCTCCTTCATCGACACATCTATCCGGAAACCGGCGATGACGCAGGCGTCTTACATTGGGTTGTCATAATCGCATGTAAAGAAGTACCGTCAACCTGAGGCCCGACTAATAGTTCGTCTTACGTCCCTTTGGCTGTGTTGACAAACCGGCCGGCTGTTTACCCCTCCGGAAAGATGATACAGATTCAGTGATCAAGACTGTAAGTGTCAGCGTTGTCAGACACCTTCTGCATCCATCCCGACGAGACGAAGACAATGAAATGAGAAAAGAGAGGAACTTACTCTTCCCACATTCTGCCTTGTACAGCCCTCAGCTCTTCCTCCGTCATGCGCTTCCCGGCAGTGAAGTAACCTATCTCATGGAATCAGCATCTGACAGTGGAGTCATGGTTTTTGCATGCTCGCATACCCGCGGTGATCTTTGCATCGATCTCGACCCGAGAGTCTGCCGGGATCAGTTCTTCGGGCAGCTCGACGCGTTCGTGGATAGGGATTCTGTCGACCTGTTAATAACAGCCCGGGATAATGCTAGACAGAGATAATTACCCTTGTCCTACGATAGCATCGTGTTTCATACTGATGGCGTGTTCGTCAGCGGCTTCAGCTTCGCAGTTGAAAGACGACCACTCACTTGCTCATGCTTAGCATCCTGTCAATCTTGCGAATTCCGAGCCAGTGCAAGATATCAGGCATCAGCGCCTGGAAACGCATGTCCTTCACTCCAGCTATGTTTTCTGTTCTCTTGAAGTAGTCGGACGCTCGGTCTTCACCCCGCTTGCGGGCATTGTACACGACTGCATCGCCGGTTAGTAAAGCCACCATAGGTCATCACAGTTTCGACACCTCGTGTCCTCTACAAGAGACGGGTGAAGAAAGACAGTAGACAGTATGTCTGACGTACGGTACTAAAACAGGGTCAGCAACACAGATATGCAAGAATTGGCCCAGGGACTGCTATCACCTTGGTGACTTCGCCGAGGGCTCTGCCCTCCTTTCGAAAGTAGATGACTACACCGCTGCCGCCGTTCTGAGCCTCCTTGACCGCTTCCTCAATCCCAAAGATGAGATAAGGACGGCATGTGCAGATGTCGGAACCAAAGACATCGCTACCGTTGCACTGTTAAAGCAGTGAGAGTTTGTCTCAATCGCAGTAAACGAATCACGAACCTCATCGTGGATGCGCAGCGCCAGCCGCACCGACTCATCGGACATCTTGGCCGGGTCGCCGAAGCAGTATACAGTAAGCCCACCTATCCGGCATCGACGATCAGTCCATCTCCTTGCTCTGCTCGAGAGAGCAGCGGGTGGCTCAGAGGCACTCACCGATGGGTGGTAGAAAAACTTTGATATCATTCCTGGTGATGAGCTATTACCGCCCATCAGTAGGGAGCTCGAAGTATCATTGTTTGAAATGTCCACTGACCTCAGGATAGCTGCCGCCGGTGTGCTCGAAGAGAGATCGCCTGAGGGCGCCCTCGTCTGTTCGCAGTCAGTGGTCGTTCCATATTCATATGGATAGGCCTAAAGTACCGATGCCAAATCTCTCAGCTACGCCAGGAAGATACCAAACCTTGAAAGATCATTGCCAGTTAATCTCACGTCCAAATCTGCCGGTAAAGTCCACATACCGGCTCAACGGCGAACTTAGTCACAGCAAGCTCTCCGAACTTGTTGAGGCAGACCTTGCCGTCAGGGACACTGGTTCCGAGTTAGGGATCAGATGAACTTGTGACAGTCAGAGCCTTAACTCACAGTCGCCCGCTCTTGACACTCTCCTCTAGTTCAGGAAGCTTAGGCATGTGTTAGCCATAGGAAGACCTGGTTACATTCGAGCCCATACCTTCATGTGTGCCTTCGTGATGGCAATTGTCGGGCGAATGTCAACTAGTGTTATGGATTAGTACAGAAACTTGATAAGAAACGGGACCAGCCCGATCTTTCCTTACCGTTTTGCTTCTCAATAGTGTCTTTGAAGAGCCAAGGAGCCAGGTGACCCCATGGATCCATGGCCACGATCTTCTTTGGATCTCCCCATTGAGGGAAGGGGCCGATGTTAGCTGCAGGCTCCGTGTTGGTGAAGTCGGGTCTGGAACGGGTGAGTTTTACACAGCAGTCAGAAATGGGCTCGACATGGACTGACTGACCTGTGTTCCAGGTTGAGTTGCTTGCTAGCAACGGCCAGGGCATAGTAGATGGAATAAGAGCCACCGCTGCATAGGGTTAGCTGGAAATCTCGTATGGGAAAAGCTTCTCCTGTTTCCACGGCGAGGCAGCCATCTACTCCATGCATACTTACTGTGCTGGATCCAAAGTGTTAGCTCAAGTAGCCAAGCCGACCGAGGTATATTACTCACCTCCGACGGCTACGGACAGAAAATTACGACAAAGTTAGCTAGACCTGCAATCAACATGCAACCAAAAGGGGGGGGGGGGGGGGGGCTCTCCAGGTCAACGGACCATTGCGTTTCCCAATTGTGGTCGAGGATCGGGAGACTACAACTGGGCCACGGGTATGCGGGTCCGACTCGCCCCATCTCATAGGAAGCGGGTTGATGCCGATCTGCTTCGGGTATGTACTGGTTCAAAGGTGTCAGAGGCAGGATGATTTCCGGGCCCAGAAGATGAGGGGACGGCCAACATACGTGAGAATGATACGTGAGGTAAGACCAGATCGCTGACTGGGCGAAGAGGGCACAGCAGGAGCCTGCAGCGTCAAGTCGGACGTGGAGCTTGGAGTCGAGTCACCAACAGCATCGACATCAGAAGGGCCGGGGGCCAGGGATTTCTCGGGAACCCCGCCTAGGGACGGACTCGGGCCAAGTGCGGCGACATCGGCATCACCAGCCAGCTCCCGGTACCGATGGTTCAATGAGTCGACAGCAGCCACTAGGTCGGACTGTGTCTGCTGGATGAGTTTCAGGGAGCTTAGAACCTCGGCCAGAGAGCCATCATTGGATGCTTGGCCGCTCATGACGATCAACTTCCAAATGTCACTCTACAACACAACAACACGGATGGATTGAAGGCTCGAGGATAACCAAGGGGGTTCGGCGGGTGCGACGAGATGTTCTCCGGTTCCCGTGTCCTTCCAACGGCTTGACGTATGGAACTGGGGGACAAGATCGAACGGTGGACAAGATCTGTGATTGAGAAAAATAGGAGGAAGAGAGATGGGAGGGAGAAGATGAGGAGAAAGTGAGAAAAAACGTGAGGCCGGAGGCGAGTCTAAGTAAGGCAGAACAAGGACGACAAGCGTCAAGGGAAAGCGAACAGCGTAAGAGGCACGAGGGGAGACGACACAATACAAGTCGGTGACCACCGATGGCTGGTCCACTGCCGGTCAAGGATGGTTGATGGCTTTATCGGATGCAAACGATGGCAACTATGTAGTAAAGAGCATGAAGGGCGGTAGAGATGCAAGAAGCGCAGACGGTCGACGCCCCGAGCGAGATCCCATGACCTGTCGGAAGGCGCCGCGCGTGCGCCCGATATTGACCAGAGGTGGCATAGGCAATGGTAACTTCTCATGCAAAGGAGGTGGGAAGATACATGGGGCGCCTCACATGAGCACGGAGAGAGGGGAGAGCAGCTAGGCTGGGGCAGGACAGTGGAATGGGGAACTGGGGGGTGCTTTGCAGGTACACGCACTCTCTCCGCTTGTCTACCTCCCTAGGTAGGTGGGTTGGACCACCCATTTAGGTACCTACCTACGTAACTAGGTACCAACCCAACCCGCATTCGCGCCGTCAAAAACGACATCTTGAGATAGAAGCTCTCGCAGTTCTATCCATTCGTCCTTGCTTGACTTGGGACAAACTGTATTGTCATCACCCGGCTTATCTATCTCATTACGTAGGTAGGTAGGTAAGTGAAAAGCATCAACTGTTAGGCATGGACAACTTCCAAGGGTCAGGGGCAGCCTGCTGTGATCCGACGGCGTTGCGGGACTGTCCGTCAAGAGGGGACGATGATAAACTCGAACCCAAGATAAGGACCGAGACACCCGTGGAGACACTACCGATCATCGAGAGACCCCGCCAGCTTAGCTTCCCACCTCGGCTGTGATGTACGATTATGCCAAAACTCGACCACAGCAAGCCCTCGTCTTACATCTTGTCACACTCGCACAGTAACCAGACCGTCTGCTTCCTCAGTCCAGTGCGCCGCGGCGTTAAATCTTACGTCTCGTAAGTCGGATTATGCTGAGGGTATTTGGCATTCGGTACCTGAAGCTGCAAAGGCAACGCCCAAGTACTAAGTATCTCAACCTTCAACTTCTATGGCCCATACCGGATTCCTATCTCGACGGAGTGCTCTTACAAAACCCATAGGCTTCATGCCTCGATAGGGGAGGAAACTAAAACAGCCTTGTTATATGGAATATCTGGTAGGTTAAAGAGTATCGACTCAGAAAAGATCACCAAATAATGATCAAGAAGTAAAATGCTGGCAGTTGTACCTTTGCACCCCACCAACTGAGACATCTTATCGATTGCGTGCTTACTCAACACAGAAACAGCAGCCGTGGCAGTGTAAGCCACCCACCCCGCTTGCCCTGTCCGATAAGGCTGGCTTATCTGTCGCGGGAGACGAGGCTTCCAGGTTTTGTCAACACAATCAAGTCCGCCGACCTACCTAAGAGTACAGTGTTCCTTTGCAAACCCCCGTCGCCTTACGTTGCGCAACCCATCCCATTCGTCGCATTTGCATACCTTACCTTACTTCACTGTCTAAACCACCATCAATATTTTATTCAGCGCTTGATTCCTCCCCTTTCACCTACCTAGCTAGACCTGCCTCGAACCTACCTTGCCAACCCGCGCTGGCGCCAGCGCATAACGGCTTGGTTGTTGCCGACTCTTTGACTGCTTTGCAATAATATCTTCCACGCGCCGGCTACGCACATTACTGAATCGGAACGCCAAGATACCACCATGGGCAAGCGTAAAAGTTCAAGCAAGCCTCAGGGTCCCAAGAAGGTACGGTTTCTTTTACCAGGCTGCGCATCTTGACCATCGGAGGCGACACGGCAGCTCACGCCACACGACAATAGGTCCAGCTACTAACAAAATGCTGCAGAAAGACCCTCTTCCTTCCAAGTTCACATGCCTCTTCTGCAATCACGAAGACTCCGTTGCTGTAAAGCTGGATAAGAAAGCGGGTGTCGGTTCGCTGGACTGCAGAGTGTGCGGCCAAATGTTCCAGTGCAGCATTAACTGTGAGCCCTCACACTTTCTATTGCACTTTGTCGCGTTATGCTAAATCATCTAGATCTCTCGGCTGCTGTAGACGTGTATGGCGAGTGGGTAGATGCAGCAGGTGAGTCCTATTCTCCAGAGGACATCCGCACCGAGGCCATCATGTCGCATAGAGCTGACCTAGTGAAGACGCCGTTGCAAAAGAAGCAGGGCCCACCGGTGGAAGCCAGAACAAAATCTCCAACGCCCGTCGCGCACCACCCAGCCGACCAGTGAACGACGACGACGAAGACGACCGGAGATACGGAGGCGAGGGCATCGATGTGGACGATGACGAATACTAGATGACCAGATGACCAAACACCCCTTTTGGCAGACATCATGAATCGGTTATGAGGCGGGGTTGGAGGCCCGGGTCGTGGACGGGTAGTGGCAGCAGCGCGGGGAAATCGAACAAACTGAGCATCGAGAATATCCGAGTCCCAGGCGCATACAACCAACGGTCCCTGGGCAGCCGGCGTCCATTAGACGGTGTAAAACCTGTCGCCGAAATCGCCGAGGCCGGGGATGATGTAGCTGTATCAGCCCATTAGCAAAGACACGACAGCATCGCAAGATGCAGACTCACTTCTTCTCGTCCAAGCCCTACCGAGGTGTCAGTTTAACTCGTATACTACAGTCGAGGCTGTAGTGCTTACCTGGTCAACAAATGCCGTGACAACCCTGAGCTTGGGGAACTTGGCAGTGAAGTTCTGGATACCCTCGGGGCTGGCGATGAGATTCAAAAACAGAATACGGTCCTCGGGAACACCCCTGGCCTTGAGAACCTGCACGGCCATGATGGCTGAGCCACCGGTGGCAAACATCGGATCCAAGAGGAGCACCCAGCGCTGGGCAATATCCTCGGGCAGCTTGTCGTAGAAGAGCTTAGGCTGAGCCGTTTCCTCGTCACGCTGGATCAGGATTTTGCCAATCCTCACAGAGCGGCAGCAGTCCCGCAATCCTTGCTCCATGGCCTCACCAGCGCGCATGATGGACACACCGCAGATTTTCCCCTGAAACATGAGGCCAGAATAGGTCCGGCCTATGGGCGTAGTCACGTCATGCTCAACGGTAGGCAAGTGATTCAGACCCTCCTCGACGAGCAGGCGAATGATGCGGTTGGAGTAGAAGATGAAGTCACCACGCTCCGTATTTCTGTCTCGAATGATGCTATATCGAGACAAGTAAGTTGACTGTGAAACTCGGAGAGGAGGGCGAGCTCGAGTGTCCGCCAGACGTCGTCAGCTCGACCTGGAACTAGCTACCATAGTGTCGAGGACAATATAGTATAACGCAAGCAACGAGAAACAGCATGGAATGGGCCACTTACGTGAGGAGGGCGATGAGCTGAGGCGTCTGGGGCAGGACAATAACGTTGTCCGAGTTGACCTCAGTGGAGACGGTTGCCGTGGGTTTCTGGCTCTCTGAGCGGTACAAAGGGCCGACGCATTGTGTAGGGCCGCTGTTGCTGGCGGGCTTGGAGTCTTGACTTGCCATTTTCAAGTAGTTTAGCTGTGACTTGGATTAGATACCGTTCGGCGGCAGTATTCAACAAACGCTTGTATAGTGGGAGTTGACAAGAGACGGGACAACAAAGAGATCCGTGTGAGGGGTTACAGGGGTGTGGCCGAGAGGAATTGTGCAGAGGCGACTTGGGCTACCTTAGGTATGACATGGAATGAGAGGGATGGAGATGTTGCGTGTGTGGCAATCGAAGAGCTGGGGCTTGGGGTCCTAAGTTGGAGGGGAAGAGCAAGTACCTCTGCACAGTTGAACGTTCGCAATGGCGCGATATAAAATGCACGGGAAGCCCAAAGGGTTCAGCGAGAGAGTGTCACGAGACTCAATGGAGCTCGCCGTCCACCGGTGCTAGGATCAGAGAGAGCCCAGGGTACCTCAAGCCAATGCAATGCAAGGTAAGATAGGGCCAGTCTGAGGTAGGCAAAAATAGGTGAGGTAGCTCAAAGTAAGAAGGATTAGGTAGGTAAGAGAACAACCGTAACCACAAGAGACAAGGTAGGCAGGTCGGTTAGTCAGTGAGATTGTGGTCTGCAGCAAAGATGAGAAGAGAGAAGAGATAAGGATCGTGTGGGGTCTCTCTTGGATGTGGAGACCGAACCGGGACATTGTCATATCAGGTACCTGTTAGGTACTAAGTAATGCAATACAACAAAAATTGTAGTGATGACTTGGGCGCATACTGTGCTGTAGCCTGCGGGGCAGTGCCACCTACACAGAAGATCTAGGTATGCATTTAAGGAGACTAAGAAAAGCGTGATAGTTCTGACCCTGCAAGCAGTTCTGCAATACGCCTCTTAAGTACCTAGACATCTATCTACCGTGAGGTAGGTAAGGTAGACACATGGCAGAGTTCCCAAACTGTAGCATTCAACTAGTCCCCTGGCCCTTAAGGTAGGGAGGGACGTTCATTGCTCCCTACCTTACCTACCTACTTAGGTTTGGTAGGTAGGCAGTCTAGGGAGGTAAGGAAGTAGTCAGGTTTATCTGCCAGCAGCAACCTCCAATCTCCAATCCTCAAAAAGAACAATCTCAGTTATCAATCAGGTCAGACTTTTAGACGAAGCACGTTCTTCTAGATGACATAAGGACCTCTGCAACATATTGGAAGATCGTTCGGGGCTTACCAGCGACTGAGGCTATCCATACTGGCTGCTTTTACTACCTAGGTATCCGTACATTGGGTAGGTAGGTCGGTATTAAGGCGCCTGAATCGCAAGTTCTTTCCTCCCGGTACCTCATCTAGAAGTACCTGCCTCTCTCCTCCCAACTTGCCTTCAGTGCCAAGTACCACCCAACAACACCAACTGTCCACCCCACCGCGCCTTCCTCATCTTGTCTCTTTTCAGAGGAACACCTATCCCACGCCCATCAGAACAGTCGCCCTGGTCCCGCCACGACTCTCCCAAGCCCGCGATCACTCACGTCGCCCTTCAACCTCGCTCCAGGGCGCTCATTCCCCGGCTGTCACCGCGATCTTGTTATCGACAACAATCATCCGTTGGAAACCTGCGCGGAGTTGGCCATAAACGTGCCTGTACTCGGTTGCGATACACCATGGCCACCAGAGACGGGCCGAGCGTGCCGCGCAAAAAGACGACAACCTACGGCAAAACATCACGAAAGCGGCCCATCCACGCGTTTCTCGACTTGTCAAACGGTTCGCGACGCGTCCCCGATACCGCACAACCCACTACAGCCTCCGCAGCGTCTACCGATCATCTCTACGATTTGTACGATCCGCCCGACGACGAGCCTGTCCAACCTCGACGCGATATGCCGCCCGCTGAAGTCGCCGCTTTCCAGCCTGGTTCGGGCTACTCGAAAAAGAGGAAGGTGTCCATACAGCCTACGACTAAGGCCGAGCGCGAACGCAAGGTCGACAGCAAACCCTCATCCGTCGCACCGCCAGCGAGGGCGCCTTCAAACATTCGCCGAGCCAAATCGCCCTTCGCCTTAGGCCATCCGAGCTCTATGCGTGCCACCAAGGAGGAGGCCCCCACGCGAGAAACCGAGAGACCCAAGATCCAGAAACAGGTTGAAGCACGAACGGCCTCTTCACGTCCTCGCGCCACAACCGAGGCTCTATATAAGACAGAGACGAATCTTCAAATACGCCAAGCTCTTCCACGAGCATCAAACTCCCAACCGACGATTGTGCCAATGAAACCGAGCACATCAGTCACGCACACATCCATCTCAACGCCGAAGAAATCACCCGAGCCGAGGCGTGTCCGTCTGATCGATCAGTTGGCGGCGCAAACAGAAGGGAGTTGTGAATCTGACTCGGATGCATCTGACGACTCGGGATTGTCTTTTGCTGGATTGGCGGGGAGAGGAGCATCGCCCTCTACCCCAGTTAAGCCTGTGGATACAACACCGAAGCCTTCGGTGCGGCCCAAGGTGTTATCAAGCACCAGGAAGCTGAGGTCGACCTACGGCCAACAGAGAACATTGAAGGCAGACGAGTCAGGAGGAGACAGCCTCGGCAGCCAAATGGGCATTGATGGTACTCAACGCGGCCTGAGTCCGGCTCCAGCCATGTCAAAGCTGGCCTCATTTGCGTTCGAGGAGGAGGAAGATGCAGAGGAAGAAAGCTCCTCCAAAGGCGGCGGCATCATTGATATACATGCGTTGAGGCAGGCTGGCGCTAATCACCGTTTCGCTGACAGCATGGCCGACCTACTCGACAGAGTCGGCACGCCACAAGCACTCATATCTCCATCATCGCGTTCAAGACGCCACGCCCTGCTGGAATTGGCGAGCAAACTGCGGGACAAAACGTTTGTTCGTCAATTCCGCGACCAGGGCGCCAAGGATGCCTTGTTCCAGGCCATTGGGCAAGAAGAGGACTTGGTGAGCGGTTTCGTTCTCCTGTCCGTTCTTCTTGTCCTTTTCACATCGTACTCCGTCCCCCATCTCGTCCCGCAGCTACAGTCAGAAGGCATCGCGCAACTAGCTTCAAGGCTGTTCGAACTCGACGAGGATATTGTAGACATCGCCGGCCAACGCAAATCCAACTTATCTAGGAATGCGCAATCATCTCTCGGGACTCTAAAATCGACAATACAGCAGCTGGATCTATGGAAAGGGTCGCCGCCTGCCGTTCTGTCGCCACGAACAGTTGCTCTGAAAGCTATCTCGGTGCTGTGCAAGGACGGCGACAGCCGAGCAACCCGGGACATTCTTGCTGATCTGACAGATCAGTTGTTTGCCTTTGCCGAGAATGGTTGGGAGCAAAGTCGAGTGGAGGGTATCGAAGGGACAAATGGTGGGCTTGCGCTTTCTCTCCTAGAAGGCTACTCGATTGCGGCAATGGAGTCGGATGCTGGCCCTCGATGGACCAAGCTTTACCTCCCCATCGTCGCAGATATCTTGACGGCGGCTATGGCCCGGCCCCTGCAGCAATTTGGGGACTTCGAGTCCACGATGTTGAAGCTGGCGCTGAACACCACAAACAACAACCCCGCGGCCGCAGGGGCGTTCAGTCGGGGTGAGCTATTCCGTGAGCTAGCTGGGGCATGTGTGGTGGGATTTGAACTTCTGCAACAGTCTGTTCGCCAAGGGGCATTTTCCAAGGACGTCTATGAGACTCTCATGCTGCTGCTGGGCGTTATGATCAATACCAGTGAGCATTGTCCATCGACTCGACGTTCGGTGGATGCTTGGCAAGGATGGGATGGGTCACCCCTGGACAAGTTGATGGACGTTTATCTGGAGAATCGTGAATCGGCGGGCACGGTAAGCTTGTCGAGAGGGAGAGATGAGAACACGTGAAGGGACTAATTGGTTTGCGCAGGCCGACTCGGTCGAGAAAACATCGATTGCCGTGGCCCACGGCTATTTGGCCATCTTGCTGGGCTATCTATCGCTTGGTGGTCAAGTGCGACGACGGCTTGAGGAAAAGAGTCAGGGAAGGGGGACAAAATACTTGCTTGACTCGATCCAGGTGTTCATGGCATTGCATCAGAAACTCGACACGGACGAATTGACCACGAGCCTGCAAAATCTCGTCAACGAGCTCAGGCAGAGG